>NC_053499.1:54059923-54377007 GCF_905171775.1 Rana temporaria
AAAAATCAGAGCCTTAAGTAAGCGAATACATCAGCCTTTGTCACGGACCATCACCAAACCCCACTTAAACCCATCTACGTACATCAAATCACAATAAAACGAGCATAAAAGTGACCCTAGAGGGCGCTATCAACAGATCCAGACATCCATGAAGAGCAGTAGAATCCTTGCAGACACCGTAGTAGCTTCCTAGTCTGGAGAGCGGAATGGGTGAAGGGCACACGTCACTTCCGGGTTAGCGGCACGACATCCCCGATAACCCGGAAGTGACTTGTGCACTTCACCCACTCCGCTCTCCAGACTAGGAAGCTACTGGTGTCTGCAAGGATTCCCCTGCTCTCCATGGATGTCTGGATCTGTTGATAGCGCCCTCTAGGGTCACTTTTATGCTCGTTTTATTGTGATTTGATGTACGTAGATGGGCTCTGATTTTTCAGTCTTCTGGTGAGTTTAACCCCCTTGGGGAGAATGCATCACGTGGTGGATTGAGATCATTGTTTTCCCTGGTGGAAGGTGCACGCTAGGATAACCACTACTGTAACACCATTCAGCACTTTGGATTGTTAACATCAACTTGACTACATCTCATGCCGCGTACACACGGTTGTTTTTCGGCATGAAAAAAACCCGTCATTTTTCAGCATGTCCAAAAAACAAAGTTTTTCCAACTTCATCATTAAAAACGATGTTGCCCACACACCATCGTTTTAAAAAAATGATGAACAAATCGCGGTGACGTACAACACGTACGACGGCACTCTGAAGGGGAAGTTCTATTCGCCTTTGGGCTGCTTTTAGCTGATTCCTTGTTAGTAAAAGACAATTCGCGATTTTTTGTCTGTTACAGCGTGATGAATGTGCTTACTCCATTATGAATGGTAGTTTTACCTGAACGATAGCTCCCGTCTCATAACGCGCTTCTGGGCATGCGCGGGTTTAAAACGTCGTTTTAGCTCACACACGATCATTTTTTACAACCCGAAAAACGACATTTTAAAAAACGACATTAAAAAAGCCGAAAAACGATGTGAAGCCCACACACGATGATTTTAAATGACGTTTTTAAAAACGTCGTTTTTTTTCATGCCGAAAAACGACCGCGTGTACGCGGCATAAGACTTTCTTTATTCACTGGTTTTAACCACGAGTCTATCATTATTGATTTTTTAGCGCTGTTTTGTGTATTTTAATACTACAGAGACTGAACTGTTTTATTCTTATACCGTGTTTATATATATACCATATATATATATATATATACCATATATATATATATATATATATATATATATATATATATATATATATATACCATATATATATATACCATATATATATATATATATATATATATATATATATATATATATATATATATATATATATATATATATATATATATATATATATATATATATATATATATATGAAATGTGACTAAAGTTGTTCTTGCACAAAAAATGTTTTTTCCTCTCAATTTAAAGTACCTTGAAAAAGTATTTACACTCCTTGAAATTTTCCAGTTTGTCATGTTACAACCAAAAATGTAAATGTAGTTTATTGTGATTTTATGTGATAGGCCAACACAAAGTGGCAAATAATTGCGAAGTGGGAGAAAAATTATAAATGGTTTTCCATTTTTTTTTACAAATAAATACCTGAAAAGTGTGGTGTGCATTTGTATTCAGCCTACTTTACTCTGATACCCTAACTAAAATCTAGTGGAACCAATTGCCTTCGGAAGTCACCTAATTAGTAAATAGAGTCCTCCTGTATATATAAATACAGCATCATGGAACACACCAGACAGGTCAGGGATAAAGTTGTGGAGAAGTTTAAAGCAGAGGTAGGTTATACAAAAATATCCCAAGCTTTGAACATCTCACGGAGCACTGTTTAACCACTTACGTACCGCACATAGTCATATGACATCCACAGAGGGGATCTCCCATCCCGGATGCACGTCATATGGCGTCCTGGGTTTTTGTGAGGGGATATCTGAATGATGCCTACAGCTAGAGGCATCATTCAGAAATCATGGTTTGCCGGCAGCAATCCTGCGCACCATAAAAATGATCATAGCGGCGGTTCCGCCGCTTGATCGTTCTTATAGGTGGCGGGATGGGACACCCCCCTCCCGCCACCATCCGGTGCTTCTCCGGGCTCTCCCGTGCCATCGGGGGCCCGGAGAAAGAATCAGCCAGTGCCGGATGGGAAGCATAGAGATGACTGGTGACCAGATGATCACCAGTCATCTCTATGACCGTCAGATGCCCGGGCACGATGTGATGACGTTGGTGATTTTTTTTTCACAATCTCATGCTTTCCAGCCTGGAGGAGAGACATGGGGTCTTAATGACCCTGCATCTCTCAATAAAGAGGACCTGTCACACACTATTCCTATTACAAGGGATGTTTACATTCCTTGTAATAGGAATAAAAGTGATCAATAGGAAAAAAGTGATCAAACCTCCTCTGGAACTCTAAACTGGTAACCTGTAAAGCGTCGCCTATGGAGACTTTTAAGTAACAAAGTTTGGTGCCATTCCATGAGTGTGCACATTTTTAAAGCATGACATGACATGTTAGGTATCTATTTACTGGGCTAACTTTACTGTTTTGTTATTTTTTAATTCATGAAACCATTTTTTTCCACAAAAAAAGGCGTTTGAAAAATTATTGCGCAAATACCGTGCAAGATAAAAAGTTGCAATGACCGCCATTTTATTCCCTAGGGTGTCTGCTAAAAAAACATATATAACGTTTGGGGGTTCTGAGTAATTTTTTGGCAAAATAATGATGATTTGTACATGTAGGAGAGAAGTGCCAGAATAGGCCCAGTATGGAGGTGGGTATAAAAGCCCTGTATTAAATACATCATCTAAAAATGGGAATGGCAGAACTGCAACCCTACCAAGACATGGCCATCCACCTAAACTGACAGGCCGGACAAGGAGAGCGTTAATCAGAGAAGCAGTCAAGAGCCCCATGGCAACTCTGGAGGAGCTGCAGAGATGCACTCCACAAATCTGGCCTTTATAAAAGAGTGACAATAAAAAATCCATTGTTGAAAGAAAGTCACAGGAAATCCTGTTTGCAGTTTGCCAGAAGCCATGTGGGGGACATAGCAAACATGTGGAAGAAGGTGATCTGGTCAGATAAGACCAAAATTTAACTTTTTGACCTAAAAGCAAAACGCTATGCATAGTGAAAAACTAACACTGCACATAACCCTGAACACACCATTGTCATCGTGAAACATGGTGGAGGCAGGATCATAGAATGCATTAAGATAAAAAAAAAAACCTTCTGATATTACAACTCCTTTAAGGTATCAGCATAAATCCAACATAGATTACTAGCAGTGCCATATCTGGACAGATTTCCAATTTTAAAGGTATAACATGATGACTCTACAGCCCTGTTGTTCTATATGGGGAAAACAATTTATAGGATTTGGTAGTATAGAAAGTACAGTTAACACAATAGTTAACAGAAAGTACAGTTAACACAATAGCTGTATTGTGTAGGAACAAAGTTACTGTAGAAGATAAAAGTGAGAAAAAACCTATAGCAGTCTTCCCCATTCTATAGCTGTCTACCATTATTACAATATTATATATGTTGCTTTAGCTACCAAAATCCTTCTGTTTATAATTCAGAGTTAACCACATGTACAACGTACAAGCTAGGCTCCAGGTGCCCCCGAAATAGCTTTGAAAAAAAACATCCTTCTTCCAAAACCTACAAATCCATTTCTGGGACAATACCTGCCCTCATCACTTGCAAGCTTCTGCTACCTGTTCTAGATTTAAAGTAGAACTATAGGCAAAACTTTTTAATTTTGTCTATAGTAAGGACCGGTTAGAAACCCCTGTCAGATTTATTTTTTCACCATCTGTGTTCCTTTTCAGAGATTTCACTTCCTGTCCCATAGCCAAACAGGAAGTGAGATGAAAGCGCTGCAAATTAAGGGAATCCCTTGGGGACCCCCAGTCCCCAAGGGATTTAGTTATACTTTAGTTATACTTTAACTCTTTTCTATGTGTGCTAGGTCTGGGTAACGATTGATATGGGATATTCATACATAGTTGAGTAGTACTACAGCCCGCCACAGTTGTGAAAGAGATGCAAACTCAAGAAAAGGCATTCCAGGTATTTTCTTATGTGGTTAAATCAGATCAGCAAGGCTGTGAATATATGTGTTAGTGGTGTATCAACTTTCAGCTGAGGAGTAATCAGCTGAGAACCTTATAGAGAATTCCCAAATGTAGACCCAAGTATGGATATTACAACAAACCAATCCATTTCTGCTTCACTGAAGTGAATCATATTGTTTGGCTACTCACAAATTGACTCTGACAGACTGCATTGTAACCATCTTTCAGGACCTGAACCACTGCACTGTGAATATAGTGATTTATTTTTGCACATCACCTTGATCTGATCTGTTTGAACTTAAATGCTAAAAGAATGGCCCACTATTTCAAAAAGCAAAGACAATATATCTACACGTTTGTCTATTTTAATTCATAGTTAATTTTGTTGTAGATATGGGAAAAGCTATGAGGAAAGATATTCCTAAAATCCTAAGTATTCCCCAATGTGTGATGTCATAAAACAGGTCATATTATAGGTCTAAATACAACAGCAAGCTCATTCAATAAGCTAGATAAAGATGGCAGGCAAAGCAATGTCTGGCATCCAATAAAGACCAGTAATAAATTACTGCAGTGAACTCAGGAGATGATATTTGGTTGCTGAGAATTATTGAACAGCTTTGCTGCTTGTGAATAATCCTGTGTTTTTTTTTATCTTTTAATTATATTAGCGTAACAAGCAAAACATTTTTTGATTGCTGTAAAGTGGAAACCAATGAACACTCCATCCCCCCACCTTCCCTTGTGCATTTTATTATTTTTATCTCCTCTTGCTTTTTTTTCTTTAAAAAAAAAAAAAATATTCACGCTCAGAGACTCCAGCATTGTCCTGGTTCAATCCACCAACAAATGCTGGACAATACTCTGCCATTTTATCCTACCTATGTCATCTGCAGCTGGCTTTTTTTATTTGAGTTCTTGAAACCAGCCCAGGGTAATGCATTGCAGGTATGCCCTGCTGGGTGTCCCTGCCCCTTTCAGCTTAATGGGATATGTGACAGGAATAACCCAGGAGACTGCAGGAGCAAGGGTGCATAATAGACATGGAGGTGTGGGAGGGCTGGAGTAAAACAATTTAAAGAAAATACACACTCCACAAAATTTGCTTTTGTATTTAGTGGAGGGAAAAGGGGAAAGATACATTTTTGGAGGGAAAGTCTGATTTAAAGTGGTTGTAAACCCCATTCATGAAACTTGACCTAAGCACATATATCTGTAGTGTTTACTCCTCTCTCTCCAAAGTTCTAAGTGTCGTTTCTCTCTGGTGCTCCATTTGCAGAGTCACTTCTGACACGTTCTCCGACACACAAGGTGAAAATGTTTGTCGGGGAGGGAGCTTAGAGGTAGATAAGCAGAGAGCTTGTCCATTCAGACTCCAGCTCTACATGTTCCTTCGCTCTCCATTTACTTCTTGTCCCAGTGACACAACAGAAAACAAAAAGGAGAAATTTCTCCAAAATGAGAAATCCCCTCTTGGTTGTCACCAAAACAACTGTTATCAATGGAAGATTTCCACTCACCCTTTGTCTTATGACAACTGTAAAGTTGTTAATTTTCCTTCAATCAAGAATCGCACCAGAACCTTCGAACGGACCAAACGCTTGCGCGAACATTTAAAACCCCATTGACGTCTATGGGACTCAAACGTTTGAATTCAAAAGTGCTCATTTTAAAGCCTAATATGCAAGTTATTGTTGTAAAACGTCTTTGAGAACCCGGGTCTTGCCTCAGGGAACATGTATCGATGGAAAAAAGTTTTTAAAACTGTTGTTTTTTTCAGGACTCCTTTTCCATTGATACATGTTCCCTCGGGCAAGACCCGGGTTCTCAAAGACGTTTTCACAGGCATACCATAGACACCCAGCAGGTACAATATTTAAAGGAATTTTTCATTTTTTTTTATTTTTATTTAAGCATCATTAAAAACACTGCTCCTGAATCTTTAGGTGCAAACTACAGACCACACGGCCAGTACACACCAAGTAGCTTTAGGTGCAAACTACAGAGCACTCGGCCAGTACACACCAAGTAGCTTTAGGTGCAAACTACGGAGCACTCGGCCAGTACACACCAAGTAGCTTTAGGTGCAAACTCTAATATCCAACATAAAAAATTGGAGAGAATTGTGGCTAAACATTGGCCAATTCTCAAAGGTGATGGAATTCTGGGTCCGGCCCTTCCTGACCGCCCACAGTTAGTCTACAGGAAGGCCCCTTCCCTTAGGGCAGGGGTGCCCAACCAGTGGCCCACGGAGCCCTCTGTTGTGGCCGGCAACCTCCTGCTCTGGAATGGAATAGAATACTGTTATTAAAGGTCAGTTTATTACTAAAATCACAGTGTATAGATTGGCATATCTGTTCTGCAGTGGTTACTGGGCTACTTTTAAACGAATCCACAGATGCAAAGCAGTGCACCTGCAGGTTACCTGCACTGAGCCATAGACTTCTGTTATTACCTGCGAGTTTGGTGAGCTTTCTGAAAGTGCACCAAACCTGCAGAATATAATAGAAGTCTATTGCAAAGTGCAGAAAAGCCAAAAGATACACTGCGTTGTACCCGTGGTGTGGGTAAACAACAGCGCATCAGTATGAAAGCAGCCATGGGCCCCTTTCACACGGTCAGTTCGACCAAATTGGACCCTCCTTTAATCTCTAAGGAGTGGCAGATCTAAAAAGACTTGTGTCCTACCTCCAATCCAATCAGGCTGTGTCTGTGTCCGCTCTGCATATGTAGAGTAGACACTGACCTGCCATCCGCCCGCTCCGCTGATTGTGGCCCGCGACCTATTACCAAGTCACTTAAGTGGCCCTCGTGCTTCA
Organism: Rana temporaria; assembly: GCF_905171775.1. NCBI lineage: Eukaryota > Metazoa > Chordata > Amphibia > Anura > Ranidae > Rana > Rana temporaria. The sequence continues at coordinate 54,066,903 of NC_053499.1, forward strand.
AAAGGTTGGGCATCCCTGCCTTAGGGACTGTTTAGCCCCTGGAGTGGTTGATCCACCGACCATAGTTCAGCCTAAACTTTTTAGCTTTTTGCAAGCATGTTAAAGCCAACATTAAAAAACGGAAATCATTTTGTTCCGCAGTCACGCAGACTGAATATCCGATCAAACAATTGATCACGTGTACTACAGTAGGTGTAGTTTACATGCTTGAATGCGAATGCGGCCTGCAATATGTGGGGCGCACGACTCGTGCGCTCCATGTAAGGGTATGAGAGCACATTAGCAACATAAAGAGGAGTCAAAACTCATAGCGTCTCCAAACATTTCAGGAATCACCAACGAGATCCTAAAGGCCTGAAATTCTGGGGGATCGAGAAAGTTCCCAAGCACTGGCGGGGCGGACATTATATCCGTCAACTGAGCCGCCGAGAATCCTATTGGATTTATGAGACCAAGGTTTCCTCGCCGGCAGGCTTAAATGTTGAGTTTGACTTAAATTGTTTCATTTCGAATAGGTAATTTTATGGTATTGTTATTTTTGTTAATTTTTAAATTATGTGTACCTGTTAGATGTTAAGGTTTATTTAATGAGGGTATATATACATATTTTTGGTGTTCAGAAAAAGGTGATCGCGGATGACGTAATTTTTTCCATATATATTTCATATATGTGTAATTTTTACGTGTAATTTCCAACCATATGTTCGCAAGATAATTTCTTGCGAATAATTTTACAAAGGGGTTAATTGCATATTTTGCATTAGACATACAATTTTTGTATGTTGTAATTGACAGGGTTCTCCCTTCCCCTTTCTTCACATTTTGCATATATCATTATTTTGTCCTTTGTAATTTCTATATAAAATTTGATTTTTATATATTTTTTAAATTTTTATGTTCTAATTAAATATGGGTCGATCTTTTCCATCTAGTCAGTGGCCAGATTGGTGGTATTGTTTTTGACTTTTTAAATTTGTATATGAGCGGCTATTAGTCAGTGCCTGTTTGCTGCCAGTGTTTTTAGCAGCTCCGGTTTTGATACGTGAGCCATTATGGGCTGCGTGTGTCGGATGGCCTGATTGATTATGGCGGTTGTCATAACATCGCCTCCGCTATATATTCTTTTGACAGCGGGACGTCTGCGTATCTCTTTGCCCTACGCTGAGGAAGTCCCGCCCACGGGACGTAACGCGTACGAGGGGGAGGAGTTGCGTGTGACGTCACCCGTGATCACCGCTTCATGCTGTATGCTGTACTCTATTGTCAGTGTCTTCCGACTGTGAGCCTGCACTCGGCTGAGAGTGCCGACGCATGTGAGTGTATTTTATTGGTTTTAAAATAAATGCCTTTTTGCTACTGAGAGCATTAGGTCTCTCTCCCTTTTATTTCATATGTCCATCATTGCTGTCATCTATGGGCCTTTGTACTGTTAACCGGAGTTGCCAAGCGACCTTCTGACCGATAATATCAGGACCTGGGATTGTTTACCATGCTTTGTGACCTTTTGAAGGTCAAATGAATGAGGTGAGAGGCCATCTTTACTTCTTGGTGGAGGATCTCTATCTGGTCACCTGCTTTGAACCTGCACCATTTAATGAAATTCATTTGGATTTCTCCTTTACACATTCACATATGAACTTTTTCTATTTTGTATTATTTTAATATTTTTGCAATGCACGGTTTCACTTTATACAGAGGACACAGGCAATAAACCATGTAAGAATACTGCAGCTAGTACAATCACCTGCCTGCCAGTAAATTAGGAAGAACTGATCTAGCTAAACTATACAGTGTATAAATATATGTACGACACCTGGGATGTATATATATCCTCTACACACTGTAACATTAACTGACTAGCCTGCCTGCCCTATCTACCTGCAAAAAATGACACTCCCTCTGTCCTCTCTTAACCACCGCAACACACTACACAAGGCCGACCTGCAGGCGGCCTTTTATAGTGTGGGGCGTGTACTAAACCCCCTGAGCCATAATTGGCCAAAGCCACCCTGGCTTTGGCCAATTATGGCTCTACGTTTTTTGCAAGCTGTGATTGGCCAAGCATGCGGGTCATAGTGCATGCTTGGCCAATCATCAGCCAGCGATGCCGCAGTGAATTATGGTCTGTGAAACGCAACTCGAATTTGGCGAATGACCCGTTTTGTTCGTATTTCGACGAACGATCGAACATCCTATTCAGGATTCCTTCCTCAGAATGTTAATTGTGATAATTGTATTAAAAGTAATTTAGCTGGATTTTGGGTGCAAATGACTATTCTGTCTGATCAAAGCTCACTAAACAGGCATTATGAAAAATAGGGTAATACAACTACCCAAGGACATGGATATTATGTGTTTGCTGTTGTAATCATCTACATAAGTTGAAAGTTTTACCAAGGAGCTGAAAATCCATGTTTCAATCGCACAAATTATCCTATTTGACCACTTTCAGGGTGTTTGTGATGGGCCAAATAGGCTGTTCACTTTGCAAGCAAATTTTTACTTTGCAAGAGATTGTCTTATAGCTTAATGTGGTAAAAATTCACTTTAAAAAGATTATTCAATCATGTGAGGAGAAAAAAAAACAGTATGTTTGCTTGCACATGATTAGATGATGGAAATTAGCAGAGCTTCACCTCATTCACTAAGCTAAGGGCCATTTCTTTGCAAATTAAACAGTCTTTTTTTTAGCCGGCCATAGATGAATTGTTTAGCAGGGACTGGTGAGGTGCATGTATGGGCAGGCTAATAGTACCCAATGTGATCCATCAATTGCCTTAAGTACAACCAGTGTGCTGGATTTTTAGCATACGGTTGTTACCTGCGGCTATAGCTGCTAGCAGGAATCATTGTTCTCTCACAGCAGGGATGGCTCCCTGCAACCCCCTGCTGGGAGAACAAAATATCTTTGCAGGAGGGATTCCCCCATCAACACTGACTGTCTTGATGGGGGAGCCAAGTGATTTTATGAAATCGTCGCCATTTTTTTCACACAAATTAGAGCTTTCTTTTGTTGGTATTTGATCTATCTATTTTATTTTTTGTGCTGTAAATTAGTATTTTTTCTTCATACATTTGGGCAAAAATTTATACTGCTACATATCTTTGGTCAAAATAACCCAAATTAGTGGATATTATTTAGTCTCTGTGAAAGTTATAGGGTCTACAAGCTATGGTGCCAATCACTGAAAATTGATCAATTTGATCACACCTGCTGTACTGACAGCCTTTCTCATTTCTTGAGACCCTAACAAGCCAGTAAAGTACAAATACCCCGTTTTGGAAAGTATACATTCCAATGTGGTTAGCAAGAGGCATAGTTAGTTTTTTGACGTTGTCATTTTTTCCCCCAAATATTTTGTAAAATTAAGATTTTCTAATTTTTTTCACACCAAATTGTCATTATAACAGGTTATTTCTCTCACATGGCATGTATATTCCCTAAAGTACACCCCAAAATATATTCTGCTACTCCTCCTTAGTATACCACATGAGAGAGACTTTTACACAGCCTGGCCACATACAGAGGCCCAACATTGAAGTAGCGACTTCATAAACTACGCATCTAATTTCCTTACAATCTATCACATTTTTGGAAGGCCCTTCATATTTCTAGCACATAGCATGCACATACCAAGAATTACACCCTAAAATACATTCTGCTGAGTAAATGGTAAACCAAAGATTACCTGCGGTTTTAGTAGTGCAAATATCCACAGGAGGAGAGCCCTGATCCAGGCAGCAGGCAGGGACGTGGTCAGCGTCAGTGATTGGATTTGTCCAGGCAGCAGGCAGGAATATTGTCCATAGTCAGTACAGGCAGGGATACTGTACATTAACAGCAGTGCCAAAATAATGGTCCTGGTAGTAAGCAGGAACATGGTCCAAGTAGCAGGCCAGGAAAGAATGGGGACAAGGGTAGAGGCTTCTCCCACCCAAATCTCTTTGAAGCCTCCGAGTCTCCAGACCCTAATTTAGGAATGAGAAAACTAAAACATAGGTTTTCTTCATCTAGAAAAACAATTCTGGAGCCCCTCACATATGCGAGACCCATGTGTTCCTACTAGCATAGCAGGGTAGAAGATAAATTCAAGAGGCAGGCAAAAACGTGGTCAAACAGTCCAGGGTCAGTTCCAGAGCAAGCAGAGGTAGGTACAGTTTAGTGTTAGGCAGAAGCGTGGTCGCATAACAGGCCAGGGTCAGTTCCAGAGCAGGCAGAGGTAGCTACAGTTTAGCGTTAGGCAGAAGTGTGGGCATATAACAGGCCAGGGTCAGTTCCAGGGAAGGCAGAAGTAGGTACAGTTCAGCGTTAGGCAGAAGTGTGGTCGTTTAGCAGGTAAGGGTCAGTACCAGAGAAGGCAGCGGTATGTACAGTGGCATAAGGAGTGTGGTGGTAAATGACAATTACGTTTACCATACTTTCCTAATGTAAAAAAGTATGGTAACGGCGGAAACATTCACCAATACAAAGGCCTGGTTGGGAAGGACAATTGGGACAATAATACATGGTGTCTCTTCTAGTTCCTCCTTTGGTGCACACCTGGCATCTCTTGTGATGTTTTCAGCCTGTTTCATGGTGGGGGATCTCTCAAGAAAGTGGTGTTCATGGAGTCTGCTCACTGAACCCGAGCAAATGTTTTCTGGTGGGCTTTCAGGATACAAAAGGGTAGAAACAATTTGTTCTTGGTACTGAAGATAAGATAAGGGGGTCCTTGTAGATTTACGGTAAATTACATAAGTATTGTAAATGGCCAAACTGAAAAGATATATGGAGACCTTTTCATACCAATAGCGTCTTTTTCTTGTGGGAAGGTAGGGTTCGATCATCTGACCATTGAAGTTAACTCTCCCCATGAACAAATTATAGTCATGAACACATGCTGGTTTTTGGATAGGGACATTTCTTCTGGGGATTTCTACGTAGGTGTCGTTATGTATTGTTGTGAGCATGTGGATGTTTCGTCTGTCCCGCCACCTGTTAGCCAATATCTCTTCATTCCGCAAAGATGCCGTCTCCCCTTTTCGTAGTCTTTTAGTAACGAGCCTTTGCGGGAAACCCTTTGTGTTGGCTCGCACTGTACCACCTACTGGAGTGTCCTTTCACTGAAGGTTGCGGAAAGGGGCAAGCTTGTATAGTAATTATCCACATAAAGTTGGTAACCCTTTCCAAGGAGTGGATATACAAGCTCCCAAACAACCTTTCCGCTGGATCTGATGTACTCTGGACATTCAGGGGGATGCATTTGGGTGTCCTTCCCTTCATACACCCGTAAGGTGTAGCTGTACCCAGTGGCCCGGTCAAATAGCTTGTAGAGCTTAACCCCATATCGGGCCCTTTTGCTGGGAATAAATTGCTTGATGCCAAGCCTGTCTGTGAAGTTGACCAATGACTCATCCATGGAGATATTTTGGTCGGGGATAAATAACTGGGTGAATTTCTCAGAGAAATTGGCCGGATTTTAAATAATTTGTCATGTGATGGGTCATTTCGGGGAGGGCACTGGGTGTTGTCATTGTAATCGAGAAAACGCATTATCATAAGCGTAAGGCTAGAGTTCCCCCATAATGTCAATGCATTGTAAGGTTTTCTAGAGTTCCCCCATAGTAATCAATGCTTGTATGTAGATGTATCCTTTAACCCAGAGCTTCTAGGATTAATTACACAGAAGCTAAGAACAACCTTGCCAAATGTTAATGTACTGAGCAGAGAACAATAACATAGATAAAGGCGTGCAGAGGGAACAAGGTTTTAGTTGGTCACACATAATATAGACTGCTATGTTTTACACACGTTGTATAAGAGAGCCTTCATACATCCAGAAGTCCTAAAAGCCAGAGTCTAGTTGAACCACCAACCTTACAATAAGTGTAGCACTACCCCCGAAGGAGCTGCTGGTTATTTTTGGGTGGCATGTTACCTCTATTTCTCCGCCATCTAGGGTACTTGATCAGAGCTGAAAAAGAGTCAATGTCCACACGTTGCGTTACTTTTTCTCTGCTTTATTTACCGAATGTGGTAAAAGAACAATAAATGGATTGAAGAGGTTAAATAGGGTATAGGTAGTGGGTTTAGGTGTAAAACTCAATCAGAAGCACTCCTGCTTCCAGTCACAAACTCTCGTCCCCACTTAGACCAGAGTGGGTATTGTGCCCCTGGATAGGCCTCTCTCCTAGCAGCCAGGGCATCGCACAGAACTTTGGTAAAGTCTCTGCCACCGACCTTTCCAAAGGTGGAGATACGTTCGGTCCAGAATCCTCTCACTTTAGGATTAAGCACCCAGATCTCTTCTTGAAGTAATTACTTGTGAATTCAGGAAACTGACAAGCGACCACTGCTCAGCCTTTCAGTATTAGCGCACCCTTAAATGAAGTTCAGGCCTCCCCTGAGTGCACCAGCCTTGTGCTCTGTGCTCTCCAGAACAGGTACTTCAAATTAGCATCAACATTTCAGCCACAAATGGCAGGAAAATTGTTCGGGGAGGAAAAACACACAAATAACTTCAGGTGAAATACAGGACTCTCTGAAAAAACGCGTGGTGTGGCTGTTTCAAGATGCACTTGAAGAAAGATGGACTGCATGGTCGAGTCGCCAGAAGAAAGCCATTACTACGCAAATGTCACAAAGTATCCAGCTTACAATATGCCAAACAGCACAGAGACAAGCCTCAAACCTTCTGGCACCAAGTCATTTGGAGTGATGAGACCAAAATGTAGCTTTTTGGCCACAATCATAAATGTTACATTTGGAGAGGAGTCAACAAGACCGATCATGAAAGGTACGGAGGTGAATCGCTGATGTTTTGGGGATGTGTGAGCTACAAAGGCACAGGAAATTTGGTCAAAATTGTTGGCAAGATGAATGCAGTCTGTTATCAAAAAATACTGGAGGAACATTTGCATTCATCAGCCAGGAAGCTGCGCATGGAACGTACTTGGACATTCCAACATGACAATGATCCAAAACATAAGGCCAAGTCAACCTGTCATTGGCTACAGCAGAATAAACTGAAGATTCTGGAGTGGCAATCTCAATCTCCTGACTTCAGTGTCATTGAGCCACTCTGGGGAGATCAAACGTCCAGTTCGTGCAAGACAGCCCAAGAATTTACAGGAACTGTATGCTTTTTTGCCAAGAGGAATGGGCAGCTTTACCATCTGAGAAGATAAAGAGCCTCATCCATAAATACCACAAAAGACTTCAAGCTGTCATTGATTTTAAAGAGGGCAATACACAATATTAAGAACTGTAACTATGTAAACCTTTGATCAGGGTCATTTGGGTAGTTTCTGTTGCCATAATGATCTAAAAAGAGTAAACACAGTTGATTGATAATAAATAAATGGCTTCAGCCAACACTAACCATGAGTGAAAGAAAAGGTTTTGTGTTATCATTCATATTCTGAAAAATGGCTAAGAAATTATAAATTTTGCCAGGGTATGTAAACTTATGAGCACACCTGTATATATTGTATACCTCGGAAAAAGCCGGAAAGGCCCGAGAACACGTCGGCTGACCTCGGCAAACGTCGGAAAGGCTCAAAAATTGTGCATTTCCGTGTCTTTCTGAGCATTGCCGAATGGCAGCGATCGGTTGTGATCGTCACTGTTCGGCCCTGCTTGGCTCTGGCGCCCCTGCACCTCAGGCCAAATGCTGTACTGCAGGCCCTATTAGGTTGAATTTTGCTCATCTTGTGAGACAACACTCGCAAACCGAGTCAGAATTTAAAAAAAAGTTGCTTGCAAATCAAAACGCTCGTTAACCGCGTTACTCTTAAACCGAGGTTCCACTGTGTGTATAAAAATATATACAGTACAGACCAAAAGTTTGGACACACCTTCTCATTCAAAGAGTTTTTTTTTATTTTCATGACTATGAAAATTGTAGATTCACACTGAAGGCATCAAAACTATGAATTAACACATGTGGAATTATACGTAACAAAAAAGTGTGAAACAACTGAAAATATATCTCATATTCTAGGATCTTCAAAGTAGCCACCTTTTGCAGCAGACACATCTCTAGAACTGTTAAGAGGAGACTGTGTGAATCAGGCCTTCATGGTAGAATATCTGCTAGGAAGAAAAATCTGGTGCTTCTCCGGGCTCTCCCGTGCCATTGGGGGCCCGGAGAGATGATCGCCGTGCGCCGGATGGGAGGCATAGAGATGACTGGTGACCAGATGGCAAATAAATAAATAAGTCAAATAAAAAATAAAATTAAAACTCCCCTGTCCCCGGTAGCTCACGCTCAGAAGCGAACGCACACATAAGTCCCGCTCACGTATGTAAACGTCATTCAAACCACACATGTGAGGTGTCGCCGCATGCGTTAGAGCGTGTGCAACAATTCTAGCACTAGAAGTCCTCTGTAACTCAAAACTGGTAACCTGTAAAAATTTTAAAGTGTCGTCTATGGAGATTTTTAAGTAACAAAGTTTGGCGCCATTCCATGAGTGTGCGCAATTTTAAAGCATGACATGTTAGGTATCTATTTACTCGGCGTAACAACATCTTTCATATTTAAAAAATTGGGCTAACTTACGGTTTTGTTATTTTGTAATTCATTAAACCATTTTTTTTACAAAAAAAAGGCGTTTGAAAAATTGCGCAAATACTGTGCAAGATAAAAAGTTGCAATGACCGCCATTTTATTCCTTAAGGTTGTCTGTAGGAGACAAGTGCCAGAATAGGCCCGGTATGGAGGTGGGTATTAAAGCCCTGTATTGAAGTGGTTAAATAACAGCTAACACATATGTTCTGCTTTGATGTTCTACCTGATGTCACAGAATTATAAAAAATCCAAAAGGACACACCAACAATGCCTTCTGAAGACATTACAGTCACAGAATACATAATCTCTGCAATATATAAAGACACATAATAATACACAGTAAACTGTAGCGCCAACAGGGCTTATAAAAAGCTCAAAATTATACAAACAATAATGCCTGTGGCACTCTACTCCTTCTCATACAACTTTCACAATAATATATAGAAAACCTGTCCACTAAAGTGTATCACGCCATTTAAAAATATAGCTCCAAAGTATCACACTAAAAATAAATGTATTACACCAGGTAAAGTCTGCACAGGATTGTTCTCCTCAAATCAGAAAAGCACTCATTATCTTTAGTACCACCCCATTACAGAAAAGTAACTCAGCTTTACAATGATATACAATGTCATTTATGTGAACTTTTTTCCTTTCTTTCTCCTTTCCTGCAGAATAGTGGTAATTTTCAAGCAATCCATAATTATGTTTTCCTACTTTAGGTTTAAATATGGTTTCATAAATGGTTCAACATATAGTGTAATCTATCTATTAAAAAAATATATATACTGTAAATATATATATATATATATATATATATATATATATATATATATATATATACACACACACAGTGGGGATCGAAAGTTTGGGCACCCCAGGTAAAAATGTGTATTAATGTGCATAATGAAGCCAAGGGAAGATGGAAATATCTCCAAAAGGCATCAAATTACAGATTAGACATTCTTATATGTCAAAAAAGTTAGATTTTATTTCCATCATTTACACTTTCAAAATTACACAAAACAAAAAAATGGTGTCTGGAAAAGTTTGGGCACCCTGCAGAATTTATAGCATGCACTGCCCCCTTTGCAATACTGAGACCTGCCAGTGTCATGAATTGTTCTCAATCATCGTCTGGGAAGACCAGGTGATGTCAATCTCAAAGGTTTTAAATGCCCAGACTCATCTGACCTTGCCTCAACAATCAGCACCATGGGTTCTTCTAAGCAGTTGTCTAGAAAACTGAAAATGAAAATAGTTGACGCTCACAAAGCTGGAGAAGGCTATAAGAAGATAGCAAAGCGTTTTCAGATGTCAATATCCTCTGTCCGGAATGTAATTAAGAAATGGCAGTCATCAGGAACAGTGGAAGTTAAAGCAAGATCTGGAAGACCAAGAAAAATATCAGACAGAACAGCTCGCAGGATTGTGAGAAAAGCAATTCAAAACCCACGTTTGACTGCACAATCCCTCCAGAAAGATCTGGCAGACTCTGGAGTTGTGGTATACTATTCCACTATGAAGAGATACTTGTACAAATATGGTCCTCATGGAAGATTCATCAGAAAATAACCTCTTCTACGTCCTCACCACAAAAATCAGCGTTTGAACTTTGCAAATGAACATATAGACAAGCATGATGCATTTTGGAAACAAGTTCTGTGGACCGATGAGGTTAAAATAGAACTTTTTGTCCGGAATGAGCAAAGGTAAGCTTGGAGAAGAAAGGGCACAGAATTTAATGAAAAGAACCTCTGTCCAACTGTTAAGCATGGGGGTGGATCAATCATGCTTTGGGGTTGTATTGCAGCCAGTGGCACAGGGAACATTTCACGAGTAGAAGGAAAAATTAATTCAATAACATTTCAGCAAATTTTGGATGGTAACTTGATGCCATCTGTGAAAAAGCTGAAGTTAAAGAGAGGATGGCTTCTACAAATGGATAATGATCCTAAACACACCTCAAAATCCACGGGGGATTACATCAAGAGGCGTAAACTAAAGGTTGTGCCATGGCCTTCACAATCTGCTGACCTCAACATAATTGAAAATCTATGGATAGACCTTAAAAGAGCAGTGCGTGACAGACAGCCCAGAAATCTCAAAGAACTGGAAGACTTTTGTAAGGAATAATGGGCAAAGATACCTCAAACAAGAATTGAAAGACTCTTGGCTGGCTACAAAAAGCGTTTACAAGCTGTGATACTTGCCAAAGGGGGCAGTACAAGATATTAACTCTGCAGGGTGCCCAAACTTTTGCAGACGCCATTTTTTTGTTTTCGGTCATCTTGAAAGTGTAAATTATGGAAATAAAATCTAACTTTTTTTGACATATTATAAGAATGTCTAATCTGTAATTTGATGCATTTTGGAGATGTTTCCATCTTTCCTTGGCTTTGTTTCACATTAATACAAATTTTTACCTGGGGTGCCCAAACTTTCGATCCCCACTGTGTGTGTGTATATATATATATATATATATATATATACACACACACACACACATACATATACACACACACATACATACATATACATGCATATAAAATAAGTATCCATTTTATTATACATAACTTCATCTCTTAATTACCTAGAAAAATGGTGATGTGTTCAATACCTATTTTATCTGCTGTGTGTGTGTATATATATATATATATATATATATATATATATATATATATATACGTACGTGTGTGTGTGTGTGCCCCTCACATTTTTGTGAATATTTTATTATATCTTTTCATGTGACAAAACTGAAGAATTGACACTTTGCTACAATGTAAAGTAGTGAGCTTGTATACGTTTAAATTTGCTGTCCCCTCAGAATAACTCAACACACAGCCATTAATGTCTAAACCGCTGGCAACAAAAGTGAGTACACCCCTGAGTGAAAATGTCCAAATAGGGATGCCCCACAGATGCTCAATAGGGTTTAGGTCTGGAGAAAAGCTTGGTCAGTCATACAAATGGCTTAAAAAATATGCCCATTAATAAAAATAAAAAATTGTAACATGCAATCACGCACAATACTTTGTGGTTAATTGAAGTTCGAAATAGAAACATTTTACACTCAATTTCTTTTTTAAAGGCCCTTAATATTTTGTCATTTTAATGGTTTCTGGTGTTAGCAAATGATATTGGCTGATAAAGCAGAAAAAGGACAAGATGTACTGAGCATATGTCGTTTTTCATTCAAGGTTTGTTGCTTGACCTTCTGCTTTGTTGAGCAGGACATATTTTACTAAATAAACTGAAAATGTTTTGTTGACTATAGCCGACTATTATTCAGCCAGAATTCAAATAGGTTAAAGGAACAATGAAATAAAATAAAATATTCCCTCTCGATCCATCTAGATCATGGGTCTTCAAACTATGGCCCTCCAGTTGTTCAGGAACTACAATTCCCATCATGCCTAGTCATGTCTGTGAATGTCAGAGTTTTACAATGCCTCATGGGAAGTGTAGTTCTGCAACAGCTGGAGGGCTGTAGTTTGAGGATCCCTGATCTAGATCAAACAAACTAGCCCTGGCTGAGGCTGAGCACAATCTAAACCTATTCCTAGTGGATTAGGCTAAAAAGGCCCTCTGTTGTATGAAGCACATCTTCTACCTTAAAGCGGAGTTCCACCCAAAAGTGGAACTTACACTTTAAGTACTCTTCGCCCCCTTACATGCCATATTTGGCATGTCGTTTTTTTGGGGGGGGAGTGGGGGCTTCGTTAGGAGTGTGACTTCCTGTCCCACTTCCTCCTTCCGCCCAGGGACCGCCTAGGGGACTCCTCCACTTACCTTAGGCGGCCCCTCCATCTAGACGATCTCCTGGGATACGTGACAGGTCCCAGGAGATCGCATGTCCACTCGCGCTTGTGCCGTGCACGCCTGGCCTTGAAGCCAACAGCTGTTACGGCCAGGTGTCCAGAGTGGCAATGGAGGCGCAGGCGTAGAGGAGGGGGAGAGGAGCGACGCTCTGTTCGGCCGCATCGCTGGACCGTGGAACAGGTAAGTGCCTGTTTATTAAAAGTCAGCAGCTACACTTTTTGTAGCTGCTGACTTTTAATAAACCTAAAATGCCTGGAACGCCACTTTAAAGAAAATAAACAGGATTCCCTGTTAGTATCCATATTGGCTTTGAATATGTTTTTTTATTGACTTTGATATCTTCTATCGGAAATTCCGAACGTGTGTACGGGGCTTTAGCCTCCTATTTTAAGTGCTTTTTAGTGCTTTTTTTAGCATCATCTCTCCAGGCATCTATAGCCATGATCCCCAAACCTAACACTGACAACACCCACTGATAGAACTTAAGACCTATATCTCTTTTAAATGTAGATATTAAACTTCTATCCATAATTCTCTCTACTAAACTTATTCAAGGAATTGGGGGCCTCATCCATCGCAATTAAGTACGCTTTATGCCTACTAGACAAGCTAGTGACAACATCTGGAAACTTGTGCACTCAGTTGCGGTCTCCAAACAACAAGGAATGCCATTTATGCTCCTCTGTTTTAATACAATGAAAGCCTTTGATACAGTCTTCTGGCCTATCATGTTCTACATGCTCAAAAATAGGGATTTGAACCATAGTTTCTTCAGTGGATCTGTAGTCTATACAATAAACAGACTGTGTTTGTGAAATATGCAGGCTTCAAGTCTCCATCCTTCCTTATTATGCAGGGTACAAGGTACGCCTGCCCACCATCCCCCTCTACTATTTTCCCAGGTTATTGAACTTTTAGCTCAGTCAATATGTGCTTCCCCTGAAATCACAGGACTGCAGATAGAGAATTGTCATTATAAATTAGGCCTTTTTGCAGATATCTTCTTAACAATTGCAAACCCCCTTATTTCCCTGGTTAATTTACACGCTATCTTAAAGTGGATGTAAACCTGATTCACAAAATTTTAGCCGGGCACATATATCTGCAGTGTTTTCTTATCTCTCTTCACAGCACTAAGTCCCTTGGCTTTAACCTGCTCCGTTCTTCTGTTGTCAGCATAACTTCTGACAAGTTCTCCATCAACCAAAACCAGCCTGAATTTTGTGTCGGGGAGGTTGCTATAAATAGATTAGCAGCGAGCTAAACTATTCACAGAACAGCTCTATGAGTCCCTGCCTATGTGGAGTGGGGGTGTGTGGCTTTCCTCCAATCAGCTGTCTTGGCTGTATGCACAGACTTCACACTGTGCTGAAAAGGAAGAGAAAATCTCTAAAACAATCTAAACTTTTTAAAGCATATATAAAGCTGAAGAGAGCAGATGTGCATGTAAAACGTATGTAGGGAGATTTGTTTCATTCCTGTGTATCATCTGGGGCTCTTCACTTCACTGGGTATATGTGAGGGTTTTCACCCACTTTAAGTAAATTCAGCACATTTTCAGGCTTACAAGTTAACTTCACAAAATCCAAAGCTCTGAATGTATCTTTGCTTCTCCTTCGACTCCAAACCTTCCCAAATCAATGAGAACACCACACACTGTCTTTCTTCTGGGTTTAGGGTTTATCTAACCAAAGACTACTTATCTCTCTTTGAGGCAAATTACCTATCCCTTCTTCAGAAACCGCATAACCTTCTCCAAACCTGGAATACCAATTGCCTATTCTGCCTCCACTGTATCACAGCAAAAAAAAATATCCATTTGCCCAAGTTATAGTACTTGTTCATGGCCCTCCAAATCTCCATACCACTGTCTGTGGCCTGCTCTTTTTATAAGGAACAACCATAAACCAAGAATGTCAGCACATGTTATGTACCAGACCAGGACAAGGGGTGGACTGGTTGTCCCCACCTCTCAAGTTATCTTTGTTAAGCCCAAGTAGCACAACTGACCAAACACCATGAAGGCAAGGAAACTCCATTGTGGGTCGAAATAAAAGATCATGACTGTGCTCATTCATCCATACATAATCTCCTGTGGCTTCCACCTTGAGAGGAAAGGTTTATCAAATCCCATTACCTGGCACCCTTTACACCTCTGGGACAACTATGAATATTCTGGTGGCTTTTTGCAACCCCACCTTCCACTTCTCTCGACTATTCCCAACCCATCCTTTCCTACTGGGGCCTTCCGTCGCTGGGTTACTGCTAAGGTGACCAGATTTCACACCCTATTAAAAGGACTCAAATCATTCACGAAACTACAGACCTCACAACTAGAGTTGAGCGGACACCTGGATGTTCGGGTCCGAACCCAAACTTTAAAAAAAAAAGTTCGGGTTCGGGAACCGAACCCGAACTCCGGATCCCATTGTAGTCAATGCGGCCCCCCCCTCTCCTGAACCGCACCAGGCCACATGCCCTCAACATTGGGAGGGTGCTTTGGGGTGCCCCCCAAAGCACCTTGTCCCCATGTTGATGGGGACAAGGGTCTCATCCCCACAACCCTTGCCCGGTGGTTGTGGGGGTATGCGGGCGGGAGGCTTATCAGAATCTGGAAGACCCCTTTAACAAAGGGGACCCCCAGATCCTGACCCCCCCCTGTGTGAATTGGTAATGGGGTACACTGTACCCCTACCATTTCACGAAGGAAGTGTAAATTCTTGTAAAAAAAATACACACACACACCGTAGAATAAAGTCCTTTATTAATTAAAAAAAAAAAAGAAAAAAAACTCCAGCGGTGATAATCCACTCGTTCCCGGCTTCCTGCTCCAACGTTGTCCTGATCCAGCGATGGGTGCGGGTGATCTCCAGCGATGAGAAGATCCAGCGACGGTGCGGGTGATCTCCAGCGATGAGAAGATCCAGCGACCGGTGCACGTGATCCAGCGACGGGGGCGGGTGATCTCCAGCGATGAGAAGATCCATCTATCCAGAGAGCAGCATCGCCGACCTCCTCTCACCGCTTGACACAGCCCAGTGAATGACGCACCGAAGCTGTGACATTACTTATATAGGGGAGGCAGGGCCACCCGTCACGTGACCCCGCACCCTCTGACGCACCCTCTGCTACGTTACTGGGGAAGCCCAGGAAGAGGGAAGACTGGGCTTACCCAGTGACGTAGCAGAGGGTGCGTCAGAGGGTGCGGGGTCATGTGACGGGTGGCCCTGCCTCCCCTATATAAGTAATGTCACAGCTTCAGCGCGTCATTCGCTGGGCTGTGTCCAGCGGTGAGAGGAGGTCGGCGATGCTGCTCTCTGGATAGATGGATCTTCTCATCGCTGGAGATCACCCGCCGCTGGATCTTCTCATCGCTGGAGATCACCCGCACCCGTCGCTGGATCAGGACAACATTGGAGCAGGAAGCCGGGAACAAGTGGATTATTACCGCTGGAGTTTTTTTCTTTTTTTATTAATAAAGGACTTTATTCTACGGTGTGTGTGTGTGTGTTTTTTTTACAAGAATTTACACTTCCTTTGTGAAATGGTAGGGGTACAGTGTACCCCATTACCATTTCACACAGGGGGGGTCAGGATCTGGGGGTCCCCTTTGTTAAAGGGGTCTTCCAGATTCTGATAAGCCTCCCACCCGGGCAAGGGTTGTGGGGATGAGACCCTTGTCCCCATCAACATGGGGACAAGGTGCTTTGGGGGGCAATTTTGATCGACCAATTTAAATTGGTCGATCATTTTTTGACCGATTCAAATTCGTATCATGCTGAAAAAAAAATTGTTAGAAAATTATTAAATGTAACTGAATTAAACAAAACTAAACAAACCGAATTCAAAAACAAATCAACAAAACAAAATTTGCAACATAAAGAATCTATCCAAAACTAAACTAAACACATTTTTTCCGTTCAGCACATGTCTACTTGTGTGGATGGAGGAATCTGTTCATTTTTTGCGCTGCATTAAAATAAATTAACTTTCTATTTCTGGTCACCGCTCTAAAAATGTATGTAAAATGCAAGTTAAATGTTTTTTTTAAAAAGCATTGTCATTTATTTTACAGGTGTATTTTCATTTTTATTGAAGCTGAAAATGCTTGCAAAAGCATCTGCAAATGTTGCAGTATTCACAAAGCACTTGCTCCGTAAGTTGCGGCGGCGTAGCGTAAATCTGCCGGCCTAAGCGCGCCGAATTCAAATTGTCAAGAGGTGGGCGTGTTTTATGTAAATAAAACATGATCCCACGTAAATGACGTTTCTCACGAATGGCGCATGCGCCGGCCGTGAACGTATCCCAGTGCGCATGCTCCTAATCACGTCGCAAATAGTCACTGCTTTCGACGTGAATATAATTTACGCAAAGCCCTATTCGCAAACGACTTACGCAAACGACGTAAAAAAAAAAAAAATTTGACGCGGGAACGACGTCCATACTTAACATTGGCTATGCTTCATATAGCAGGAGTAATGTTACTCCGGAAAAAGCCTTACGCAAACAATGTAAAATAATCCGCCGGGCGCACATACGTTTCTGAATCGGCGTATCTAGCTCATTTGCATATTCTACGATGATTTCGACGGCAGCGCCACCTAGCGGCCAGCGTAAATATGCACCCTAAGATATGCACCCTAAGATACGACGGCGTAAGAGACTTACACCAGTCGGATCTTAGCCTAATTTCGGCGTATGTTGCTTTCTGAATACAGAAAGAAGATACGCCGGCGCAGATTTGAATTTACGTGGCGTATCAATAGATACGCTGGCGTAAATTTTTTCTGAATCTAGCCCACAGTGTTTGTTGAGGTTGTCTTTGTAATTTGCCTACTACTGCTGACAGCAAACATGAAGTGTCTTTCTCGTTTTATATTATAAAGGCTATAGCTCTGTCCCTTTATAGTTATTATCAAAGTTAAAGAAAATGTGTACAGCGAAAACATGGAGACAACTGTTGACCTCTCCTTTAAAAATTACAGCTGCCTAGCTGTCAGGCAGATCTAGTGGCTTCAATACTTTCTGAGGCACAGACTTGGAACAAGTACATCAGGCAGACAAGCAGATCAGGGGTTCTGACTTCACTGTTCTAATCTGCATGCTCGTTCCATGTCAGTGACTTGAAGTCAAAGAAACGACTTGTATTCCAAAAACAACTAGTATTTCTGGAAGAAGGTCAGCAATGGCACTCGCTATAAAATTTGTAAAAAAAAAAATACATAAAAAAAAAAGAGACATCACATATTTGTTAATATATAAAGCAACTGTGATTCTCCGCAACAGCTTTATCGTTTTGTGAACCAAATGTAAAGTGCATAACTTTACATCAACAAATCAACAGTCATCTATAATTTTTCTGATAACAGATACAATTTTATAGACAGTCATGAGTCAATCCACTGTGTCAGCATTACTGTTTGCTTTGCCCTATTACTCATATCTGCATTTACCGATTGCCGACCCGCCGCAGTACTTTTAATACGGCAGGGTGTCTCGCATAGGCCAATTTTTCATTGGATATGTTTTGGAGCAGAATGTAAAAATGTTTTTTTTTTTCAAAATGTTCTCTCTTTTTTTTCATTTATATATATATATATATATATATATATATATATATATATATATATATAAAAACGATGGTGATCAAATAGAACAAACAAGCTCTATTTACCTGGGCATACATCTCACCCCCTCCATTGAATCTTTATATCACAAAAAAACTATCCTCATCTATATAAGAAACTACAAGAAGACCTCTATAGGTGGACATCTAGACCCTCCTCGTGGTTCGGTAGGCTGAGCTCAGTAAAAATGAATATTCTACCTAGAATCTTATACCTCTGCCGTACCCTACCAATAATGATTAATATGTCTGATGCACACTATTCACCCCCAAATTAGGAGGAGGCCCCGAACTTAACCAAATATTATTATGCAGCACAATTGATCCGCTTTCATTCCAAGCAGGTTTATCCAGTATAGATACAGTTGGAATCTTCTCACCTTCCCTCAACTCCAATAAGTCACCTGATGTGGATGACAGCCAAAGACAGACAGTCTTTTTCTCTGGGGATTCAAATCCCCCATACTCCTATGGCCCCTTTGTTAGGCAATCCAATGTTCCCTCCGGGTCTCAGACCCTCCACTTTTGAATGGTGGATGAACAGCAGGCTCCCCTGGGGAAACCGGAGGAGGGGAACCCGGGACATGTGAGATGCCTAATCCCATAAATTTTCACGGCAGCTAAAATATCCATAGCAAGATCCTGGAGGTCACCCATAATCCCCTTTGATCATCTGAATGCAAAATTGTCATGGATAACGATCAATGAACATATAGTGGCTATCCACTGGGACAAGATAGCCCACTTTGAGAAAACATGTAATCCATGGATAAAATACCTGTCAGAACCCACCTGATCTGGAGGGAGAGAGAGACACTAGCACCCTACATAGGAGGGCCATAGCCTGGTATCTAGACACTACCACATTCTTGCAGTCTTTTCACATCTCTTTCTCTTCGGGTTTTCTCTCATCTTACCCAATCTTTCTCCCCTCCCCCTCTGCGCCCCCTTTTTTCCCTCCACTCATCTTTTTCATTCGCCATTCTTCCTACAAGATGGATTAACCTTTAACCCATTGTTGGTCCGGACTGACCTAATCACTAAATATAAATTGGAAGGACTCGCAAGAGTCCAAGTAAGGGAAGTAAGGGAACAGGCAGCAGTTAATATGTTCAAAATTAGACATAGATTGCCCTGTGCATATTATTTCTTCACATTTATTTATTATATATATATATATATATATATATATATATATATATATATATATATATATATATATTATTTTATATTAATTTAATAGTTCCCCTTGTTGGGGACAATGCAAATGATACTCAGATTCATTGTCTACAATTCGGATTTTACATCTTCAGTGATCTAAGTACCTGACCAATCTGAGAGTTATTGGGCTGTCTGACTTTGTCTCTTTTTCTTGTAGTCACCCAGTTCCTTAATACGTTGGACTAAAGTGGGCTTTCCATAATGTATTACATTGTTAATGTTGAAAAATTACCCAAAAAAATGATTGAAACAAAAAAAGCTCTATTTGTGTGAAAAAAAAATGCTATAAATTGTGTTTGCGTACAGCATTGCATGACCGATGGCCAATTGAAGTTGGGCAGTGCCAAACTGCAAAAACGGCCTGATTATGAACGGAGTAAAATCTTCAGGAGCTCAAGTGGTTACAGTACAAGAGTAATTTTACCATCAACACAATCTCCCATAGCCTTTTTGAGCTACACCAAACTCTGCACCCCAGGTGCTCAGGTCTGTTTCTTAGCTTTGTTTTCATCCTAAAGGCCCGTACACATGGTCAGACTTTTTGCCAACAAACTTCAAAATCTGCAAGTTTTCAAATTTGTCCAATCGTGTGTACGCTCCATCGGACCAACTTTTTCGGGCTTCATCGGACAAAAAGTTTGGTCTGCAAATGGACAAACTTTACGTCAACAAAAGTCCGATGGTGCCTAGTCCGACCATGTGTACAGCAAGCAATCTGACTTTTGTACAAGGTACAAACGCGCATGCTCAGAAGCAAAGACCAGCCGGAAGCGTTCTGTCTAGTAAAACTAGCATTCGTATTTGAAAGAGCACATTCGTGACGCAGCAAGTTCTGAAATCAAGAAAAGCAGCGTACATTCTCTTCTTCTTTATAATGTGATAATACTAAAAGCTGCTTTGCTGGTGATACTGATGGAGTCAAAACAAATGTCTTTACTTTGGATTAGTGTATTTTGGTTATATGAATCAAACATATTTTTATTTATTTTTTTGTGGGTCAAGTTAGCACAACCCCATTGTGCAACATGTCTGCTTGATGAACGGACGAACAAAATTGCACGAAACTGAAAATCGCGAAAACCTCTACTAACTCTCAATTAGCAGAAGGAGCCCAAAGGGTGATGCCGGAGAATTGAACTTCCTCTTTTAAACTCTCGTCAGTACGTTGAAACGTCACTACGTTCGTGTTTGTTGCCGGAAAAGTCCGAGCGTGTGTATGCTATGGGTGTGACCGGACAACTCCCTTCGGACAAAAATCCAAGGGAAAGTTTGTTTGATGACCGACCGTGTGTACGAGGCTTTAGGTCAGAATCATTTTCAATTCTTGCAAACTACACAGTGAACCCTTGTACATTCATACAGGACCATCTCTCGAGACTGGAGATCCTGTGGAAACAGTTCTATACAGATCCATAAATCCTTGCTAAGGCTCCATTCACATCAATGTGTTTTTTCATGCTTTTTAAAAAATTGCAGAACATTTTTTTAACATAGGTTCCTATGGAACATGTTCACAGGGTCAGGGACATTTTAAAATGCAAAACTGAGCTTTTTTTTGGTTCAATAGACTTCAATGGAGAAGCTGCAGTAAAGCATTTAGTGCATTTTTACTGTGATTTGTGTTTTTTTAGTTTGCCCAACAACAAATGTGCCCCCAAAAAAGCATAAAAAACTCAAATCACAACAAAACCACTGTAGAAACACTCAAAAGCAACATGCATAGATGTGAATCAAGCCTAAGTAGCCACAGCCATGTTGAAGAGGATTACATCTGGAGGATACAAAGTATGTTTTTTTTATTCAAAGTACACAAATACTTTAGGGCAATAAAAGATTAAATATATCAAAAAGGGTTACATTCACAATAAAAGCATACCTATGAAATCATATATCTCTAAAACCAACTAACCCATCTGTGCATATGGTCTGATAAAGCCAACCTTTCTGTAAATGTCTGGATACTGTAAGGGAGCAGAGGAAAACCGCATACAAAACAGAGACACTCAGGAACAGTCTATACACTTACAGGTTTGTCCTGCACTGTTATTCAGCAAGGCAGCAAACACCGTGAAGTGCAGGGCACTGTTAGTTCACAGCATAAAACACAAAGACAATCATCTTTTTATTTGAGCCACTAAATAAACTTATCTCAGTTCCTGACTAACAGAGGTCCCCTAATAGGATCTCCAATACAAACAGGCAACATGCATACCTTTTTAGTTTTCTTTCTGCTGCCTGTCTATTCTCAAAGCAGCAGGCTCTCAAAGCAGAGAGAAGGAGAGAGCCGAGAGACCCTCGAACATCAGTCAGATCACAGATAATAAGACCTGTGGACAGCTGAGACTACTTAAAAGGGTCTATCTACTAGGATGCATGGGGGCCCAGGAATGGAAACTTTTCCCACACAAAGATCTACAAAGTCACTGTGCTCTAGAACTCAGGAGTCAACTACTAAAACTCCATGATTTTCCATATCAAACAGAAATGCTGGAGCCTTTCATCATGTACAGTATAGGTGAGAAACTAGGTGACACATATAATATGTCCACAGCCCTGCCAGCCAATGCCTTACAATACATACTGAATAAATACATAGTTTCTATACTGCGGATTATATAAATTTGGTTGGATTGGGATCATACAAGTGAACTGTAAAGCCTAATACACACAATACAATTGTTGGCAGGGGATTGTCTGTTGACAGACTTTTGTCCTAAAATCTGACCGTTCGTACGCTCCTTTTGACAATTGTTGTCCAACTTTCGGCCAACAAATGTTAAATGACATGCTAGTATATTTACGGCAGACAACAGTCTGTTGTCTGATTTTCGTATGGTCAGTACACAAGTCCGTCACATGAAAGTCAAAAGTACAAACACGAATGCTCAGAATCAATGCTCACCAAACACGAAATTAGCAGAAGAGGCCCAAAGGGTGTCTCTCAAGAGCTGAAATTCCTCATAGTACATCACTACGTTCGTGTTTGTTGGCCAACAATTGCGTACTGTTAGTATGCAAGACAAGATCCAGGCACACATCCTGAAGACAAAAATCAGACACTTGGTTGGCCAACAATCGCATTGTGTGTACAAGACTTAAGACTATGTAAAACAGATAACAGATACAATTCTTACCAAGACTATGGGGTGAGTTGCGCTCACTTTCCCCAGAGCTTAGTAAATGTGGCAAAGCTCTGCTGATTTCCATCATTCAAATATGTCTAAGAAAAAATGTTTTTTTTTTTTTTTTTATATTTCCTTGCACCTGATTGGGTACAAAGTACAAGCACATTTTCACTTTACGAATTATGAAATTAGCCTCCAGTGTACAAAACAATTCTACCTGAATTGAGATTATACATGGTTTATAATTATTCCTGGTGAAGAAGTCATCATCAATAATACTGCTGTTCTTTTACACTTTTATCAAGTTTTTTGTCGAGAAAAACATTCCACTCTGGGTGATCTATGTACATTGCATGGATTTTGACAAACTTTATAGAAAGTTTGGAAAAGTCATGGAATTTTTAGGCACCAGAATAAAACATAAAAAAAAATCATAAATTGTACTACAATGTTATTAAAAATCTCTCCTCCAGGTTGGAAAGGTCTCTTTTTTTCAGCCGAGATCTGGGCTTTGTTTACTTCCACGGCCCAGACGTGATGTCATAACGTTGCTCCCGGGCATCCGATGACTATCTGGTCACAGGAAATCTCTATGATCATTGTCCGGCACTGGCAGATTCTTTCTCTGGGTCACTGATAGCACGGGCGAGCCCAGAGAAGCACCAGAGGGTGGCAGGAGGAGGGGGTATGTCCGCTCCCCCTGCCTGTAAGAACGATTAAGCAGCCGAACTGATGATTGTTCTTATGGTGCACAGAGTCGCCTGCTCTAAAAGATAACATCTAAATGATGCCTGTAGCTGCAGGCATCATTCAGATATCCCAACTCAAAGTCAATGATGTCATATGACGTGTTTGGGCTGAAAATGTTTAAGGTCATCACAGAGGACAAAGACTCTTTAGGTCTAGAGGAAAAGAGATTTAATCTCCAAATATGGAAAGGTTTCTTCACAGTAAGAGCTGTGAAAATGTGGAATAGACTCTCTCAAGAGCTGAATCTGGCCAGCTTTCTTAAGACCCCCTTTTACACTGGAGGCATTTTTCAGGCACTAAAGTGCTAAAAATAGCGCCTGTAAAATGCCTCCCCTGCAGCCCCAGTATGAAAGCCTGAGTGCTTTCCAGCTGTATCGGTGCGCTTGCAGGACATTAGAAAAAAAAACTGCAAGTAGCATCTTTGGAACGGTTTAGGAGCAGCGAAATTAACCGCTTCTCTGCCCATTGAAATCAATAGGCACCGCTGCCAAAGCGCCTGCAAAGCGCTTCGGCAGTGGTGCTTTTTGGCCACATTTAACCCTTTCTTTGACTGCTAGCGGGGTTAAAAGTGCCCTGCTAGCGGCTGCTAAAACAACCGTAAAGCGCCGTTAAAACTAGCCGCGCTTTACCACTAACGCGTCCCACTGGCAGCGTGAAAGGGCTTGAAATGTACATAATATAACTGGGTACTAACGTCTATATATAACGTTGATCCAGGGAATCTCTGGTTGCCTCTCGGGGGATCAGGAAGGAATTGTTTTCCCTGCTGGATCAAATAGGATCATGCTTTGCTGTTTTTTTTTTTTGCCTTCCTCTGGATCAACTGTGGGGAATAGGATTGTATATATGATATTTTATGATTTTTTCCCCCCTTTTATTGGTTGAACTAGATGAAAATGTGTCTTTTTTTCAACCAGACCAGGGATGGACTGGCCATTGGGACTACAGGGAGTTTCCCGGTGGGCCGATTGCTCAGTGGGCCGGCTTCAGTGACAGCGGACCGCCGCCCTCCTCCGCTCCTCTGTCTCTCCCTTCCCGCAGCGCTCACCTCCACTCCCTGCCCACAGCACTCACCTGGGGGGAACAAAGAAGCAGGGGGAGGACCAGAGGAGCAGGGGGGACGACAGAGGAGCATGGGGGAGGGGACAGACTGCTGACTCAACAGCTATGGCCTGGGAGTTTCTCACTTCTGCCTAATCTTGTCCCATAAGGGGGGCACCAAACTGATTCTTTGCCCCGGGTGAAATAATGTCTAGCTTCCCCACTGGTACTGCCTATAAGAGTACCAGTACCAGCCATTCTATTCTAATAAAGTAGAAGGGCTAGTGGCTAGTGAAGGCGAAGAGGGGGTTTGGGTGGCCGGGGGGGGGGTGCGGGAGTTGTCCGGCCGCCATGGGAGAGACCTGTGAAAGTGGGCCAGTCTGGATAAAGTCCAGGGCCAAATTTTTGTCCCAGTCCAGCCCTGAACCAGACTAATATGTACGGTAATTAGGCTGAGAACATCTACAGTAGCAGCAGAAAAAGTACTGTGGGAGAATCATTAGCTTGAATTTTGAAGCAAAGGTTGGTTTTGGTATTTTAAGTTTTATTGGACTATTCAATTTATCTAACTATTGGCTGGAGTTATGCTTTAATAATAACATAATAACTTAAAAAAAAATTAGAAAAAAGTTGAACACAAATGTAAGCATAAATCTTACGAAAAAGATCTAAACCTTTTTGAGCCCTGAGAGATGATCTTTTCCTCTTCAATTTCAAAACCTTTAAGAAACTCAGTGTAGTTTTTACACATTTAAAAATTGCAATCTTGAGCGTCTCAGTTGATAAATGTCAAAAGAACTTCATGGATACAAATATCCTGGGATACACAGAGGCTCACTAATTTGTATCACTGCTCTGAGCCAAGCTGCATCTTAAAGCTGCCCTAGGCTATGAATACTACAGACTTTTCACTCTTCTAAGACCTTCATACAGGATGCCTGATTTATTTATTTTGATCCTTGAACACTTTCCAAACGGATGCCCAATATGCTAAGGGATACAAACACTTCCAGTGAATATCTGGTAAACCTATAAAAACTCTGGGCCGGATTCACAAAGAGTTACGCCGGCGTATCAGTAGATACACCGACGTAACTAAGCCCGTCGTAAGTTTAAGTGTATGCTCAAACTGAGATACACTTAAACCTAGCTAAGATACGACGGCCTGCGCCGTCGTATCTAAGGGTGCAATTTTTCCGCTGGCCGCTAGATGGCGCTTCCGTCGATTTACGCAAGGAATATGCTAATTAGGTAGATACGTCGATTCACAAACGTACATACGCCCGGCGCTATTTTTTTACGTCGTTTACGTTAGGCTTTTTCGGCGTAAGGTTGTTCCTGCTCTTATGAAGCGCACGCAATGTTAAGTATGGACGTCGTTCCCGCTTCAAATTTTGAAATGTTTACGTCGTTTGCGCAAGTCGTTCGCGAATAGGGCTGTACGTAAGTTACGTTCATGTCTAAAGCATTGACGATTTGCGGTGGAATTTCGAGCATGCGCACTGGGATTCTTTTACGAACGGCGCATGCGCCGTTCGTAAAAAAACATCAAATACGTGGGGTCACACTACATTTATAATAAAACACGCCCACATCATCCAAATTTGAATTAAGCGGGCTTACGCTGGCCCCATTTATGCTACGCCGCCGTAAGTTAGGAGGCAAGTGCTTTATGAATACAGCACTTGCCTCTCTAACTTAAAGCGGTGGTTCACCCTCCTTAACATCAGTCTAGCATTACATTCGGCATCGTAGCGCGAGCTACAGTATGCCGGTCTTACATTTTTTATCCCCGTACTCACTGTGCTATTGCACATTGAAGATTCCGACTCCCGCGGGGAATGGGTGTGCCTATGGGGAGGGAGGATGATTGACGGCCGGCTCTGGCACGTCACGCTCCCCGAAGACAGCCGGAGTAGGTCTCGGCTCTTCACGGCGCCTGCGCACAGGCTATGCGCAGGCGCCGTGAAGAGCCAAGCCTATTTCGGCTATTTCCGGAGAAGCGTGACGTGCCAGGGCCGGCCGTCAATCACCTTCTCTCACCATAGGAACGCCCATTCCCCGGAATCTTCAATGTACAATAGCACAGTGAGTACGGGGATAAAAAATGTAAGACTGGCATACTGTAGCTCGCGCTACGATGCTGAATGTAATGCTAGAATAAAAAATTATTATTTTTTTTTTTTTTAATAGGGTGAACCCCCGCTTTAAGGTGGCGTAGCGTAAATACGATACGCTACGCCACCGTAAAAATGCGCAGATCTACTTGAATCCAGCCCTCTGTATTCTGCAATCAATCCTTCTAGGTATCTCTCTTGGAAAAGGTACTCTCTCTCTCTCTCTCTCTATCATATAGGTCTGGGTGTATTACCAATGAGGATCTTGTATGATCATCACTGGTGTAGTAAAAGGGTGATATTATAAGGTTTTTACCCTAAAGCTGCCATTATATTTTGCTCTTATTTTTCATGGGTCAGTTTGTTCTAAGACCTTTGCAAACAAATGATGTCTACACTTACTTGTGTGCTCTTAGTGAATGAAGTGAGTGGAATGCACCCTTTCACAGATGAAGGGACTGACCAGAACTGTGGGTTGACATACTTTCTGCCCTATTGGGACAATTCTTAAAAATACTTGCTTTTCTTTTAATAAACGTGTGCATTTTGTCAGATTTTCTAAGCGACACTCAGCAGAAAGTATACACCAGTTATTGTAAAGTATCCCACTGAAATGAAACTTTGACAGAACAAAGAAATGCGTCTTTTCTTTTGTTGACAAAGAAAACTGTCAGAAACCATTTTAACATGTTCTGTGATGAAAGTTCCAGTTTATGAATCTGTCACCTGTAGGCAGTGCTGGGACAAGGCCAT
Organism: Rana temporaria; assembly: GCF_905171775.1. Classification (NCBI taxonomy): domain Eukaryota; kingdom Metazoa; phylum Chordata; class Amphibia; order Anura; family Ranidae; genus Rana; species Rana temporaria. Next base: position 54,093,910 of record NC_053499.1, read on the forward strand.
TTGGTGCCCAGGGCGAAGATGGCAAACTGCGCCCCCCCCCCGTTTTTTATCTGCCATTTTTATTAACAAAGTGCTGGTCACCTCAGTCAGCCTCCTCCACCAGCACACTGGTGGCAATTGATGGGGCAAACTGGCAGCACACTGGTGGCAATTGATGGGGCAAACTGGCAGCACACTGGTGGCAATTGATGGGGCAAACTGGCAGCACACTGGCGGCAATTGATGGGCACACTGGCAGCACACAGTCTGTAACCATCAATTGTTGCCAGTTTGCCCCATCAATTGCCGCCAGTGTGCTGCCAGTACAGTATGCCCATAAAACGCAGCCACTGTGCCATCAAACACAGCCACTCAGTGGCTGTGTTTGATGGCACAGCTGAGTGGCTGTGTTTGATTACACAGTGGCTGCGTTTGATGGGCACAGTGGCTGCGTTTGATGGGCACAGTGGCTGCGTGTGATGGGCACAGTGGCTGTGTGTGATGGGCACAGTGGCTGCGCTGATTGCAATTGATGGGCACACTGGCGGCAATTGATGGGCACACTGGCAGCACACTGGTGGAAATTGATGGGGCAAACTGGCAGTAATTGATGGTTACAGTCTGTAACCATCAATTGTTGCCAGTTTGCCCCACCAATTGCCGCCAGTGTGCCGATCAAACGCAGCCACTGTGCCATCAAACACAGCCACTTAGCGGCTGTGTTTGATGGCACAGTGGCTGCGTTTGATCGGCACACTGGCTGCGTGTGATGGGCACAGTGGCTGCGTGTGATGGGCACAGTGGCTGCGTTGATTGCAATTGATGGGCACACTGGCAGCACACAGTCTGTAACCATCAATTGTTGCCAGTTTGCCCCATCCATTGCCGCCAGTGTGCTGCCAGTATGCCCATAAAACGCAGCCACTGTGCCATCAAACACAGCCACTCAGTGGCTGTGTTTGATGGCACAGCTGAGTGGCTGTGTTTGATGGCACAGTGGCTGCGTTTGATGGGCACAGTGGCTGCGTGTGATGGGCACAGTGGCTGCGTGTGATGGGCATGGCTGCGTTGATTGTAATTGATGGGCACACTGGCGGCAATTGATGGGCACACTGGCGCCAATTGATGGGCACACTGGCGGCAATTGATGGGGCAAACTGGCAACAATTGATGGTGTATTGGCACAGTGGCTGCGTGTGTTAGCACAGTGGCTGCGTGTGATGGGCACAGTGGCTGCGTGTGATGGGCACAGTGGCTGCGTGTGATTGGCACAGTGGCGACAATTGATGGCACAGTGGCTGAGTGTGTTGGCACAGTGGCTGCGTGTGATGGGCACAGTGGCTGCGTGTGATGGGGACAGTGGCTGCGTGTGATTGGCACAGTGGCTGCGTGTGATGGGCACAGTGGCGACAATTGATGGCACAGTGGCTGAGTGTGTTAGCACAGTGGCTGCGTGTGATGGGCACAGTGGCTGCGTGTGATGGGCACAGTGGCTGCGTGTGATGGGCACAGTGGCTGCGTGTGATTGGCACAGTGGCGACAATTGATGGCACAGTGGCTGCGTGTGTTGGCACAGTGGCTGCATGTGATGGTACAGTGGCTGCGTTTGGTGGCATAGTGAGGCTGCAATTGATGGGTTTTTTTTTGCTAGTCAGAGAAGGCATGGTTCAAAATAACACAAAGTGCTGATCACCTCAGTCAGTCAGCTTACCCCCCCCCCCCCCCTCAATACAGTCATTTAATTACTTGCTTTAATAAGTGCTGTTCTGCTTACTTTTTAGTAGTCAATAAGTCTCCTTTGCAGTACTGTAGTGTAGCACACTGCTGCTAGGTTCCTAGGCACGCTCTGGACTGGCTCCTCGTGACTAGTCCTTGCCAGTTGCCAGCTCAGCTCAGCAGACACAGCTCCCTGCGCAGTGCTGCTCCGAGTCCTCCCTCTCTCAGCCCGCCTCCGGCCGTGACGTCACGCGGCTTACGACGCTGGAATGGACCAACTGACTCCATAGGGGGAGTTAGTAAACAAAGATTAAAGGGAGCCAGGAGGTGAGGAGCGCACTCGGCAGCCGCTGCCCGCGCTTACTGCTAGTACTAGACACACAAGTGTACTGGTCTGGCGGGCGGCGGTCGCGGCTGCCTGTTTGTCAGAATTGCGCCCCCCTCCTATACGGAATGGTAGCGCCCAGGGCACTCGCCCCGCCCGCCCCTGCCTTGTACCGGCCCTGCCTGTAGGTGTATCCTTGATAAACAGTATACAACTCCCAATATCATTTTGAAAAACTACTAGGAACTTTTGCCCACATCTGCTCTACAAACATGTAGTCACATTGCCACAATGCTAACAAAGCTCAAAACCATAAATGTAATGTATTGCAGCCTATCAATCATTAGATGTAGTGGCTGCATTAGTTTGCTTTAATTAGGCCTTTCCCCCTTTGTTTTTTCCCCTGGTAATCTGGCCAGTAACATACCTCATGTATTATACAGACACCACTCCGGATTAAGCAGCACAGGGGGCAGATTTGGACAGCAGTATTGTCAGTCTGGGGTGATGAGAGTTTTAGAAGTACTAGCAGATTTAAACACAGTAACAAATTGAAGCTGAAGCTGAACTCCAGCTAATACTTTATAATCAGTTACAGCAAACAGTTGTTTTTCTTTTGGGATAAAGGTTTTACATATATGTAGCGCCTGTGTACTTTTCAGTACAGGTGCTATATTAAATTTAGTGGGGAATGAGGGAGTTATTTGCTCTCATTCATTGATCTGTTAAATTTGGCTGTCGCCAATTCTGGATTGTCCTGTGGGTCGGTCTGTGCGTCCAGAGATGCGGTTTCATCTCTGGACGGCAGGTGGCGCCAGAGGGGTCCAGGCGGAGCCGCTTCTTCCCAGCAGCCAATCAGAGGAGTTTTCCCTCGCGGGGCATGCTGGGGAGGGGTAATTCTGTGGCAGAGGCCGTTACTCGGGGTTCTTCTTTGCGGGTTCCGGGTGCGGCGCCCACCTTTAGGGTGCGCGCACATCACGGGCCCCGGCGTTATGGCGTGCCGGGGCGCACGTGCTACGTGGAGTTCCTGACTCTGGGCTCTTAAGGCCCGGAGCAACCTATGCTACAAAGGGGCCCCAGTGACTTACTGGGTTCCCCATCTCTATTGAGAAGATCCCAAGCGGGATGTGCTGTTCGGTGGGGGATTGGTCTAAGGAGAACCCGGAGGCAGGTAAACCAAAAGGGCTTGAACGAACCATCGGGGATCTGGGTGACCTGACACTGACAGGTTGTATTCAGACTGTCAGTCGGTGACCCCAAAAAGATACACTGGGAGGATTCGCTCTATCATTCAAACTTTCAAGTACTAGGCCTGTGGCAGAGGCTTCATCCTTAAACCCAAATTTAAATCGGAGCCAGGTCTGTGGCAGAGACTTGTTCCTTCCCAGAAGTTCTAAGTGGCGCTCTGGCTGCCAAGTTCGTGAGAGGGACCTGTCCAGGGGTACTTTACCCACTTCAGCTGAAGTGGCGACGAGGAAAGAGTTTACATCCACAGAATGCCACGTACAGGCAGATGGGCGTATATATACGTCCTTGCCTTCTAGCGGGTGGGGGGTCCGATCGGGACCCCCCCGCTGGGTGCGGCGGGCGGCTTACCTCGGGGAGCGATCCGGGACGTCGGCAATTCGTTTATAGCCGCTCCGTCGCGATCGCTCCCCGGAGCTGAAGAACGGGGAGAGCCATATGTAAACACAGCTTCCCCGTGCTTCACTGTGGCGGCGTATCGATCGAGTGATCCCTTTTATAGGGAGACTCGATCGATGACGTCAGTCCTACAGCCACACCCCCCTACAGTTGTAAACACACACTAGGTGAACCCTAACTCCTGTGGTTAACTCCCAAACTGCAACTGTCATTTTCACAATAAACAATGCAATTTAAATGCATTTTTTGCTGTGAAAATACAATGGTCCCAAAAATGTGTCAAAATTGTCCGAAGTGTCCGCCATAATGTCGCAGTCACGAAAAAAATCGCTGATCGCCGCCAATAGTAGTAAAAAAAAAAATTAATAAAAATGCAATAAAACTATCCCCTATTTTGTAAACGCTATAAATTTTGCGCAAACCAATCGATAAACACTTATTGCGATTTTTTTTTACCAAAATTAGGTAGAAGAATACGTATCGGCCTAAACTGAGGAAAACATTTTTTTTTATATATGTTTTTGGGGGATATTTATTATAGCAAAAAGTAAAAAATATTGCATTTTTTTCAAAATTGTCGCTCTACTTTTGTTTATAGCGCAAAAAATAAAAACCGCAGAGGTGATCAAATACCACCAAAAGAAAGCTCTATTTGTGGGGAAAAAAGGACACCAATTTTGTTTGGGAGCCATGTCGCACGACCGCGCAATTGTCTGTTAAAGCAACGCAGTGCCAAATCGCAAAACCTGGCCTGGGCATTTAGCTGCCTAAAGGTCCGGGGCTTAAGTGGTTAAAAGCAGGACTGCTTTTACTTATTCATAGCCTGATACTGCAGAGTTTATTCTTTCTTCACCAACCTATCCTGTCTACCTCAAGTTGACATGTTGGTCGTGTTTGACCAGAAAATAAAGCATTGAAAACGTCAACCAACAGTCTGGACATTCTATTACTGCTCTCATTGCCGTCATCATCCCTAGACACATCACAGAAGTAACCTAAACACGCCGATCCCAAATTTAACCAGCGGCTCCTCCGGGGGTAGCGCTACATAAATAAATAAAAACTGATCATTTAAGCAGTGTTAAATGGTTTGTCTCATCTCTGCAACTGCAAGAGAGCTTTTCTGTTGAAAAAAAAAAAAAAAAAACAGGCTTCCTGGCTGGATCACCAGGTAAGAATAAAAGAAAGTTAAACCTTTTGGCGCCTGTGCTATATCCGAAAGACGGCTACAGCGCGGGTTTAAAATGTTGGGAGGGCGTACACAGATTTCCTCCTGTTCTCACGCTCCCTGTGCGTCCTTGGGACTCGGCTGATCACTAAATGGGGTGAAGAGCCAATCACAGCGGGCCCTTTACCACGTGATCAGTTGTTAGCCATTGAAGTAAACAAAAGTCGGTTATTGATTTTTTTTCCCTCACGCTGTCAGTGTTAACTGGCTTTTGTTAGAGGGACATCGTCCCATTAGTGCTCAACAGTGCTGCTAATCAGTGCCCATCAGTGTTGCCAATTAGTGTCCATCACTACCTCATCATCAGGTTCACTTATCAGTGCCACCTCTCTGTCCAGCCTATCAGTGCCCATAAGCGCCATCAGTGCCCACCAGTGCCACCTCATCAGTGCTACCTATTAGTGACGACTCATCAGTGCAGCCTATCAGTGCTCATCAGTGAAGGAGAAAAATTATCTTTTTGAAAAAAGGTTATAACAAAATAGGACACACTTTTTTTAAATTTTCTATCTTTTTCTTTTTTTTTGCAAAAAAAAAACTGTGGGTAAATACCACCAAAAGAAAGCTCTATCTGTGTGGAAATGATAAAATGTTTATATGGGTACAGTGTAGCATGACCACGCAATTGTCATTCAAAGTGTGAGAGCGCTGAAAATTGTCATTGTCAGAAGTCCAGCTAGTCCAGCAAAGAGGAAACTTAAGCCCTGTACACACGATCGGTTTGTCTGATGAAAACGGTTTGTTTTCCATCAGTGAAAAAAAATAGAACATGTTTTAAAATTTTCCTATGGATAAAAAACTGATAGAAAAAAACGATCATCTCTGTGGAACTCCATCGGAGAAAAATTTACGCATGCTCAGAATCAAGTCGACGCATGCTCGGAAGCATTGAACATTTTTCTTAGCACGTCGTAGTTTTTCACGTCACCGCGTTGGACACGGTCGGATTTTGACTGATAGAGTGTAGGCAAGACTGATGAAAGTCAGCTTCATCGGATATCCAACGAAAAAATCCATCGGATTAGATTCCATCAGATATCCGATCAAGTGTACAGAGCATAATGCAGCCATCAGATCTAAAAATTGGTAAGCTGCAATATAAATAAATGTTTGCTTTTGGGTTTAATACTGCTTGAAGAAAGGCTAAAAAAAAACAGTATTAAAACATATAGGAACTGTACAATATTCTAGAAAATCCTTCAGAACAATGTCATATTACAACCCTTCGTTAATATTTATGACTTCATCTGTTTTCCAGTTTTATTCATGAAATGCATGAACATAAATGGCAAGTGGAAAGGAGCCAAAGGTTTTCCCTTTGTTCTAAAAACGTGCACATACTCAAAGTAGAACTCGATTCCAACCTAATGTGACATCTTGTTTTTACTGCGATCTGTTGAAATCAATCAATTCATGGTCCCATCAACAATGTATTCCCTTTCCTTGCAATGGTCAAGCAGCAAATCTGCAGTGCCATACTTGACATTCCACAAGTTATATATTACCCACTGTGCTCTATGCACCCACTGGGCAATTTGGCAGAAACACATGTCAGGGCATGGTGGGACATAGTGCCTATCCAAATACCCCCAATAATGCTATGTGGGTGACAAGAGGTATACTTATTAAAATTATAACATTTGCAAAAGCACTTTCTAAGTTCTGACAAAAAATGTCATGAACTTGGGGAGGGGGATTTGTGCACTCCACTCTCTGCGATACCCACTCCTGACCTCTATACTCTATGACAGGGGTGCCCAACCAGTGGCCCGGGGGCCACATGTGGCCTGCAGAGCCATCTTATGTGGCCCACGACCTCCTGCTCTGGGATGGAACAGAATACTGTTATTAAAGGCAAGTTTATTACTAAAATCACAGTGTATACATGGGCATGTCTGTTCTGCAGTGGTTACTGGGCTGCTTTCAAACTGATCCGCAGGTGAAGAGAAGTGCACCTCTGGGTTACCTGTACTGAGTCATAGACTTCTATTACCTGTGAGTTTGGTGTGCTGAGAGTAGAGTGGGCTCTATAGAGCTGAGTGGGTTTCCATCCACCCGCTCCGCTGATTGTGGCCCACGACCGGTTACCAAGTCGCTTAAGTGGCTCTCACTCTTCTAAAGGTTGGGCACCCCTGCTCTATGCGATATCCGCTCCTGAGCCCTACACGCTCACCATTATGTTCGCCTGAGCCCTGCACTCTGCATTATTTACTCCTGACCCCTAAAAGAGACTCTTTCCTGGGAAAGTTGAAGTGGCACTGTGTTTATTTTGCAACATTTCACTGTTGTAAATGCTTGAAACTCAGAAAGTCACAAAAGTTCTCATCTGAGTGGTTTTGTGAACTGGAACCTGTTTTACCACCTCTGTGTTTTGTGAAATGGAACTAGTATATCCCATTCCCTCCAAATCAGTGCATCTGTGTGGTTTTATGACCTGGAATCAGCATATAACCCTCCCTCCAAATCTGTATATATGCAAGCATATATCCTTATGGATGTACAGTATATCAGTGTTCCTGCCTGGAACTGAGCACATATAATACAGAAAATATTGTCATACTGGTTTCTGCAAAAACAAACAGCGGGGATAAATGTGCTTCCCATTCATAATATAAGGACTTAACCTGCCAAAGTGTCATCCTACTGTAATTTTAGTTCCAGTGTTAGAAAAATAATTATGCCATCCTTAACCAAAGAGATAAAGACAATAAGCATTTTGTGAGGTGACAAAATGACAGTATTATTGCTAAAATTGAAGAATGTTCATTTTTCACAGGACACAAAGGAGTGATCTTTCACTTTGAAAAGCCTGTAATCTTTTTGTAGAAGATAATTACACCAAGAGGTTGTTCAAAATGTTTTTTTTTAATGCATAAAAGGGGGGTTGAGCTTACAAGAATGTGTATATACTGCTGATGTACTTTTTCTAATCCATCATTGCTAATATATGACCAACTACCAGGCAATTGATCACTACGACTGCATGGCTGACACACGTTAGACAATACATCAGTCTGACTCTTACTGCAAGAAAACAAGAAAAATGCCAGCAAACACATGTTTTTTGTTTTCGTTTTTCTTTTAAGAAGATGCACTTTCCTTATTCATAGTATGCCATATACTAATGCATTATTATTGCCTGTGCTACAGGGGCCTGCTAAATCAGCCATTGCATTTCATTCATATACTGCTTTTAAGCTAGTGCTACTGTACAATATTAGTAGAAACACCTTGTAATGCCTTCTAACCAGTGCAAACCATTAGGACCTAATTGATGTAACTCCTCCTCAATAGTTCTAAACTAGGAAGAAATATTGGAAAAAAATCAAGAGATGGTGTTGCGCTCCAATAGCATAAAATGATGTAATTGGTAAAATGTATACATAACAAAAATAGTATAATTGATAAATGATTGGGCAAATATGCAAATAGACTGAAACATAAACATGGCTATAAATGCTAAGATAAGGTGCATCCAAAGGTGTACTGAATGAATGTGCAAACAAGTCCAGATAAGGTGACTCAGGTGCATAAATAAAATCACAACGTAAAGATAATAATATATGCAGTCGCAGAGGAAATCGCAGGATGGTGTTATGCTCCAATCAAAATGGATGAATGGACATAACTGATATACAACAATGATGAATGAATAAAACAGTGAACTGAATAGGAGTGCAAATACATACAAATAGGTGACTATATAATGTAAGTAAAATCACATCATATGAATGGTGGATGGAACCGCAAGATTGACTGAACATGACTGATATACACCAATGATGGATGATGCAACTGCAACTCAGACCAAGAGGAATTGCAAAGTGCAAGTGAAGTGCACTTTGCACATTCATTCAGTACACCTTTGGGTGCACCTTATCTTAGCATGTATAGCAATTTTTATCTTTCAGTCAGTCTATTTGCATATTTGCACAAATATTTATCAATTATACTATTTTGATTATTTATACATTTTACCAATTACATCATTTTATGCTATTGGAGCGCAACACCATCTCTTGATTTTTTCCCATGTCTCACTGTGGGTAGTGGTTGGCCCATACGGTAGTTGCCTCACCTTTCCCCTATGCACACATAGTTTTCACTGTAGCGCAGGAATAAACTACTTTACCCATCTCTAGGAAGAAATATTCCCCCCTGGCACACTCAGTTATTTTTGGTGATCAGCTAAGGCTGGCCATACAGTATACAATTTTCCTTTAGATTTACCAAAACCATATAATATGAGGTCAAACCTAAACACTTAGGGCCCTTTCACACATACGTAATAAACGGTCCGTTTATTACAAGTCTGTTTACGTACTTGTAATGTATCCCTATGGGATTGCAGACGTTAGCGGATGATGCATCCGCTAACGTCCGCAACGATCCGCCTCCGCAAAGATTCGCTTTTGCGGATGGAAGAAAACCCTATTTTTCTTCCGTCCGGCAGAACGCATCGGATGAATACGGACATACGGTCCGTATTCATCCGATTCCCCATAGGGGAGAGCGGAGGAGAGACAGGGCGGTCTCTGCACTGTGTGCGGGGACCGCCCTGTCCGCCGACAGCTCAGCTGGAATTTACGGAGGAATCCCCGCTGAGCCAAACGGGCTAACGGAGCGGATCAATACGGATCCGCTCCGTGTGAAAGAGCCCTTAGGCCCGGATTCACGTAGGAGAGCGCATCTTTGTGCGGGCATAACGTATCCTATTTACGTTATGCCTCCGCAACTTTGAGAGGCAAGTGCAGTATTCTGAAAGCAAAGTTGCGGCGTTGTAGCATAAATAGGCCGGCGTAAGCCCGCCTAATTCAAATGTGGAAGATGTGGGCGTGTATTATGTAAATGTATTGTGACCCCCCGTAAATGACGCTTTCTCCGAACGGCGCATGCGCCGTCCGTGAAAGTATCCCAGTGCGCATGCTCCAAATTAACCCGCAAAAAGCCAATGCTTTCGACGTGAACGTAAATTACGCACAGCCCTATTCGCGAACGACTTACGCAAACGACGTAATCGACGGAAAATTCGATGCTGACGTCCATACTTAACATTGGTACGCCTCATATAGCAGGGGTAACTTTACGCTGGGAAAAGCCTAACGTAAACGGCGTATCTGTAATGCGACGGCCGGGCGTATGTTTCGTGAATTGGCGTATCTAGCTGATTTAAATATTTCTAGGCGTAAATCAGCGTACACGCCCCTAGCGGCCAGCGTAAATATGCAGTTAAGATACGACTACTGCGTAGGAGACTTACGCTGGTCATATCTTATACAAATTCTGGCGTATCTGATTCTTTGAATCAGGCGCAAAGATACGACGGCTCACACTCCGAGATACGACGGGGTATCTGGAGATACGCCGTCGTATCTCCTACGTGAATCTGGGCCTGTACCGCTCCACCCCCGGAAGATTTTACTCCCTTTCTGACTAGGGCACTTTTTACAATTTGGCACTGCGTCGCTTTAACTGACAATTGCGTGGTCGTGCAATGTTGTACCCAAACAAAATTTGCGCCTTTTTTTCCCCACAGAGAGCTTTCTTTTAGTGGTATTTGATCACCGTTTATTTTTTACGTTATGACAAAAGAACAGCGGAAATTTTGAAAAAAACAACATCTTTTACTTTTTGCTATAATAAATATCTAATTTAAAAAATATATATATATATATATATATATTTTTTCTTCCTCAGTTTAGGCCGATGTATTCTTCTACATATTTTTGGTAAAAAAAAACGCAATAAGTGTATATTGATTGGTTTGCACAAAAGGTTATAGTGTCTACAAAATAGGGGATAGAATTATGGCATTTTTTTTTTACTATTAATGGCTGTGATCTGCGATTTTTATCGGGACTGCGACATTATGGCAGACAGATCGGACACTTTTGACAAATTTTTGGGATCATTGACAATTTTACAGCGATCAGTGCTATAAAAATGCACGGATTACTGTAAAAACTTCACTGGCAGGGAAGGAGTTAATAGGGGAAGATCAAGGGGGTTAATTGTGCTCTCTATAAGTGTCCTAACTGAAGGGGGGAAGGGACTTAGATGGGGAAATGACAGATCGCTGTTCATACATTTCTCCCCCCGAAAGTTTACACACGCAGCTCCCGGTTCTCGCTCTGTCATGAGCGATCGTGGGTGCCCGGCGAAAAAAAAAAAATCAATCTGGCCTTTCTGTACGCCGCTGGATTTTCAGTGGTTAGACCGGGATGATGCTTGCAGCTGCAGGCATCACCCTGGCACCATTTTTTACAGCCAACGTTTAGCTCTCTTGTAATAGCAATCAGAGTGGCTCATCAGTCGCTCAATTTCTACTACAAACAGCGAGAGGGGACATTCCCCAACCCCTTTCCTGCGGCTCCTCTCATGCTTTCCCGTCTCACCGGGGGACCACTTGGCGTGTCCACCAGATAGCCAGTCAGCTGAATAAAGCAGGGACTGGCTGCTCATAATAGTAACCTGAAGGGGAAGACATGACATCACTTCCTATTTACTAGGAAACCATCGGTACTATTTTCTAAAAATAAAAAGCATTCAGAAACATAGATTTTGGTGTTTTTGAATGCTTTTAGGCCTAGGTTCACATTGGAGCGATTTGTCATGTAATTTTAGAGATCAAATCGCATGACAAGTCGCAACCTATTGGTGGCAATGGCACTGTTCCAATCAATGCAACACCGATTTTGCGGCACCGCACCGATTTGCAAAAGAAGATCCTTACTTTTGCAGACTGCAGGTGCGACTTCAATAGACATCTGTGCATGAGGCCACAGAGATGTCTATCAAGCAGCACCTGAAATTGCGCTGACCTTGCTACTTTTAAATCGTGCTACTTCAAGTGAAGTAGCGCAATTTCAAAGACAACCCATTCATTACAGCACTGATGGCAGTGTGCACAATACATACTGTATAAGCTATAGTAAGTGTTTCCCCTTTTATACAAGATGCATATACAATAATATGAGGGAAATCAGGGAATTCACCTTGGTTGGATAGGCTTTATTTTGCTTGAAATATTTACCTAATAGGACACATGTCAGGGATGTCTAACACAGGCATCCGACACAGGTTTAAACAGATCAGTGGGTTGCACTTAAGGAAACAGGCACAATGGTAGGTGAGAAATATATAATTATTAAGGATAAGGCACACGTGCAAACCAAACAACAGCAAACCCCAAAACACCAAATCTGACTAACTAATATATACCAAAACAAGAGCATATACCGCATTTAACGCGCTCTGGCATATACCGCGCACCCCCAAAGTGGCCCCCAATCCTGTGGGAAAAAAAGATTTTTTGTTGTTTTGTACTTACAGTTTTGATGTCTTGCGCGGCGTCCATCTGCGGCCTCGTCGGGTCCGGCGTCCTTCTGCGGCCTCGTCGGGTGTCCTCTTCGGCGGGTCGGGCGTCCATCTTCGGCGGGTCGGGCGTCCATCTTCGGCGGGTCCGGTGTCCATCTTCGGCGGGTCCGGTGTCCATCTTCGGCGGGTCCGGTGTCCATCTTCGGCGGGTCCGGCGTCCATCTTCGGCGGGTCCGGCGTCCATCTTCGGCGGGTCCGGCGTCCTTCGGCGGCGTCCTCCCGCTCGTTTCCCGCCACGACTTTGAATACTGCGCCCGCATATAGCGAGCGCAGTACACTCGTGAATCTTCGGGCAGGCTCGGGCGCCTCTCGCACTGACGTCCTGTACGCTCAGGACGTCAGTACGAGAGGCGCCGAGACTGGCCGAAGATTCACGAGTGTACTGCGCTCGCTATATGCGGGCGCAGTATTCAAACTCATGGCGGGAAATCGGGTATCGGCGTATACTGCGCACCCACGATTTTGCCCTGATTTTCAGGGCAAAATAGTGCGCGGTATACGCCGATAAATACGGTATACATAAACAAGCAGGGATGAGAGACAAGGGGGAACAGGTAGCCAGATGGAGGGAGCAGTGGCAAGGGGAAGCAGGAATCGGGGGACGAGACTCAGGGACTGGGTACAAGGTACAGGAAACAGAGTCCAGGACAGGGCAGGAAGCAGATCAGGAAAATACACAGGGAACAGATCAGGTCAGGCAGGAACAAGGTTAGCAGAGAGGATACTGAAGCACTGAACCTCAGTGAAGGGCGGGCTTATATACTCCCAGCAGGCTCACATCAAGTGCAGCTTGATTAGTGAAGAGTCCATCTACTGGGAGACACCCGCTGGTGGCCACCAGAATTGCACCCTTAGTTGCTGGAGGTAATAGTGCCACCAGCAGGTGACCAAAGCCACAATACGGATCATGACTACACAAGTGGGAAAAATCTGACCTATATCCATTCCCTTTTCAATATTCAGATATACTTTAACTAGTTGCCTGCCAGCTGCCGCAGTTATACTGTGGCAGGTTGGCTTGGATGCACAAATCGCCGTAGGTGTATGTCGGGTTCGTACACGGGGATCTGTGGGCGTCTGCGCCCATCGGCCAGCGGGGGAGTCAATCAGTGGGTCTGTGAACATTCAGAATGGGGATCTGTCAAAGTAAACAAGGCAGATCTCCGTTCTGTCAGGGGATGACACACAGATCCTGTCTTTTTGCTATGCAGGAAGATAAATCTGTGTGTTGTCCCAGGCAACCCCCCCCCCCCCCCCGTACAGTTAGTAAACACACTGAGTGTACACATTTAACCCCTTGATTGCCCCTGATGTTAACCCATTAGTACAATGTCAGTGAATATTTTTAGCACTTATCACTGTAATAATGTATGGTATGTATAGCAGAATATCCGTGTTAAACCCAAGAGAAAATAAATTAAAATTTATGAAAATAGAAAATGGTGCTGCAACTAAGAAAGCTGAATATTCAGCTAATAAGTATGTGTAACAGAGTGCACAACCAAAAAAATGAAAGAACTCTCTGCATATATAAAAATGCAAGCATGTGTTGTTATTATATAAGTGCAATATTATACATTATAGTCCATAAGGTGCTTTAATCTGTGCAAACAACAATGAAGGACTTTTCAGGAGAGCAAACAATTTTTCTGTTCATCAGACAACAAAGCAATCAGCGCCGCTTACCAGATTTGATGGATCTCAAATTATGGAGATCAAATAGGCACACACAGGAGGGATCACTCAGCTGAAAAAAGTATATCCACAGACTCATCCGATAGCGGGATGCTTCCTCCTATAGCGGCTCTCCACTGTTGCGATATTCCTCACTGATAGAGCAGAAACCTTTCTCCAGGTAGACTCCAACCATGGGATGTTTTATAAAATGATGGAAAGAAGAAGCTTTATGGTGCAGTACTCCACTTAAAAAGGTTTTATTTAAAATTCATGAGCACTGACATCCAACTAACGGCATTCAATATATTCAAAACAGCCGTGGCTCAAGTCAGCCAGCTGATGCGTGGTGACGTCAAGACCTGTAGCTCCACCCAACGTGTTTCCCCATACAAGGCTTCGACTGGGAGCCTCCGTTCCCAGTCGAAGCCTTGGATGTCAATGCTTACGAATTCTGACTAAAACCCTTTGTCACATACCTGGTCAGAGACCGAAGTGCTGAGAGGGCTTCCCTTGCAGAGTGCCCCCTGAAGGTGATACAGGGAGTGCTATAATCAAAGAAGTAGGGGTTGCCAGTTGCGACAGGCTGAAGTGGGGAAGAGATGTCCGGTGGTAGGTGGTGGATGAGCAGGGTAGACTCAAGTACCAGATGAACTGTTCAGCCGGGGGAACCAAGAAGCAGAGTCAGGAGCCTAGGCCGGGGTCATACACAGATCAGCAGGCAGACGCAGAGTCACTGGAACAAGCCATGGGTCAAGCCGGGGCATACACAGATCAACAGGCAGAAGTAGAGTTACTGGAACAAGCCAAGGGTCAAGCCGGGTCATACACAGATAAGACTGGTCTAAAGGCGAGCCGAGTCAATAACAGGTAATCCAAGATAACAGGAACAAGAACTCAGGAGTACACAGGAAGGCTGAAGATCATGCAGCAGTTAATGACTGCTGCAGCAGGCTTTAGATAGGCCACTGGGAGCCTAGAGTCTCTCACATATTGGAGAATATAAATTCCTGACTGTTCTTGCCCATGTGCACATTACGTTTATTGATCCGCGATTCTGCTGGCCATTGATAGATATGCCAGGTCTTCTGCGGATAGTTCCCTGACACCCTGTGTGCCCGTTGGATTTCTATAATTTAGGATCCATCAAATCTGGTAAGTGACGCTGATTTCTTTGTTGTCTGATGAACAGAAAAATCGTTTGCTCTCCTGAAAAGTCCTTCATTGCTGTTTGCACAGATCAAAGCACCTTATGGACTATAATGTATAATATTGCACTTATATAATAACAACACATGCTTGCATTTTTATATATGCAGAGAGTTCTTTAATTTTTTTGGGTTGCACACTTAATTTGTTACACACTGTAATAATGTCACTGGTTCCCAAAAAAGTGTAAAAAATTTCAGTTAGGTGTCCGATCTGTCCACTGCAATGTTGCAGTCCTGCCAAAAACTGCAGATCACCGACATTACTAGTAAAAAAAAATGCCATAAATCTTTCCCCTATTTTGTAGACAATATAACTTTTGGGCAAACCAATCAATATACACTTATAGGGTTTTTCTTTACCAAAAATATATGGCAGAATACAAACTGGCCTAAATTGATGAATATATTAGATATACATTTTTTTTGTTAATAGCGCAAAAAAACAAAAAACACAGAGGTGATAAAATACCACCTGAAGAAGGCTCTATTTGTGGAAAAAAAAAAGGACATCAATTTTGTTTGGGTACAAGATCGTGCACCTGCGCAATTGTCAGTTAAAGCGACACAGTGCCGTATCTCAAAAAATGTCCTGCTCTGTGATTTGCCCTCCTGATTACATGATGGCTGTGTCCAATCACAGCCATCATGTGATGTAAACAGCCTGAGTGGAGTCACAGGAAGAGAGATCGCGAGGCCGTATATCCACGTAATGGCGCAATTCCGATATGCTCGTGTCCCCCAGAGACAGGACAACATCACTCGACAGGAGGGCTCTGTAATTGGCCCTCCTGATCACGTAACGGCTGTGTCCAATGAAAACACCAACACCTGTCCCACATTTGTCCCAGTAAACACCTGCCACACTGAACATCTGTCCGTCATCTGGCACATCTATCCTTGATCATCTGGCGATAATCTGTGCACATCTGGTGCAAATCTGTCTGTGATCATCTGCGCACATCTTTCTGTGATCATCTGTGCAAATCTGTCTGTGATCATCTGTGCACATCTGTCTGATCATCTGCACACATCTGCCTGTGATCATCTGCACAAATCTGGCACACATCTGTCCATGATCATCTGGTGCACATCTGTCTGTGATCATCGATGCACATCTGGCGCAAATCTGTCCGTGACCTGCGCACATCTGTCTGTGATCATCTGCACACACCTGTCCGTAAGCATCTGTCACAACTAATTCCATTGTCTTGGTGCTCCAGGGCCTTCAAAAATGTGATAGGTACTCAGGAAATGAAATGAGTAATTTATGCCTTTAGAACGCCTGATGGTGCTGACTGCATGTTGAGCCTCTGTATGTGGCCAGGCTGTGTAAAAGTCTCACACATGGGGTATCGCCATACTCAGGAGGAGCAGCAGAATGTATTTTGATAAGTACATGCTATGTGTTAAAAAAATCTTATAAATTGACAACTTTGTGTAAAAACGTTTTCACTTTCTTTTCACATTTTCCAAAAATGTGTGGAAAAAAATGACATGTTCAAAAGACTCATTATGCCTTGTAGAATATACATTGTTTTCTTTTCAAAGTGTGGTCAATTTGTGGGTAATTCCATTGTTTTGGTGCTCCGGGGTCTTCAAACATGTAATAGGTAATCAGGAAACTAAGGGCCATATTCTCGTACATTTCCCGCGGGCGGCGCGTAAGCCATTTACATACCGCCGCCTCAACCTACAGGAGCAAGTGCTGTATTCCCCAAACACTTGCTCCGTAGTTTGGGGCGGCAGAGTGTTAATGGCCCGGCGTAGCCACGCGTATCTCCAAGGGGGTGGCTTCTATTTAAATTAAGCGCGCCCCCGATTCACGAACTGCGCATGTGCCAGGCTTAAAATAGCCCAGTGTGCATGCTCCAGTTCTCGGCGTAAAACGTCAATGACGCCGACGTGTGCATCATTGACGTAAAGTCGTATTCAAGAACGACTTAGGGAAACGACGTAGCCAACGGAAAAACACGACGCGGACCCGACGCCATACTTAACATGGCCTACGTGGGACTTGCGTAAACGTACCCCTCATATAGCAGGGGTAAGTTTACGCTTACGCAAACTACGTTAGCGACGGTTACGCGACGCAAATTCATTCGGGAATCGGCGTATCAGGCTCATTTGCATAAACAAATGAGACCTGAACGTAAACGCCATCTAGCGGCAGGCGGAGTAATTACATTTAAGATCCGACAGTGTAAGTGACTTACAAATGGCGGATCTTAAGTGTATCTATGCGAAAATGATTCTAAGAATCAGTCGCATAGATACACGGCCAGAGATACTCCATCGTATCCTTACTCAGAATATGGCCCTAAATGTGTAATTTATGCTCCTAGAACACCGGACGGTGCTCCCTGCATATTGGGCCTCTATATGTAGCCAGGCTGTGAAATAAATAGTCCCACATATGGTATCGCCATACTCAGGAGTAGCAGAATATATTTAGTTTATCTATGCCATATGTGAGAAAACTTGTTAATATGCCAATTTTGTGGGAAAAAAATGTAATTCTTAATTTTCCAAACTATTGTGGGCAAAAAAATTGTAACTTAAAAAAAACTCACTATGCCTTTTACTAAATACCTTGGACTGTCATCTTTACAAAAAGGGAGTATCTGTACTGTCCTGCCATTTTAGGGCCTCAAGAAATTAGATAGGCTGTCAGTATATCTTGATTGATAAATTTTCACTGATATGTAGCGTAGCTTGTAGACACTATAACTTTCACACAAACCTATTATCATACACTTACAGTATCAGGATTTTTTTTTACCAAAGACATGTAGCAGAATACATTCTGGCCTAAATTTATGACAAAATTTGATTTTATTGGAATTTTTTCAAAACAGAAAAATAAAAAACCCAGTGGTAAATAAATACCACCAAAAGAAAGCTATATTTGTGTGAACAAATCTATAAAAATGTCATTTGGGTACAGTGTAGCATTACTGAGTAATTGTCATTGAAAGTGAGAGAGCACCGAAAGCTGAAAACCGGTCTGGGTGAAAGTGCCCAGTATTGAGCTGGTTAAGTGATTTGTGTGTTTTGGAGCATTCTTTTTCATAGTGATTTTTAACTAATGTACAAAATAAATCCTCTACCAAAAATATTGTTATGTTATGTGTTAACTTATTGGAAATATGACTGAATGTTTAAAACAGGTCTTAACCCAGATAAACCTAGCACAAAAAAAAAGACTTTGTACCTTAGAACATTGGGTATGCAATGGAAATGTTCAGGTAAGACCAGTGCTTTCCACAAAATATGAAATTCTTTGCACTTTCCTTTTCTCCATGAAGGCTGCTCTGAGAAACATCATTACGTGATCAGAAAGAAACATGACACAAGTCTTATGGGAATGACTCAAACTGTGGCCCTTTAGGAACATAATATCCTCAGCAATCAGTGTGTTCAGTTAACAGATCATATTGCCACATCTAAAATGCCTCTAGCATCTCTGTTATCAATAATTCCTGGCCACAACCAACATACAAAAGAGCACAACAAGACATCTTGTTATTGTACACGTTCTGACATCTAGAGACAATGAAGGCCCTTTGCAGCTCTCTCCTTCCCTGAATGACTTATACTGATATGTAAATAATGAGAACGGAGCTGGCAAAAGGCTAAAATGATCGATTCATCACTACCTGGAAAGCAAGGCTCTTATTTATGGACATGGATCAATACAAGTCAAGCAGTTCAGGGCAGAATGATACGGACTGAGTTATATTATATCTCTAAATAAATGCATTACATTTTACAGTGATGTACATTAGGTTCCATTCTTTTCTGTTGCATTACTGCATGCAATGCAACGTGTCATTTTTATATTGCCTTTTTAAAAAAAAAAGTAAAACACAGAATAACAAAATATTTGCAATAACAATGTTATCACAAAAAGAAGGACTTTTCATTGTACAAATGAAGAGTATCAAATATCATATTTGTACATAGCAGTGCCGGCCCAAGACATTGTGCTGCCTGGTACCAAGAATGAAATGCTGCCCCCCCCCCAAAAAAAAATTACGTTCACCAAAATGCCCCCACATCCATTATTTTATATCATGATAACTAAAGCGGACCTATCATGGCTCTATACATGTATATAGGAGTATAAAAAGAACCTGTTATGGCTCTATTCATGCAATTAACCCCACAGTGGAGCGGAGAGCGGAACGGGAGGAGCGGTCGGGCGGCAATTAGCCCCACAGTGGAGTGGAGAGTGGAGCTGGCGGAATGGGATGGCGTGTGGGCAGGAAATTTGGTGCCCCCCCTGAAAGTGCTGCCTGGTACAATGGTACCATCGGGTCCCATGGTAGGGCCGGCCCTGAAAACAGGTAAACCTAAGATACGTATGTTATTTACTGTACCAAGCCAACCAGACACACACAAAATAAAAAAGATTTTATCAAGAGTAATAGGCCAGTCTCTAGATCAAATGTTTATTTTAATAGTTTATTTTTATTGAGATCATTCCATTAATACATAATAAGCTGGTATATGTTTTACCTGTAAAGCATTAGGAATGCACCCCATCAATTAACTTTTGATAAAAGGTGAAGTCTGCTTGCTATGGGTTATTTCTACTTTTACAACAGCATTTCTGTATTTAAATCTTGACCCATGCAAAAACAGACTAGATTAAACACACCACAGCAGGACAGGGCCTTCAAAGTATTTACTTTGCTTCTTTCCCACCAATGTATCTCCTTGTTCACGCATGTCATACAAAGCCAATGCCATTGTAGCTTTCTACAGTTTCCCTTTCCTGACCGTTTGCCCACCCCACTAATGATGTGAGTGGTGTAAACTCACACATTATGTTGAACTTGGAAAGAAAGCCAAGTTTTATAGTGTATTGGTTTTTATGGCACATCACATGCCAGGGAACCCAGGAGTCTAGGTCTTATTGATTTGAAAGACATTGAAATTGAAATGTATAGTTGCTCCTTCTAATAGAAAAGAAAATACAAAAATATGAGATGCAATAGTTGACTACTGAAACAAACTCATCCCAAACTCACCCTTACCTTCCTCCCAAAGTTTGTTATTACATTTGTAGAGTAGCAGATGGGTCACCAGCAATTGGGACAGCAGATATGGCAACCTATTACAGACCTCTAATAATCACCATGGATGGATTTAGGGTGCATTCACATGGCTTTATTCTGGTAATGCACAAAACACAGTATCTGGGTTAGATCCGACAGGCGTACGTCTTCGTACGCCTTCGGATCTTAGATGCAATACTTCGGCGTCCGCTGAGTGGCGTTCCCGTCGTTTTCCAAGTCGAGTATGCAAATTAGCTATTTCCGACGATCCACAAACGTACGAGCGGCCGTCGCATTTTTTTACGTGGTCTCTAGTCGGCTTTTTTCGGCGTATAGTTAAAGCTGCTATTTGGTGGCGTAGTCAATGTTAAGTATGGCCGTCGTTCCCGCGTATAATTTAAAAAAAAAAATTTGTTTGCGTAAGTCGTCCGTGAATCGGGCTGGACGTAATTTATGTCCACGTCAAAAAAATGATGTCCTTGCGACGTCATTTAGCGCAATGCACAGTGGGAAATTTTAGGGACGGCGCATTCGCAGTTCGTTCGGCGCGGGGACGCGCTTCATTTAAATGAAACACGCCCCCTACTCGCCGATTTGAATTACGCGCCGTTACGCCGCCAGAGATAGACTACGCCGCCGTAACTTACGGTGCAAATTCTTTCTGGATTCGAAGCAAACCAAAGTAAGTTACGGCGGCGTAGCGTATCTCAGATACGCTGCGCCGGGGCAGATCTTTGTGAATCTGCCCCATAGTCTTTTATGTAAATATATGAAATACAATGACCTCTGAATAGATATTTTTTACGGGGAGGATGAGCTCATAATTGCGGTCAGTGAATGGGTCCTTGATGTTCAATACTTCTTTCACTTTCTCAGTTTTATTAATACCATATATACCACAAAATGGCAGAGGTGACATATTTTTTCAGTTAGAAAAGAACAAGTGACAAAATAGAATTGCTTTTTAAAAGTAAACCTCACCATAGATGGATCAAAATTTAGCCGTTCAGTAGTGGCCAGATGAATTGTGATCAGTGTGTTGCCATCCCTATTCGACAGTAGACGACCATTTGATAGAAAACGTTTGTCAATTTGTTGCTGCAGCCGCTGATCAGCTTATTCCGACAGCAGAGTCCTACTGTCAAAATACAATGTCCAGGTATGTGGAAGTCTTCCACCTTGTTTGTGTGGATGGTGAAATTTGTTATTTTTTTCATTCAGCCTACTCGCTGAAAGAAAAAAAACTATCCATTTATGACCAGCTTAACTCTATCTAAGAGAAATATCACTAAACACCAATACAATGATGCTGTGTGGTTGGTGATGTCATACGAAAGACTTAAAATGTGGAGAGAAAAGATTGGACAGCCGCACTTCCACGAAATCCTTAAAAAGGGTCGCCTTTAATGGTAAAAAGAACACAGCACTACAAATCACAGCAGACAGTGGGGTGTATAGCTGACGCGTTTCGCACTGTAATGTCAGTGCTTAGTCATAGCTAAAACAAAATGATACACAACTCAAATATATACACCTAAACCAAACCAGTCAAGTGATCCACCATCACCTGTAGCCAACCATCGCTAATGATGTATGTTCAGGTAATGAGTAACAATCGATGGTGATCACCTGGAGGGGTGGACCACATTAGTGGTTATATCTGACACACACATATAAAACCTAAATCAAAAATAGAAGTAGAATTAAAGCGGATCTCCACTCTAAAGTGGAGTCCCGCTGATCGGCACCCTCCCCCCCTCCGGTGTCACATTTGACACCTTTCAGGGGGGAGGGGGGTGCAGATACCTGTCTACAGACAGGTATCTGCACCCACTTCCGGCCCTACGATACGGGCAAAAGACGGGTTTTTTCTCTGCTTCCCGTCCGTCCCCCGTTGTATGCTGGGAACACTCGGCTCCCAGCACACAGCGGAAGCCAAGCGGCGGGCGCAGCGCGACTCGCGCATGCGCCGTAGGGAACCGGGCAGTGAAGCCGGAGCGCTTCACTTCCTGGTTCCCTCACCGTGGATGGAGGGGGGAGCAGCAGGGTGACGAGCGATCGCTCGTCATCTGCTGCGATCGGCGCTGGACTCCAGGACAGGTAAGTGTCCTAATATTAAAAGTCAGCAGCTGCAGTATTTGTAGCTGCTGGCTTTTAATATATTTTTTTAGTGGCACATCCGCTTTAAGTAAAAATCTAGTGAAAAAATGTATATATATATATATGATAAAATGGACATAAACATTGAATATAGAAAAGCATAAATAGAATCTAGTGACAATGAATTGACATACAAATCGAATTAATGTGACAATAGATAATGCAGAACAGTGTAATTGGAGCACAAACGTATATAATGTGTTCTCATTCAGTGTGTAAAACAACGTGAAGAGATTGAGAATCCTATACACATATATATATATATATGTGTGTAGATTGTGATGATGCAAGTGAAATAAAAACGTGAACATCAAAATTAGGTATACGTTATGCATCAGGAGACTCGAGTACCATTGTGAACAAAAAAAGAAACAATGAAATGAAAAGTTTGTGTAAAAAAAGACAAAGTTCAAAGTTATATGTGAAGAAAGAGTTGTACAGATTTTGTCTATATTCATAATGAAACTCAAATAGAGAGATGTGGTAAGATGAAGTATATATTTCATATGCCTATTAACTAGAAACAATAAAATAATGAATACGTATTTATCATACATCGATGATGATATATGTATTAACCACTTAAGACCCGAACCAAAATGCTGCTAAAGGACCCGGCCAGGTTTTGCGATTCGGAACTGCGTCGCTTTAACAGACAATT
Organism: Rana temporaria; assembly: GCF_905171775.1. Taxonomy (NCBI): domain Eukaryota; kingdom Metazoa; phylum Chordata; class Amphibia; order Anura; family Ranidae; genus Rana; species Rana temporaria. Next base: position 54,116,945 of record NC_053499.1, read on the forward strand.
GTGCGGTCGTGCGACGTGGCTCCCAAACAAAATTGGTGTCCTTTTTTTCCCATAAATAGAGCTTTCTTTTGGTGGTATTTGATCACCTCTCCGGTTTTTATTTTTTGCGCTATTAACAAAAAGAGCGACAATTTTGAAAAAAATGCAATATTTTTTACTTTTTGCTATAATAAATATCCCCCAAAAATATATAAAAAAAAAAAATTTTTACTCAGTTTAGGCCGATACGTATTCTTCTACCTATTTTTGGTAAAAAAAATCGCAATAAGCGTTTATCGGTTGGTTTGCGCAAAATTTATAAGCGTTTACAAAATGGGGGATAGTTTTATTGCATTTGTATAAATTTTTTTTTTTTTTACTACTAATGGCGGCGATCAGCGATTTTTTTCATGACTGCGACATTATGGCAGACACTTCGGACAATTTTGGGACCATTGTCATTTTCACAGCAAAAATGCATTTAAAATGCATTGTTTATTGTGAAAATGACAGTTGCAGTTTGGGAGTTAACCACAAGGGGGCGCTGATGGGGTTATGTATTCCCTAAAGTGTGTTTACAACTGTAGGGGGGTGTGGCTGTAGGTGTGACATCATCGATTGTGTCCCCCTATAAAAGGGATGACACGATCGATGCAGCCGCCACAGTGAAGCACGGGGAAGCCGTGTTTACACACGGCTCTCCCTGTTCTTCAGCTCCGGGGACCGATCGCGGGTCTTATCCGCGCGCGATCGCGTCCGCTGGTCCCGGAGCTTCGGACCGGGTCGCGGACGCGCGCCCGCGACCCACGGCTGGGTACTAGTACAGGACGTACCTGTACGTACATGTGCCCAGCCGTGCCATTCTGTATAAAGGTATATATTACGTATATATGCAGGAGGCGGTCCTTAATTGGTTAAAGAAACTTTGAATGGGACGTTTCCCACTTTTATGATCATTAGGAGCCACCTCCTGCCTGCCTTCTTTGTTCTCTGCACCTGCCTCATAAATATCTATAGTTTCATTCTAAGTACATTTTCTTGCCCATAATAGTGCTGTTCAATTCTTTCCTTCATTTTTTGGTTTAAACATACTTTTTATGTATTTTGCAGACTTCGGAACCGCCGCGACACATACCACATTTACTTATTGAGGGTCCTACGATAACAAAAATATAAGTACTGGAATGTCCATTCTGTGATTCTTTCATCTCAGACCCTATACTCATGTTTCCTGCCAGGTTACTGATTTGATACAAGTCAGACATTTAGTCAGACATTAATTAATTTAACCTCCAGCATACATGAGGGAGACCAGAATACTAGTGCCATCACAATCATATTTGTAAGGTCTCGGGACATCCCTCTACTTATGTACACAATTTTTCTCTACATCCATTGGTTTTACAATTACATGGCTCAGTGCAGATTTTTTAAAGGTTTTTTATTATGATATATACTATGAATACCAGCACATGATGGGGATCGGGGGTGGTGTTGTGGGAGCCTTTGGCATGGTAGATATACTCATGCTTGTGTCTCCCTTCCCCACACACCCTCGATTTCCATTGCGTTTCTCTAGATGTATGGACACACACACATACTGGTTACTGGCTTTTTCTTTAATACATATATCATCATCATCATCATTGTATGATGAATACATATTCATTATTTTATTGTTTCTAGTTAATAGGCATATGAAATATATACTTCATCTTACCACATCTCTCTATTTGAGTTTCATTATGAATATAGACAAAATCTGTACAACTCGATCTTCACATATAACTTTGAACTTTGTCTTTTTTTACACAAACTTTTCCTTTCATTGTTTCTTTTTTCGTTCACAATGGTACTTGAGTCTCCTGATGCATAACGTACACCTAATTTTGATGTTCCCGTATTTATTTCACTTGCATCATCACAATCTACACACATATATATGTGTATAGGATTCTCAATCTCTTCATGTTGTTTTACACACTGAATGGGAACACATTATATACGTTTGTGCTCCAATGACACTGTTCTGCATTATCTATTGTCACATTGATTAGATGTGTATGTCAATTCATTGTCACTAGATTCTATTTATGCTTTTCTATATTCAATGTCAATGTTTATGTCCATTTTATCATATATATATATATATACACATTTTTCACTTCGTTTTTACTTAATTCTACTTCTATTTTTGATTTAGGTTTTATATGTGTGTGTCAGATATAACCACTAATGTGATCACCATCGATTGTTACTCCTTACCTGAACATACATCATTAGCGATGGTTGGCTACAGGTGATGGTGGATCACGTGACTGGTTTGGTTTAGGTGTATATATTTGAGTTGTGTATCATTTTGTTTTAGCTATGACTAAGCACTGACATTACAGTGCGAAACACGTCAGCTATACACCACACTGTCTGCTGTGATTTGTAGTGCTGTGTTCTTTTTACCATTAAAGGCGACCCTTTTTAAGGATTTTGTGGAAGTGCGGCTGTCCAATCTTTTTTCTCCACATTTTGCTCCATGCATTGCCTGCACCCACGCTTCTGAGAGGATACTGATTGCACAAGTCCACTCACCTGGAGCGGCAGTTCACTTCTTCTCATACGAAAGACTTACTTGGCATTCACACAAATTTCTGTCTAAAAAACATTGCTTCACAAAATAAATCAAATTTTAAACTTTAATAAAATCAAACCCACATTACTGAGTTTCCATCTGGGAAACCTGCCATCTTTAATGTGAATTTGCAAACGGGAACAAACAACACATCTAAAAGTTATACTAGTTTTGCTAGCAAGAAAAATTAAGTGATTCCCCATACTGAGTCCCTTGTGTCATATCAGCCTGGATATTGCTGCATGTAGCTACTGATTGAAATCTACATCTCTGCATTAATCTAATCTCTGAACAATTTGATTGTGAAATTTGCTTCCTCTATTACCTGGTTCCCGAAGTCACATGATCAGCTCTGATTACCTTTGTATTTCTCAAGAACTGCCTTCTATCTATGTGCATCTGTCTATCTATGTAAATTCTAGCTCTGCATATCTCCTGCTGATGTCAACGTAGGTTCACTATCTAAAACCTCAGACTATTTTACCATTTAGGGCAACAAAAGACAAGCAGAGATGTTTAAGGTGGCCCACAAAGGTGTGTGACAAGAGAAAGAAGGACCACACCAAAAACAAAAAAAGGGCAAAAATAATGTCAACCAAAACTATTTTTCATACATTTAACCTCCTGAAAATACTGTTTTGTTTTATAGAGTTCCTCTTAAAATAAAAACAGTAACTTATACAACTAAAATAATTTCTGGAATTTTAGAACACTGCTAGGTATTTTAATTTACAAATCTAAAATGTCAGACTTGTTTCACCAGATATAAGCCGTATTTCTCCTGTTGTACATCAACACCCTACTACTGAAAGAAGAGACATTACACAATCAGACACAAGTAAGGTACAGAGCACTAGCCAGCATGTGGGCAGATCCTTCATTTAGGCAGATGAAATAAATCTTCTATATAGTGATTTGATTAAAATTGCTACCCCCCCCCCCCCCCCTAAGAAAACATATATTTTGTAATATTTAGTTGAATATGATGCATAATTTGTATTGCTCTGTATTAAAACCATAAAACAAATATTAGAAAGTAATTTTATAATAAGCATTAACCACTTGCTTACTGGGCACATATACCCCCCTCCTGCCCAGGTGAAATTTCAGCTTTCGGCACTGCATTGCTTTAACTAACAATTGCGCGGTCGTGCGACGTGGCTCCCAAACAAAATTGACGTCCTTTTTTCCCCACAAGTAGAGCTTTCTTTTGGTGGTATTTGATCGCCTGTGCGGTTTTTATTTTTTGCGCTATAAACAAAAAAGTGAGACAATTTTGAAAAAAAATACAATATTTTTTACTTCTTGCTATAATAAATATCCCAATTAAAAAAAAAAAAAAAAAAAAAATTTTTTCTCAGTTTAGGCCGATACGTATTCTTCTACATATTTTTGGTAAAAAAAAAAAAAAAAAAAACGCAATAAGCGACTGGTTTGCGCAAAAGTTATAGCGCTTACAAAATAGGGGACAGAATTATTTTTTTTTAATTATTTTTTTTTACTAGAAATGGCGGCGATCTGCGATTTTTAATGGGACTGCGACGTTATGGCGGACACATCGGACACATTTTTGGCGCCATTCACATTTATACTGCTATAAATATGCACTAATTACAGTATAAATGTGACTGGCATTGAAGGGGTTAACACTAGGGGGTGAGGAAGGGGTTAAATGTATCCCTGCTTAGTGTTCTAACTGTAGGTGGAGGGGGGGGTGACTGGGGGGGTGACCGATCTGTGTCTCTATGTACAAGAGACACAGATCGGTCTCCTCTCCAGAGACAGGACGCTGTCTCTGTGTAAAACGGCAATGAGAGATGATCTCATATGTTTACATATGAGATCCTCTCTCATTGGCCGCACAGATCGCCTCGCGAACGGCCACTCTGATTGGCCGTTCGCGGCGATCTGTAATTGGCTGTGTCCGAGGGACACGGCCAACACAGATTTTCCCCGCAGCGCGCTCTGGAGCGCGCGCGGGGACCGCCCTAAGGGGCGGACATCAATTGACAGCAGTTTGGCGATTGGGATCCGCACTGTAGCCGTCAATTGACGGCAGGCGGATCCCAAGTGGTTAAAAAGAAGGTCATAGTCTTTTTAGCATTAAATGCTGACAAGGTTTTTGATAAGGTCTATTGGGGATATCTGAAAGCCACCTTGATCAAATTTGGATATAAAGGCTTCACTTTTTTAGCTATCTTAACCTTATACACAAAGCCATCTGCACAGGTTTTTACATCCTCAGTACTCTCTGACAACCTCACCATCACAAACAGGACTAGACAGGGATGTCCCCTGTGCCCTCTGATCTTTTTTCTAGTGATGGAGCCATTTGAGGAATCCATCAGAACTTCCATGTCCATTGCGGGTAATCCAAGTGGCTGGTAAATCCCATAAGATTGGGTCATTTGCCGATGATGTTATATTGACCCTTTCCAACATAGAAAAGTTCTTATCTGGCGTATGCGCGACAATTGAGGCCTTTAGCGTTATTTCCTATTATAAAATTAATTTATCCAAATCCCAAGTTTTAATAACTTACATTAATAGTAAGACTGAAAATAATTTGATATCACTATTCCACTGCAACTGGGAGTCAGATAGAATTTAATATGTGGGAATTGAATTAACTAACAAATCTTCCTGCTTATATGGGTTAAATTTTACTTTTACAATTGGGTAAATTCCAGATCTCTTGGCGGGGTGAATTGCCACCTTTAAAATGGTAACCTTACCAACAATTCTTTACATATTTAGAACAGTACCGATACCCTTACCGACTCCCTTCTTCACTCTGCTCAATACTTATCTGAGAACATTTATTTGATAGGGAACTCGAGCAAGGATCTCCTTCTCCATTCTAGCTAAGCATAGATCAAGGGGAGGAATGGGAGTACCAGTGATTAGGAACTATTATAAAGCAGGCTTATTAGATCCGGTTCCAACTAAACAATGGGCTATGTCAGAACAGGTGATAATAAAGGGTAGAAATCTTCAAGCCCTGTTAAAAAAGCCCTTTCATCCAGTTTACCTACCGGACCACCCCTCTGTCAATGCATCTGACAGCTGGGAAGGATCTTCTAAGCATGAATAATGAACAAGCTCAAGTGTCTGGACTGGATATACCACTCCAGACTTTTGAGTTCTTAATATCTGATTTTTCGATACAGCCATGGGTAGAAAAGGGATGCACCACCTAATAGAACTTCCAGATGATATTAAACAAAAAGATGTGTTTTAACTCTCCCTAAGTAAAGGGTCACTAAAGGATTTTTTTTTTTTTAGCTAAATAGCTTCCTTTACCTTACTGCACTCCTGGTTTCATGTTCTAATTGTTTGTTGATGTTACTGTAATTCCTCTCTGTTCTGGACACTTACTAGTTGTCTGTTTCCTGATCACCACAGTACTGGGAGATTTCTCACTGTGGTGACTAATCAAGGAGGTGTGATTAAAACCCCTCAGCACCAATCCAGTTTCGTTTTGCAAAACCTTTACTGCCATCTATTGGCTCTCTGGCTCTGTACATCAGAGAACCAGGAAACAACAGCAAAAACTAAACTAAACTAGAGGTACATTATATGATTGTTTTTTATCTATTTGTAATCATTTTTAAAATGAATCAGTTAACTATTATGTCTCTATACCCTGTAAACAGTCATTTCAGCAAAACAATTTTTTTCCTTTAGTGACCCTTTAAGCACCTTCTCTATACTCTACCATCCATCAACATTTCACTAGATAAACAAGTGTGGGAACTTTATCATAGTGATCTTGCCCTGAAAGGGGGTATATCTTGTCTATATTTTTTACTTCAACTTAAGACTCCATTGGTGCAGTCACCAGCTTTAGCGCAATAGGAACGATAACTAGGCCAAAACAATTCAGGAATGGAACAGAGCACTGGGAGAATATTTACAAAATCCTTTATAGAGGGTATCTGATGCCAGTTAGATTGTCTAAAATGTACAAGGATGTATCTTCGGATTGCTGGCGTAATTGTGGTCAACCTGGAAACTTGTTACATATCTTTTGGCATTGCAAATCGATAACAAGCTTTTGGCACTCGGTTTTCAAATTAACTTTATCCATTACAGGGATTATTACCCAACCATCTCCAGCATTGGCTCTATTTGGACTCTCCATAACTACTTTCCCCCAAAAAATTCGAACAGTAATTATACATATAGTAAACCAGAAGAAGTGCAGCGCAATAATACCCAAATTATAAATATAAAATATACAAATGTGCAAATCAGTGTCTAAACAAAAAAGGAACATCCAAGGAAAAATTTGAAAAATATATATATAAATATAAAGTGTCAGATGAAAGTCCATAAAAAATATTCCACCAGTGCTGAAGAATTCACATGTTGCGACCATCCTTCCACCTTAGGCCTATCTGGGTACTCTCACCTTCCAGCATGGACCCTTGAATCACCAGGAAGTCATGCAAGCAGAAAATAACATGGATCAGATGCCTCAGAGAAACATCTCCTAAATGCTGCTTAAGACTCCAAGAAATGAGCGGTCTCCCTCTGATTATGTTTGTTCCCCACTTACAAACACCACAGGTTACCAGCCCTAATAGTTGCTGCATTCGTAGTGGAAAGTTATTGCTTGACAAGCTACAGTGCATGAATTGCCTAGCACTTCCAACCAGGGCCAGTAGGTGGTGTCCAAATTTGGTGTGGTGTTTGTAAGCAGGGAGCAAACATAATTAGAGGGAGACCGCTCATTTATGGAGTCTTAAACAGCATTTAGGAGACGATTCTCTGAGGCACCTGATCCATGTTATTTTCTGCTTGCATGACTTTCTGGTGATTCCGGGGTCCATGCTGGAAGGTTAGAGTACCCAAATAGACCCAAGGTGGAGAGATTGTCACAACTTGTGAATTCTTCAGCACTGGTGGAAAATGTTTTATGAACTTTCATCTGACACTTTATAGTTACAGTATATTAGTAAATGTTTGTGCATGTCAATGTTTATGTTATTTGTTTAATTATGGGGAGTAGCATTTAATTTACAAGTCTATACATAGAAATGGCCAAAGTGAACATTGAATATGTATGAGTAGTTCAAAATAATGATAGATTACAATTGTTACTCTATTATTTTCTGTTAATGTAAAGTGTGACTTAATCCTTTAGTACTGGCTTGTTATATGCTAATCCTCTATGAAAGACACTTTGATGCAACATAACTTTGTAATTGTTAAATCTTAATAAAAATCTTTAAAAGTAAAAAATAAAATAAAAAAAGAAGGTCATAGAGAGATAAAACAGTAAGGAAAAAACTGCAATGGATTACAAACAATTAACAACTGTTCTAATGATCATGGATAGACCTTCAAAAAGTATCATTTTCTCTAACAGTATAGTGTTTTTGTAAACTGAGGAAGCAAATCTGATAGTTAAATGGACTATGGATCTGGGATCATAGCCAAGTGAATCCACATTTGAAAATGAACATTAGGCAAGAGGAAGCGCTACAAAGAACCATTTCATGAATCCTGCATAACATTATTTTAAAAACTGCAGTATTATACTAACAAGAAAGTTCTACAGAATTAAAGGAGACCTTCAGTAAGTGGAAAAGTCACCAGTAAACCCAACGATTACGTACACTTGTTTTTTTTTTATTGTGAGTTGCAGCAATACCTGCATAATAAATGTTGCAAATTTGTTATTGATAGATAAGATCTTCCTCTAATCAATTTTTTTAAAACAGGAATACATTGGTACATAGAGTGCATAAATGAATGTCATGTTGTATTAAAGATGTGAAGTGGTAGAGTCTTTCCAAAATAAGCATATCACCATAGAATGGGTTCAGGAAGTAGAGAGCAGGACACCATTTCCAGAGCCTTTGCACTGACTGAAGGGAATTCTAGGACTGGCACTACCCTTATAAATACTTCAGCACACAGAAATAGAGAAACCTAAAAGGGTAAAGGCATAAAAAGTTCAAGTTATCTATTGAGTTTTTTTTCTGAGTAGAAATCTATGTTTGTCTCAAGCACGATTAACCCTTTCACTGCCAGGTCCGTACGCCGTATGAACCTACAGAAGTGCCTGCAGATGGCCAAGTCTGTATGGCGTACAAACCTGATTTCCTCCTCTTCTATGAACTCATGGTCACTTCAATGACTATAAACTTTTAAAAGAACTGTTTAGCAGACTCTGCTGAACAATTCTATAACGCTGATCTGTGAATTACATCCGGCTGATCAGAGTTATTAACATAAAATATTGTTGTGATAAACATTTGCGCAAATATCGTGGGACCTTAGAAATCAGTACCTTCTTTTTATTCTACTGGTCATGTGCTTTCAGAAAATATATGGTTTGGGGGGTATTTTACAAACTTTGAAAGCTATAAGTGAAAAAAAAAAAAGCAAAGTAAAAATTGCAAAAATGGTCAGGCCACCTGAGTGTACATAATGAAGCACAGGGCCTGGCAGTGCAAGATTTAAAGTAAAACTAAAGGCATTTTTTGTTTTATTTGATTTATAACCTCTGGCAGTTTTTGCAATCTGTGTCCCATTGGGAAGATTTCACATCACTTCCTGTCTCATAGCTAAAACAAGAAGTTAGTGGAAATCTCACCAAAGTGAGGGAATAAACAGATAGATTTCTCACCGCTCCAGGTGAGCCTCGTTGGTAGTCAAGGGTTGTTGAACCATCAAGGTGCTGGCAATGCTAATGATAGCAAATGAGAGGAAGAAAACTGGATAGCCGCACTCCAAATCACTTAAAATAAGTGGTCTTTTATTTTCAACTGTACATGCAGTCACTGCAACCCACAACACACAGTATGGCCAACGCGTTTCGCACTTACAATGAGTGCTTAGTCATGAGGGAATACTTGGTTGTCACCACGGTCACCAAGACTAGGGTCCCCACTGGAAGATTTCCCTTCTGTTACTGTTCAGGGGACAACCCATAATTTGGGATTTTTTTTTTCACTTTTGATGATAACGGTAAACAGAGCAAATAGAGATGGTGAATCGCCCTAATGGTAGCACAGACCGCAATAAAAACCTAGGTGTTCTAATCGCTCTCCACATTAGCTAAAACAAAAACAAACAAAAAATAAAGCCTACTGTTGACTGACCCATACCTCTGCTGGAGGTCTGTTCCAACCATAAACTACACATTTGGTAAAATAATACTAAGGATGGCCTTTAACTTATGCCAGTTTGATGTCATGTCCATATTTGTTGATCTATGCTTCAATTTGAAAGTGTTGCTTTCCTGTACCTTATTTATACCCTTAAAGGGGTTGTAAGGGGTTGTCCTATGCATTAAGGTGAAAAAACACCTTGTAGTCACCGGCCCCCCAACCCCCCCCTTGTTTTACTTATCTAAACCCCGAATTTCCATCAGCGCTTCCCTGCCATCCCTCTCTCCACGGGTTCCTGGCTCTTGATTGGATAGACTCATAGAAGCACAGCCATTGGCTCCCTCTGCTGTCAATCAAATACAATGATGCTGGGGGCGGGGCATTCATGTCTGTGGACGCAAATGATGGACCCTGCAAGGTAACCCTCTCAGGAGAGCGCTTCTCCAAGGGGGTTAGCTAATGCAGGGAGGAGCCGCGAGCGCCGCTGTAAGACCCCAGAAATGGACAATCAGGGCCACCCTGTGCAAAACGAGCTGCACAGTGGAGGCAAGTATGATATGATTGTTATTTAAAAAGAAAACGATCCTTTACAACAACTTTAATCCTGTACATACCCAGTGAAGTGACTAGAATTAGGTGATACACAGAGATTAAACAAATCATCCTACATAAGTTCTACCTATTTATATGCAAATCTTCTTCTGTAGATCGATAAAAAAAACTCAAATAGGAAAGGATTTCTTCTTTGATATAGGAGCAGGCGACAGGGATCTGAAGTCTTCACAGTGCCAACAGCACTTTGGAGGGAAGGGACACACCTCCCTTTGCACTGTACAGAGAACAAGCACAACTGTGAATATGAGTCACAGGTTGCAGTGCTGCATGAAGGTAAAAAACCTTGAGCCTTTACAACCACTTTAACCACTTCCCGACCTCCTCATGTACATATACGTCAGCAGAATGGCACGGACAGGCACATGTACGTACCTGTACGTCCTCTGCTAGACGTGGGTGGGGGGTCCGATCGGGACCCCCCCCCCGGTACATGCGGAGGTCGGGTCCGCTCGGGGAGCGATCCAGGACGACGGCGCGGCTATTTGTTTTTAGCCGCTCCGTCGCGATCGCTCCCCGGAGCTGAAGAACGGGGAGAGCCGTGTGTAAACACGGCTTCCCTGTGCTTCACTGTGGCGGCGCATCGATCGGGTGATTCCCTTTATAGGGAAGACCCGATCGATGATGTAATTCCTACAGCCACACCCCCCTACACTAGTAAACACACACAAAGTGAACACTAAATGTTACAGCGCCCCCTGTGTTTAACTCCAAAACTGCAACTGTCATTTTCACAATAAAGAATGCAATTTAAATGCATTTTTTGCTGTGAAAATGACAATGGTCCCAAAAATGTGTCAAAATTGTCCGAAGTGTCCGCCATAATGTCGCAGTCACGAAAAAAATCGCTGATCGCCGCCATTAGTAGTAAAAAAAAATAAAAAAAATAAAAATGCAAAAAAACTATCCCCTATTTTGTAAACGCTATAAATTTTGCGCAAACCAACCGATAAACGATTATTGGTGTTTTTTTAACCAAAAATAGGTAGAACAATACGTATCGGCCTAAACTGAGGAAAAAAAATTATATATGTTTTTGGGGGATATTTATTACAGCAAAAAGTAAAAAAATATTGAATTTTTTTCAAAATTGTCGCTCTATTTGTGTTTATAGCGAAAAAAATAAAAACCGCAGAGGTGATCAAATACCACCAAAAGAAAGCTCTATTTGTGGGGAAAAAAGGACGCCAATTTTGTTTGGGAGCCACGTCGCACAACCGCGCAATTGTCTCTTAAAGCGACGCAGTCCCGAACTGTAAAAACCCCTTGGGTCTTTATTCAGCAATATGGTCCGGGGCTTAAGTGGTTAAAGTACAATGTTATATAAACCATCAAACCCATAATTAACCAATCCCCATTCCAATAACCATAACCATGCCCCCCATTATGAGATCATTTAATGTGTAAAACATGAGCATAAAAAAGACACTGCTAATATTTCCAGGACAAATTTGTCCTAAAAGGAAAAAAGCCTATGTAAACATACAAAAAAGAGTGGATACACTGCGCTGCCAATTAAAAGGTAATGGTAGCTGCTGACACGGCTTGTTCAAATAAGCAAAATAACAAAGGAATACGTAAGTGTAGCGCTTAAAATGATATGGTGAATATCAAAATACCATATGGTGTGTAATGAAATAAAACACATAAATCATTAATAAATGTGAAACACAAAACAAATTATATGTGAGTCCATAGAAGTGAAGGGAACGGTGCCAACCTGACAAGAACGTCTATTGCACCTAATGTAATATCAAAATAAAATGTGAAGTCCAATAAGATGATTGGATATATATAGCAAAAATCGTCGTCATCAACACATCCTTCAGGTGAATGGAAAAAAAGTTTGTGACTTAATACCGTGACAGTCCCACCACCGATAAAAGTGCAGGCTTACCGGAACTGATTGACCACTGATGGCGTATGCCAAAAGAGATCGATCAAGGCTTTGTGTGACAGATGTCAAGGCAATCTTTGGCAGGAAGCGTGAGCCCAGTAGGTTGCAGTATCTATGGATGGAGTAGGTCCCCAGGAACAAGCCGGAAGCTGTGTTGGTGCTGGACTTCCAAGGCCAATCTCATCAGGCACTGCTCTCCTACTCCCACAGCCTTAGGAGTGATCACTCCTAAGGCTGTGGGAGTAGGAGAGCAGTGCCTGATGAGATTGGCCTTGGAAGTCCAGCACCAACACAGCTTCCGGCTTGTTCCTGGGGACCTACTCCATCCATAGATACTGCAACCTACTGGGCTCACGCTTCCTGCCAAAGATTGCCTCGACATCTGTCACACAAAGCCTTGATCGATCTCTTTTGGCATACGCCATCAGTGGTCAATCAGTTCCGGTAAGCCTGCACTTTTATCGGTGGTGGGACTGTCACGGTATTAAGTCACAAACTTTTTTTCCATTCACCTGAAGGATGTGTTGATGACGACGATTTTTGCTATATATATCCAATCATCTTATTGGACTTCACATTTTATTTTGATATTACATTAGGTGCAATAGACGTTCTTGTCAGGTTGGCACCGTTCCCTTCACTTCTATGGACTCACATATAATTTGTTTTGTGTTTCACATTTATTAATGATTTATGTGTTTTATTTCATTACACACCATATGGTATTTTGATATTCACCATATCATTTTAAGCGCTACACTTACGTATTCCTATGTAAACATACAGTAAAGTCTGAAAACAGTTAAAGGGTCACTAAAGGAAAACATTGTTTTTGCTGAAATTACTGTTTACAGGGTATAGAGACATAAAAGTTAACTGATTCCTTTTAAAAATGATTACAAATAGAACACAATCAATCATATAATGTGCCTGCAGGTTAGTTTCACTTTTAAACTGGTTTCATGTTCCTGTGAAGTACAGAGACACACAGAACAAAAACAAACAAATCCAGGGCAGTGTTTTGTTTTTAAAATGAATCGGATTGGTTCTGTTAAGTTTTAGACACACAGTAATGACAGCTTAGACCATCGTGAAAAGCTCCCAGTACTATGGTTATAAGGAAACAGACAACCAGAAAGTGTGGAGATCACAGCAGAATTACAGCAACACCAAAGCAAAAACAAGCAATGAGGACATGAAACCAGTACTGCACTAAGGTAAAGAAAGCTATTTAGCAAAAAAAAAAAAATTCCTTTAGTGATCCTTTAATGTTAATAAATAAAATAGACAAAGTAACTAAATCCCTAGCACTGTTAAGGAGCATGTAAACCCAACATTTCATATTCCCGATATGTGCCTGCTGTACCATGTACTTGTATGAGAAAGTATCCTGTTCTCTTTATATTGCTTCCTTTCTGTGAAATCCCTCAGTCAATCTGCTTTCCTATTAAAAACTGACCACGCTATGCTGGGAACTCAGTTTGATCTTCTCCAATGATCAGACCTGTCCTGACACACCTCTCCCGAACAGCCGATCACTGGGAAGATCAGTGTGCTGCTGTTTCCCCTCCCTCCCCTCTCTGTGCTGCTGAGAACAGAGGCTATGTGATCACTAGAAAAAGGGGGGGAGGGGAGGTATTTAAATATATATATATATATATATATATATATATATATATATATATATATATATATATATCTTTACACAGATGTTATGCCTTTCTTTTCTTTTTTAAACTGAATAGGTTGTTTTACAAAGTGAGTGTTTACATACACTTTAAATACATATCCATATATGTGAAACATAAAAATGAGATTTCACAATCTATTGAAAACTTAGACATTGATATAAGTAAAGAAGAAAGTAAACTGGAATGATAAATCCCTTTGTCTCAGACAAACATACTGTAAATGGAATGCTTTTGATAACCATGGGAGAATGAATAAAAATAGCACTAAGGGAAAATAAACATTGAAGGAAAGCAGAATATCTGATGATGAAACACTAGAAAGTCACAATACTGATGCCTGAAAATGCTTGAAGACACAGGTTATGTGGCACAAAAAATAAAGAATCCTGTGCTGGAAGATGTCACACTAAACACATCAAGGGAGGTTTCATGGTTATTTATTGACTCAATTGATCTACAGTGGGCAAAAAATGGATTAGGAAAAGGAGGAGGACAAAGTATGGGTATGGATGTAAGGGTAGGCGTGGGGGTGGGATAGGAGCGGAATCAAGAAAAGGGGGTCAAAGTCACAAATAGACAGGTGTCAGGTCAATACCTGCATTAGAGGATGGTGAAGTAGATGACAGGGATATGAAAATGTTAAATGTGTCCTCCTATGAAATAACCTAGGCTCGAAAAACATTATGGACCAAAGGGTTACATTTTGCTGATAGCACGAGGAGCAACTGTTTTAAAACAACTAAAGGTTAACTTCCCTTTTGTCAGAAAAATATAGCAAATAAAACATGAAAATATTATAGCATATACAACTAGGACACAAGTCATATTGTAATTGAATGTTATTAAAAATGAATGCGAGGCACAATAATTTTCTGTAAAATGCAATATGGCAACCTGAAGTTGTTTTGTATACAGATGGTGTACAGAACGTTCCCCAGAAATGTAATTCTAGCTTGTGCGATTATCTTCTTATTCACCTTCATTTTGGACATGGACACACACCGTTCTTTTGAATAACAGAAGCTAGGAATCTGCAACAAAGTTTGTTAAACTCCTTGCAATGTGCATAAATCGCCCAGAGGAGAATGTTTTTTTTCTCAGCAAAAGTGAAAATACATCTCTTTGTTAACTAGAAAGCTTATTTTAAAGGTGCTGCATCAGCAGACACAGGTGAACCTCTTGGGAAAATATATTTAAAGTGGAGGTTCACCCTAAAAACAAGTATATACCATTCAATCCAGCATACTGCCGACATGTACAGTATGCTTTTTTTTTTTTCGGTTTACATACCGTAGTATAGGTATTTCTTACCCCGGCTTCCGTGTAGTGAATCCCGTGGGACTGGGCGTTCCTATTCGAGACTAAGTGATTGACGTATGACAAAAGCTTGCCCCCCGGCGCATAATGCGCGTCACCAGTTTCGGAAAGAAGCCGAACTGCGAGTCGGCGCTATACGACGCCTGCGCACCGACGTTCGGCTTTTTTCGGAAACTGGTGACGCGCCTTTTGCGCCGGGGGCAATCTTTTGTCATACGTCAATCACTGAGGCCTGGTACACACGATAGGATTGATCCGCGGATACGGATCCGTTGGCATGTACTCACCATCGGATCCAAATCTGTGCGGAATTCAACCGATGATGACGTGGCGACGTGTGTGACGCTGTCATATAAGGAAATCCACGCATGCGTCGAATCATTACGACGCATGCGAGGGACGGGTTCGGACGGATCGATCCGGTGAGTCTGTACAGACCACCGGATCGATCCACTGGAGCCGATTCCAGCGGATAGATTTGTTAGCATGCTAACAAATTTTTATCTGCTGGAATTCGGAAATATCCGCTGGAACGTACACACCAGGGGATCTATCCGCTGAAACCGATCCGCTGAGATTTTTCAGCGGATGGATCCTCTCGTGTGTACGGGGCCTTAGTCTCGAATAGGAACGCCCAGTCCCAGGGATTCACTACCCGGAAACCGGGGGAAGAAATACCTTAAACTACGGTATGTGAAGCGGAAAAAAAACAGACAGCATACTGTACATGTCGGCAGTATGCTGGATTGAATGGTATATACTTGTTTTTAGGGTGAACCTCCACTTTAAGACAGGTCACAACTATCTAGATGTAAGTGCCAAGCTTTAGAACAGATCTCGTTACCCTCTGGGAGAAAGTACACATGGAGGATATTGATGAGGTTCTAATCAAAACTTAAGTCAGTTTGGTTGAAGAGAATGATGATAATAAAAAGAGCATATGAATGACTAAATTGGATGAATATGCTCTAAAAGTGAAGTCTACATCTCCCCACTTCCCCCTTTCTACAGTGGCATGTATCCTAGGCTTTGTTGTAGCATGTGTTGTTATCTAAGCGCACTTGATTTCTTTAGGTTAAAGAATGACAACCGTATTCCTAATGAATGACAGACCCTTATTTAATTGGAGGAACTAGTATGCTAACTTATATCTTGGTGAATGGGATAACCAGATGTTTGGTGATGACACCTTGTCAACGCACCTTCCCAAAATTCTGTTGTGGAATAGGTACAACAACAATGTGTTCACCAGCTAGCAAGGAACTAAAGATTTGGATGAGCTTGTGGAGGTATTTAGCAATAATACCTTTAAAGTGAAACTTAATTCTCCCAATCAACATTGATTATTTTTAATCTATATGCTGCTAGCATTAGTAAATAAATATGAAAGTTGATCATATTTACTTGTTTTAAACATTTCTTCAGTTATTTATTTTTTTGCCTAGGCACATGATGTCATACTGTACATCCCATGAGTCTTCAATGAGGGGGAAGAGGTTTTTTTTTTCAGGTAAGCATACTCTCTTGCATGTATGCCAGAGCTAAGGGCAGATGGATTCCAGGAAGTAAATGCTACATGCATAATTTTCCCTTACTTTCTGGCCATGGCCAGAAACATAGGGGGGGGGTCTTATCAAAGTAATTTCTCAACAGAATAGAGCAAGGAAACATGGATAGATGGAGGGGGGGTTGCTTTGAATATAAACAAAGTCCTAAATAGTGTTTTTGGTTTGTGGTGCTCAGATGCAGTAAAGATCCACTTTAATATAAAGTTTATGAATATGTACGATACTAGCATGGTTATGTTTTTTTTGGATCTAAGGAAACAGTTGGAAATTGATGGTCCATTGAGTTCAACACTATATAAAATCTACCTTTGTGAACAATGTCTAACATGGTAATAGCTTCCACATGGAACCTTTAAAAAAGGGGATTCCGATGGGTCCAGCAAGTTGTATCTTTTCTTGTTTAAATATCTTTTTGAAAATAGGGAACATGGTACAGTATATATAGCCACAAACAAAACATACTTTAAATGTACAATGTACGTCAAAAGGTAGTTCGAATAAGGATGAAGTATCATTCGGTAAAAAAGATACACAAAATAAAAATGAGCAAAGCATCAATATATACAAATAGGTCACAGGTGCAATTGTAGAAATAATAACAATCTGACCTAAAAGGAAATGTAAAAAATAGAAAAAACATATCGCACAGTGAAGAGACAGGAGGTAGCTATATTGAATGGGAGAGATTTCTGTAAAGTAAGTACGGTATATATTAAGGCAGTTAAATACAATATATGGTGAGGCCAGCGGTAGGGTTAGGTCAGATTTGGTAATTAAAGGACCAGTATTCCAGCACCAGTTACCAGTGTTGTCAAAAAGAGCAAGTGGAAAAAAGGAGGGGAAGAAGGGAAGTATAGTGCATCTAGAAAGTATTCACAGCGCTTCACTTTTTCCACATTTTGTTATGTTACAGCCTTGTTCCAAAATTGATTAAATTCATTATTTTCCCAAAATTTCTACAAAAAAATACCCCATGACGACAACATGAAAGAAGTTTGTTTGAAATCTTTGCAAAATTCATAAAAAAAATAAATAAAAAAATAAATAAATCACATGTACATATTCACAGCCTTTGCTCAATACTTTGTTGAAGCACCCTTGACCCCAATTACAGCCTCAAGTTTTTTTGAGTATGATGCTACAAGCTTGGCACACCTATTTTTTGGGTAGTTTCTCCCATTCTTCTTTGCATGACCTTTCAAACTCCATCAGGTTGGTTGGGGAGCTTTGGTGCACAGCCATTTTCAGCTCTCTCCAGAGATGTTCAATCGGGTTCAAGTCTGGGTTCTGGCTGGGTCACTCAAGGACATTCACAGCGTTGTCCCATAGCCACTACTTTGTTATCTAGGCTGTGTGCTTAGGGTTGTTGTCCTGTTGGAAGATGAACCTTCGCCCCAGTCTGAGGTCTAGAGCGCTCTGGAGCAGGTTTTCATTAAAGATGTTTGTAAACATTGCTGCATTCATCTTTCCCTCGATCCTGACTAGTCTCACAGTTCCAGCAACTGAAAAACATCACCACAGCATGATGCTGTCACCACCATGCTTCACTATAGGGATGGTATTGGCCAGGTGATGAGCTGTGGCTGGTTTCCTCCAGACATGATGCTTGCCATTCAGACCAAAGAGTTCAATCTTTGTTTCATCAGACCAGAGAATTTTGCTTCTCATAGTCTGAGAGTCTTTCCGGTGCCTTTTGGCAAACTCCAGACGGGCTGTCATGTGCCTTTTAGTGAGGAGTGGCTTCTGTCTAGCCACTTTACCATACAGGCCTGATTGGTGGAGTGCTGAAGAGATGGTTGTTCTTCTGGATTGTTCTCCTCTCTCCAGAGAAATGCTGGAGCTCTGTCAGAGTGACCATCGGGTTATTGGTCACCTCCCTGACTATGGCCCTTCGCATTCGCAGATTTTTCACGTCGTTAAAGCCCACACACAGCCATTTTTTACAACCCGAAAAACAACAACGTTAAAAATGTCGTTATAAAATAGAGCATGTTCGGAAAAAATTTTGGCCATTTCTTAGAACCCGAAAAAAGCCCACACACGATCGTTTTTAATGACATAAAAAAACATCATTTTTTAGAACCCGAAAAATGTGTGTACGCGGCATAAGTGTGTTCGTTCGAGCACTAATACACTGCCCAACAAGAATTCTCTTGCCTTTGTGTCAGTCCATCACAGATCCCCAGTGCATCCCCACTCCATCACAGATCCCCAGTCCCTCCCCAGTGCATCACAGATCCCCAGACCATCACAGATTTCCAGTCCATCCCCACTCCATCACAGATCCCCAGTGCATCACAGATCCCCAGTGCATCACAGATCCCCAGTGCATCCCCAGATCCCCAGACCAACACAGATCCCCAGTGCATCCCCAGATCCCAAGTGCATCCCCAGATCCCAAGTGCATACCCAGACCATCACAGATCCCCAGTGCATCACAGATCACCAGTGCATCACAGATTTCCAGTCCATCACAGATCCCCAGTCCATCCCCACTCCATCACAGACCCCCCCCCCCATCACAGAGCCCACTTCATAGACCCCACTCCATCTCTGACCCCTCCCCCATTACAGACTCCCACCCCATTACAGACTCCCTCCATCACAGTCCTCCCTCGATATTAGACTCAGACGGTCTCTTTCATCAAGGCAGCATTCCCCCTCCCCACACTGCCCTACCTTAATCACATAAGCCAGGAAGCATGCATGGCAGGTACAGACAAAGGGCGGGACTTTTCAAGTTAACTTGAAAACTTGTAACTTGAAAGATCCCGCCCTTTGTCCGGACCTGCAGGGCTTCCAGGCTTCTATGAATAAGGTGTGTAGGGAGGGAGAGTAAGGGGGAGTGATGCAATGATGTAGGAGACGTGCCGTGCCTCCCATGTAGTGGAAGATGTTAGCAGCGGGCAGAATTTGGCCCGCGATGCACCATTTAGTAATAAAAGTTATATATCTTTTGTGGCCCCGGAGCTGTCGCCACAAAAGATATATATGTCCAGACAACCAGGTGAGCCGGTCAAAACCTGAACGCGGGCCAGACTTGGACATGCCTGGTTTACATGAATAAGACAAATATCCGGTGTGCCTTCTCTGCTCATTCTTCCAGAGGTGTCTCACTAATACAGCAGGTATGTTACTGGCAAGATCACCATGATTAAACAGAGGGGAAGACGCAAAAGAAAAACCAACAGTTGGTTAAGTGCAACATCATTTTTTGTTTATTTCACTGGCCTGATGTTTGCATCCTCTTCCTTACTACATTTCTTGTGGATAGTTACTTTTCATATAAGAACATCTTGATTAACAAAGACAGTTAATGACAAGGAAACTATCTATACCTCAGTGAGCAGCACTGCCCCTGTTACAATAGTGAATGCATGTTCTTTTAAAACAACATCTGAAATGCAGTCTATTAACACCAACTGATGACTTCTGGTAGCAAAATAATAATGAAAGGATCAGAACCAATGTTACTGAAACAGCAGCATGTGGCTTTCTGGCCTAGATAAGAAGCAGTACATTTAATGTCTCTTTGTAGCTGTCAGTGAGTGGTTACCGATAGAACATGGAATTCTACTATAACAGACAAAGAAAACCCAGACAATAACATAGACTGTTAATGAGTGCTTGACCAAATTAACCTGCAGATCTTCATACTGATTTGAAAATACATAACCAAAAGTCTGTACTGAATGAGGTCACAGGGTGAAACATTTACTGAAGTTAATGAAGTTTTGTGAATTCTCACAGTGTTTCCCATTATAGATATTCCACAGAAGTAATAATGTTTCTACAATAAGAGTGCAGTGTCAAAATGCCCTAATGAAGCTGAACACCGCCTCAATGTGAGATTTGAACAATTTACCAACTATTTAAAAGACAGTAGAGAAACTCAGACTCTTCAGTTTTCGTAGTATTGACATCTTTACATTATTGTTGTATATCTTTGCATGTTTTACCTCTGTTTAGTGCATCTTGTTTCAGCCTAATGAATTATGGAGCTTGCCTGAGCCTACAATGGGAATTGCAGAAGAGGCCTAATTCTGGAGACCAGAGCCTAGTGAGTTTAGTTATATTGTTAAAATTACTCATATGTAATAACACGAAACAAACAGCACCTGTAAGGTGTAAGAGATAAAAACAGGAAAATATATTACAACAAAAAAAGATAATAATACAACAGTAAAATAAAAGATAAAATGAGAAGCACTAAACCAGGGATATGCAATTAGCGGACATCCAGCTGTTGCCAAACTACAAGTCCCATGAGGCATAGCAAGACTCTGACAGCATCAAGCATGACACCCAGAGGCAGAGGCATGATGGGACTTGTAGTTTGGCAACAGCTGGAGGTCCGCTAATTGCATATCCCTGCACTAAACAAACTTTTTTTCTTGGTCTGTAGATCTGTAGAGTTCAGTTCAATGTACCCCAATTCTGATCTGGGTTTATGAGAATCATTGGTCCTCAAATATGAAATGACTCTTGACATGTGCGCTTAGTTTGATGGTAAATAGCAACTGTGAAGCTGCAGGTACAGGAGCTTTTTGTGGACCTGCTAACCCAGTCACAAGAATTAAGTGGTAGCAAGTAGGAGTGCCGACATGTTTTATAATTATAGTGCTACCCCTGGAAGAGCTGCTCTGAATGATGAGTCCTCTGTTCTCTGCCACGACTCTGTAGCCGATCCATCCCCTCTAACACACCTGAACATATCTTAGCATGCTGAAAGGACTTGGGTCTGCTTAGGCATTAGTACAGTGATCCTCAAACTATGGCCCTCCAGCTGTTGCCGAACTACACATCCCATGAGGAGATGGAAAACTCTGACATTCACAGACATGACTAGGCATGATGGGAATTGTAGTTCCTGAACAACTGGAGGGTCGTAGTTTGAAGACCCATGCATTGGTATAACACCACAATGGTATTAGTACACAGGAAATGGGTCACAAGCTACTTGATGGTGGATACATGTATTGTTGCAGGGTAAGGAAAGAATGAAATACACAGAACAATAAACAAGGCAATGATTATGTTAGATTAACTGATGAAAAGATCAGCCTCAACTATGGCAACTGACTTAAGCCACAAAAAGGATAAACCTTATTAAACTAGTATACACAGCATTGGCAAGAAAAGCATCAACCATGAAAGTATGAATGGCACAAAGAAAAGTCTCACTCTTTAACTCTTGGAAATAGAGCGTCAAACAGTGTCCCTGAGTGCACTCTATGCATACACTCCTAAGAGTGGAGGGGGGTGGGGGTGTACACACTCCTGAGAGGGGTACCCCTGAAGATGGTTGCAAAGTACCTGGTGCCCGATTAGCAAAATTCAGCTAATGTTGGGGACCATCTGTATGCTGGTGCATGTGTTACTTTCTCTATAAACTGTACAGGACGTATCGCCGTCTTACGTCTTTCTGCTGGCCTCCGGCTTGTGCAGGTATCACGTGGTCTCGGCTCCACGTGATACCTGCACAAGCCGGAGGCCAGCAGAAAGACGCAAGGCCAGCAGAAAGACGTAAGACAGCGATACACTCGCCGCGTCCTGTAACATTGCATCCTTTTTTTCTATGTTAGAGTCCGATTTTTACACAATAAAGCATCCTCCTTTTAGTACTTACTTCACCATTGGAGGCATCCGTTCTCTCCTTTTTATACCCTTTGTGCCCATGTCATATGAGCACGAATTAGGTTCCATAGATGCAGGGTGAATCCAAACCAGCAGTGATAAGGAACATCTTTTGGAAAGGAGTGAGGTCCACACCATTGGAGAAGCAGACACCCAGACTATATGCACATATATAGTACATATAAGGTAAGGGCACTGTGAGACCGTGTATGGATGCTAGTACCAGTATCAGTTACCCATGAAAAGATTCCATTCACACATCACCACACCCAGCCATAGTGATTTTCCTCCTATTTAATGAACATTGCATTATAAGTACTTTTTGTTATTGGAGCCACTGACACTTTGCCACTTGGAGGTTTTGAGGATTTCAGACACGCTCCACGACAGCATTTGTTGCTGTTGTTTGTTATGTATTTCTTTTTTTCACAATATTCGTTTTATTCTTTGTTGTGACCACTGTTTGCATATTGTTGTCTGGAGCGCCTATCATTTTTTATTTATTTCATTTGAGTTGTGTATTGTGAACACTTTAGATATAGCTGCTTTGGTTTTTATTTATGCACATTTTATTTCACTCGATTTGTATACTCACAGTAGCGCATTAGACTTTTTCTTTTGCTCGTTAAGAGCCTGGTAGCCCACTTTTATTAAAAAGAAAAGCAGTCTTTTCACAACAGTTCTTAGTATGGGCCCCTCAGACCACTGGCTCTTCAGGCTCACTCAGCCTTGGTTGCAGCACCTCACGGCACAAATCCACTGCTGACCTCTAAATAGGGCTCTCCAGCCCCCTCAAGCTTGTTCACTCCTCTTCTTTAATGGAAATTGGGTGATCTTTATTTTTTCTTCTCTCTTTTATATATTTTACTTTGTCCTTTATATATAATGTACACTGGGATTATGGTGTTAGACACTATGATACACTTTGGGGACGATCAACGTGAACCCTATGTTCACACTGAGAGGGGCTTCTTACCACGTGATCAGCTGTGACCAATCACAGCGTGAACCAGGAAGTGCTGTTAAATTCCATTCCTCGGTTCGCGCTGACAGGGAGAAACGATCATCGTCTCTCCCTGTCAGAGGGGGGGTCTGTGGTGATAATCAGCACATTTATTATCGGCACAGCCCCCATCAATTGTACCCATCAGCTGTCAATCGGTTCCCAGTCTGTGCCCCATCATAACCCCCTCTTAGTGCCCAATAAAGTGCCCAATTAGTGCCCAGCATTAACACCTGTCCAGTATCTGCCCAATCCATGCTGCCCATTAGTACCATCTATTAGTGTCCATCAATGCCACCTGTCAGTGCCCATCAGTGCCGCCTGTCAGTGCCCATCAGTGCCGCCTGTCAGTGCCCATCAGTGCCGCCTGTCAGTGCCCATCAGTGCCGCCTGTCAGTGCCCATCAGTGCCGCCTGTCAGTGCCCATCAGTGTCGCCTGTCAGTGCCCATCAGTGCCGCCTGTCAGTGCCCATCAGTGCCGCCTGTCAGTGCCCATCAGTGCCCATCAGTGCCGCCTGTCAGTGCCCATCAGTGCCGCCTGTCAGTGCCCATCAGTGCCGCCTGTCAGTGCCCATCAGTGCCGCCTGTCAGTGCCCATCAGTGCCGCCTGTCAGTGCCCATCAGTGCCGCCTGTCAGTGCCACCTATCAGTGCCCATCAGTGCTGCATATCAATACCGCCTATCAGTGCCCATCAATTCTACATATCAGTGCCTCCTCATCTGTCCCAACTCATCAGTGCCAATCGGTGCCACCTCATCAGTCCCCGTCAGTGAAGTAAAATGCTAAATTTTATAACAGAAACAAAGAAAAAAAAATTCAAAAATGTTGGTCTTTTTTAGTTTGTTTAGCATAAAAAATAAAAACCGCAGAAGTGATCAAATACCACCAAAGAAAGCTCTATTTGTGGAAAGATAATGATAAAAAATGTGTTTGGGTACAGTGTTGCATGACTGTGCAATTGCCATTCAAAGTGTGACAGTGCTGAAAGCTCAAAACTGTCCTGGAAGCGGCGAAAGTGCCCGGTACTGAAGTGGTTAAAGATGTGGCGGACGGCTTCTCGGTCCGCTGCTTAGCAACCAGATATTTTTTGACAAATACCACATGTGATACCGCCAGCTTAACCCTGGTGGTAATTATTACTATTTACTAGTAATTATACTTTTTAATGCTCTGGTTCATTTGTGAATTGGTCTCAAGAGCTTTTTTTTTGCAGTATTTACCGACCCCTTTTTTTTCCTGTAAATACAGCATAATCATTTTTTTGGTGAATTAAACTTTGTTTACCGCATACAATAATTTATGCAAATTAGTAACATGATGCCCTTATCGCAGAAAGTTGTTTATACATGATCCCTCTCAAGTTTTTTTGGGGTATATTGTATTAATGTATCAAGATATGCAAAATGATGTACAAAGTCATGTCAGTCACTATGTGGTTTTAATGTATTTCTGTTTTATGCTGATTTAAATAAAAAATATATATTTTATGACATGTTACAATGTGTACAATAGCTGCCAATAAAGTCCCATTGGAAATTGTAACAATTTTGTGCGTGATACTAAATATCTGGTGACTTTTCCAATAGGTAATTTTCCCCCATGCTTTTGGTCTTATGCCGCATACACACCATCACTTTATGTGATGAAAAAAAACGACGTTTTTAAAAACGTCACTTTAAATGACCGTGTGTGGGGGAAAACTGAGTTTTATGTCTTGTGAAAAATGACAAAAAAAAATTTAAGCATGCTTCAATTTTATGTGTCGTTTTTCAAAACGTCATTTTTTGCTTCACAGAAATTGACCGTGTGTAGCAAAAAACGATGTTTAAAACAACGTTTTTACACCCGCGCATGCCCAGAAGCTACTTATGAAGCGAGCTTCAATGGAAAAACGTGGTGAACGTAACCTCGCTTTGCTAGAGCATTGTGAAAAAACAATGGTGTGTAGGCAACTTCGTCTTTGAAAATTGAAGTTTCAAAAACGTTGTTTTTTACTTCACAGAAAATTTCGTTTTTTTTCATCACATAAAGTGATGGTGTGTATGCGGCATTACACTTAGAAAACTAAACTCCCTCCCACACTGGAACTCCAAAATGCTGTGACTTCACAGGCTGGTAAGACCCCTTCCTGCCCTAATTTATATGACTGAGCTTATTGTTTGATTCTATGGCTTAAAGGGTAACTTCACTTATATTTAAAAAAAAAAAAATATAGCACATATAATTACGACACTAATCATATTGTAATTCAATTTTAATAAAATTACCTTTCCTTCAACTTTGGAGCTCCCATCTAGATTTTGCATGAAACTATGTTCCTCAAAGAATATGTCGCTGCTACACTTGATTTTTCTACATAAATAATACTTAAGCCTAGTACACACGCACGTTTTTCTCGGCCAGAAACAGCAAGAATACTGCTGGCAGAGCTTTCTTGCCGAGAAAACGGCTGGCTCTCTATTTTCTCGTTGCGATCCTCGGCAGTGTTTTCCTGGCGAGAAACCCGAGCGTGCGTTTACTTACCTGTTTCAATGGAAACCCGCGCATGCTCGAAATGACTTTGACACACGCGCGGTAGCTTCCAAGGCATAGGTAGGGTGAAGCAAGATGGCGGCGACAGCTTCGAATGTGACAAGCGCATGCTCGTCGTAGTCAATGACGTCACTGTGTTCGTGCCATTCAAAAGAACAGCTACAGTTTTACCAACTAGATACGCCGTTGCTGTTTAGACAACTTGCCGCTACTGGGACCCGGGAGTCTGGAGTGTGGTGAGCCTTTACCAACCAAGCACACACCTCAGGTCTGCCGTGACCGTCTAGCACTGCAGAGCCAACTAAACACTGATGTTTGCTGTGATTTTATTTGGAGTTGATTTAAATTTTCTACATGTGAGTTTAATGAATAAAGTGTTGCTGTGATTTTGAATTAAACCGGTGGTACAATTTTACACTATTGGAGCACTTATTTTGTTTTCATGTACATTATTGAGAAAATATCACGGTGATCCAGTTGAGATTCGTTTATCCATTTGTGGGAATATACACAAGCGATGCAGCCTAACACAAGAGTGAAAGGCAAATCCATTTGGTGAGTGCGTTTTTCAGAGGGGAGTTATCACAGCATGGTGGTGTGGTGAAAGATTCACAGAAATAAGGATTTTTTTTTTTTCATCAATTTTCTTCATCAGCTTTTGACATTTATATTATGGACTTTATATCACTCATCACGTGGTGTTATTGAGCTTTAATGTCACTTTATTATTAGTTTAGGATTATATTAATTAGCGCAGCAATTTTCTTATCTCATTTAGATTATTTTTGGGTTAAGTTTGGTTCTGTTTAAATATTTATTCACGAAGCAGCAGCTGTAGTTTATTTCACTTGTTGATTATTGGCGCAGTGGTGATAGAGGTTACTCAGGGCGTTTGTAATGTACATAGATCACCCAGAGGGGAATGTGTTTTTCTCGACAAAAGTGCTATTGGGAACACTCGACATGGAGAGGAGCCAGAACCACTGGAGGGGGACCCAAAAATAAGAGGATCACAGCTGCTCTGTGCAAAACCATTGCATAGAGCAGGTAATTATTAAAAAAAAAAATATTACAAACTTTAGAATCACTTTACGACCTCAGTTTGCCTTGCACCAAACAATTTTACAAATACAGTTCTGAGACAATTATTACTTTTCTAATACAATATGTACGAACTGAAAAATTAGGGTTAATATACAGTGTCTTGCAAAAGTATTCACCCCCCTTGGCTTTTTACCTATTTGGTTACATTACAGCCTTTAGTTCAATGTTTTTTGTGATGGATCAGAACACAATAGTCTAAGATGGTGAAGTAAAATTATAAAAATATATACATATTCACAAATAAAAAAATTATAATTGGCATACGCGTATGTATTCACCCCCTTTGTTATGAAGCCCATAAAAAGCTCTGGTGCAACCAATTACCTTCAGAAGTCACATAATTAGTGAAATGATGTCCACCTGTGTGCAATCTCAGTGTCACATGGTCTTTCATTACATATACACACACCTTTTTGAAAGGCCCCAGAGGCTGCAACACCTAAGCAAGAGGCACCAGTAGCCAAACACTGCCATAAAGACCAAGGAAGTACAAGTCAGGATAAGGTTATAAAAAAAGAATCCCTAGGAGCACCATCAAATCTACCATAACCAAATGGAAAGAACATGGCACAACAGCAAACCTGCCAAGAGATGGCTGCACACCAAAGCTCACAGACCGGGCAAGGAGGGCATTAATCAGAGAGGCAGCACAGAGACCTAAGGTAACCCTGGAGGAGCTGCAGAGTTCCACAGCAGAGACTGGAGTATCTGCACAATAAGCCATATGGTCCATAGAGTTGGGCTTTATGGCAGAGTGGCCAGAAGAAAGCCATTACCTTCAGTAAAGAAACACAATTATACATTTTGAGTTTGCGAAAAGACATGTGGCGGACTCCCAAAATGTATGGAGAAAGGTGCTCTGGTCTGATGAGACTAAAATGTAACTTTTTGGCCATCAAAAAAAACGCTATGTCTGGCACAAACCCAACACATCACATCACTCAAAGAACACCATCCCCACAGTGAAAATTGGTGGTGGCAGCATCATCCTGTGGGGATGTTTTTAGCTGTCAGGGCAGGGAAACTGGTCAGAGTTGAAGGAAAGATGGATGGTGCTAAATACAGGGATATTCTTGAGCAAAACCTGTTCTAGTCTGTGTGTGATTTGAGGCTAGGATGAATGTTCACATTCCAGCAGGACAATGACCCCAAGCACACTGCTAAAGCAACACTTGAGTGGTTTAAGGGGAAACATGTAAATGTGTTGGAATGGCCTAGTCAAAGCCCAGACTTCAATCCAATAGAAAATCTGTGGTCAGATTTAAAGATTGCTGTTCACAAGCGCAAACCATCCAACTTGAAGGAGCTGGAGCAGTTTTGCAAGGAGGAATGGGCAAAAATCCCAGTGGTAAAATGTGGCAAGCTCATAGAGCTTTATTCGAAGCGACTTGGAGCTGTGATAGCCGCAAAAGGTGTCTCTACAAAGTAATGACTTTAGGGGGGGGGGGGTGAATAGTTATACAAAATGGCTTTTCTGATATTTTGTCATAATAAAAAAAAAAACATCTTCAAAGTGGTGGGCATGCTATGTAAATTAAATAATGCAAATCCTCAAACAATCCATGTTAATTCCAGGTTGTGAGGCAACAAAACACGAAAAATGCCAACGGGGTAAATACTTTTGCAAGGCACTGTAACTTAATATTTATATTTCCATCTACATAATGGTAGGAGCGCAAAGTAACTGAAAGTGGGAGTGCATACTTTATGTACATTTATTGCATTTCCTATAAACTATAAAAACAGGCATGTTTCTAAATAGATGATTCACACCTTCACTTTGTTAAAAAGTGAATCTTTAGAAACAGATATGTTTGGGTAAAATTAAACCAATCTTTAAATTAAATCAACCTTTAAGCTGAACTGTACCTCTTCAGGGAAGATTCTAGATCAACATCCATCATCCGGAAGAAAAAAGGAAAAAGGAAAAGGGAAAATGAGAAAGACTCCTAGAATGGCATGTCATATTGTTAAGCTATTAACTGCTGATTGTGCATGTTTTCCTGTAGGGCTATTGATCAGGGTTCAAAGCAGCCTCTTCATTTGCTAGTACAGAAGTAGTTGCCTCCCTGCAATTGGGGATGAACAGTGTCAGCTTGACACTATGCTTAGTGCTTTGACAGGCAGGGAGAAACAATTTTCTTTCCCTCTGCTTAAACTGCGGAGACAATAGGCACATCAAGCCCCCATAGACTCAGTGCCAGACAAATTAAAAGAGATTAGCAATTTCAGCACAATCCCCTTCACTCCATTCATATTTAAATGGGTTTTCCAGCAGATAAGACATTTTACACAAAGCAGGACAAGGATTTGTCCCAAATCAAATGTGTTAACCCATTTCGCTGCTTGAGTGGTTGTTCTTTCTACCATTATCTAGAAACAGGTGCACATATCTATACGGAGACACAGAGGAACATTTTTACCTAAAATCCTGTGAAGGAAAAAAAACTTTTTATTCAAGTTTTTTAGTTTGTTTAGCTAACCACAGGCTATCAAAAAACTGGCTTATGAATATAAGTGTGCCTTTAATAAAGCCTTCACTAGTATTCTTCAGTTTACACCAAAGAGAAAAATCTGAACTGTTAGCTTTCATTACATTCCTGGTGTGTTGAAAGACATTTATGTGCTGAACAATTTTTATTTTTTGTAAATGTTCAACATAAGTTGAATTAAAGTTATTAGCCATTCAATCGGCTGTGACATGATGAAACAACTGGTTTTGCCACCTTATTTTCATGTATGAGATGGCAGGATGTTTTAGTAAAGCCTACACCTGGCATCTTTATAATTCCATGTAACGTTTACCCATGAGGATCTTGTCTTGATACTGGTCACAGATCAGAAATCACCAGCAAAGTCTGCTTGGCAACTCAGGATCTTGGATATTTTCAGGAAATCGTTTCTCTTCTGGGGCTGAAGATTTCCTCCTGTGCTCCCCTTTCATCCCCTCCAATGTAAACACAAACTGGAAAAATTCATAAAGAGCCATCGTGCTTCTGCACAAAAAAAGTTGGTGTAGGTGATAGATTCATGTACCTGGTAACAGGTACATGACTGGTGGAGTGGCCATCTTTACTTCCCGATAACCGCAACCCTCTCTCAATTATCTTATGCCCTGATAACAAACATCACTTACACAGGTATTTCGTTTGAATGATATATATTTTCTGTAAATGTATATATTGGCCACAGCTTCAAAAATAAACCACCATAGACATTAATGTCCAGGACATGCAAATACCAAAAAACAATCCCTATGGCTAATCTGGAATGTTATTAAAAAAATCGCTTAATTCTACCAAAACCACATCAACTTATTTGTTATGCCTCTACCCAATACTGTCCCCAACCACTTATTCTAGTTCAGAAGCTTACCAGGGCTTCAGCTGTTCCAAAAACTGCAATAAAGGTTAAAAACAAAACCGACATATCTAAAAAGGCAACATTTTTCATTCCCTTGGTGTTAGTGGGACTGATAAGCCAACTAGTTTTTGCGCTGCTTCTAGCCCTCGTCAATAACCTCCAAGCTAGGCCACTTAGTGCCATCTCAGTCAGCCAAAGGACACATTGGTTTTCAAAGGGATATTGGCTGTGACCCGCCCACTGCCTTTCCCTATAGCAGGGATATGCAATTAGCGGACCTCCAGCTGTTGCAAAACTACAAGTCCCATCATTCCTCTGCCTCTGGGTGTCATGCTTGTGACTGTCAGAGTCTTGCTATGCCTCATGGGACTTGTAGTTCTGCAACAGCTAGAGGTCCGCTAATTGCATATCCCTGCCCTATAAGATGCAATGGTCTAGGATGCACTCCAACCTCATTACAGCTGAGCTCCCTCCCTGCCTGCACTATTCAAATTTTAGCAGCTGGATTGGATAAGCCTTATGGGTATTCAGAGATTCTAGTTTACTATCAGATCTGCTTCCCTTGTGATTGACAGCAGGCATTGGATGGATTCCTTTCCCAACAGACAGCCTGCTACTGGCTATAGAATCCACCCACTGTCTGCTATCACAAGGAAAGCAGTATTAAATGGGAAACATCCTGTTTTGCTGTCCAGTGTACAGAGAACGGCACTGTACTTATCTCTGTGTTCCAGCTTAGAGTTTGTCTCAATTATCTCCAATGTTGTTATCCACGAACTGTAGGTAGATCTTTTTGAATGGGGCAATTAATAACTAGCTGAATCTGTTGTACGTTTTGGTAAAGCTACTGAAACTGGCATCAGGGATTTATGAATCTGACCCAGACCAATTTAAAGGGCCATATTTCCAAAAAAGCATTGTAAAAAAAAAAAAAAAAAAAAAAAGCTTTATTGGATTCCTCTGCTTTGGAAATACTGTATGCATTTCGTCTCTTGCACACTGCTGCCTAAAAACCCAAGTAAATACATGTGTATGCTTGTACAATGCACCCCTAAATAAAGCATTGCATTCTAGGAGGTAGAATATATTTTACGCAATTACAGGGGTAGGTGCAAAATTGCACAAACACCTGACATTTTGGCCATACGAATATTCAAGCATCAGTACCATGTGAAAGTACCCTTATTGCATCACTGTATAAAAGAAAAAGAGCACACTTAACCTACAT
This sequence comes from Rana temporaria, assembly GCF_905171775.1. Lineage (NCBI taxonomy): Eukaryota > Metazoa > Chordata > Amphibia > Anura > Ranidae > Rana > Rana temporaria. The sequence continues at coordinate 54,148,627 of NC_053499.1, forward strand.
TGTTTACTGCTACCCTAAAGTGATTGTAAAGCATTTACCTTACTGAATTCCCTGTATTAGGGTAAAAAATGTTTTAATATGTGCATCACCCCCTGACCCACATTATACTTATCCGAGCCCGATCTTGATCCAACGCTGTGCCCAAGAACAGCGGTTCTCTCCTTTTCTCTCCTCTCTTACAGACTTTTGCCAGTGTTCAATCACCTAAAGGTAGCAGGCTATAACTCAGGGTCTATAATAATCCAGCTTTTGCCCTGTACTGTATGACTAAGATATACCAACAGACATTTATTGGGTATTGTTAAAAAAAATTATGTGGGCTTCCGGGTGGTTTAAGCCATATTGTACTTGGATGCACTGCGGGCAGACTTACCTTAAAACAAAGCCCTGCAGAAAAGCACTGACAGGGCTTCCATCTTCATCCAGTTTTCCTTCCAGGTTCGATGGCTCCAGCTATTTGAATGGTTGGTCCAAGATGTGTGACAACCGTGGCACAGCGCTCTGAATTGACGGCGTACTTGGTGTGCTGTCAATTGAGAGCACAGTGCACCAGTGACATCACTGGCTGTTTTCAGTGTGCATATCTCCTAAACATCACAAGTTTTTTTTTTAACAGAGATGTTTTATTGAGAAAACAAAGCAGGTTTACATTGTCACAGATGAATAAAGGTACAGTCAAATACAAAAGAAAAGTTACAGGACCGCGTCAGGAGCTTAGAGCAGGATAAAATACTAAGTGCAATACCATATCAGGGGGAGAAACATCGTAACCCGATCCCAACCAACCCCCCCACAAACCCCAAGGGACAAGACAAAAATTCATACCAGGATTCATACCCAGCCCCCATCCCCCCAAGGGTCACCTGAGGGAAAAGAAGTGGGAATAGGATAAAACAGGCTCCCCCTGGAGGGGGGGGGGAAGGGGCAGGGGGGGAGAGTGCAAAGCAGAGCGAGTGAAAATCACACGTCACCGATCACATGAACCATCAACCAGTGTTCAGGTACAGCATAGTATTCGGACCACAACCCAACCTCAACCCCTGGCATCAATCCAACCAGACCACACCTTGTCAAACTTTGCTGGGCACTGTCTACTTTCATAAGTGATCTTGTAAAGTGGTAGAACGTTGTTGATTGAGTGGGTCCAAGACTCCACCGTAGGCGGGTCAGCTGCCTTCCATTTGAGAAGGATTTCCCTCCTGGCATAGAAGAGGGAGAAGGTAAGAAACAATTTAGAGTACCTGTCACCCTGCGTCTCCTCCAGGTGGCTCAAAAGGAGAACCAAGGGGTCCATCGGGACCTGCAGCTGAGACACCGAACCCAGGATCCCAGCCACCCGGCCCCAGTAAATCTGAATCTCGGGGCATGCCCACACCATGTGCCAAAATGAGCCCTCCTGAACCCCGCATCGCGGACAAAGAGGGTCCCTCTGGGGGTAGATGCGGGCCAACCTCTGGGGAGTATAGTAAGCCTGATGAAGGAACTTGATTTGTATGAACCTGTCCCTAGCTGCTATAAGTGACGGGATGAACGTGGAGACACATTCCTCCCACTTTTCATCATCCAGGTCAGGTATATCAGCCTTCCACCTTTCGAGAGAGCGAGTCGACCCGGAGTCATATGCAACTGTCAGGTAGAGGTAGAGGGTGGAAAGGGGTCGCCCCATGGTCCGCGAGGTCAAGAGTCTCTCGATCGAGTCAGATTGGAGCGTCAGCGTGTCCGGAAATTGGGCAGTGTACGCATGTCTAAGTTGGCAGTATCGGAATGTCCAATGTGCAGGGATGGAATATTTGTCCCTCAACTCCCTAAAGGTCATAAGAGCGCCGTTGGATACGATATGTTTCAGAGTAGTGATCCCCCTGCTGGCCCAAACCGAAGGGTCAGGAAGGGAGTACAGGTGGGGTAGCAGGGGATTGCCCCAGAGAGGTAGATGCGGGGAGACATGCGAGGGCCTCGCGTAGATCACCCTAGCCTCCCTCCAGGCCCTAAGAGTTGTTTTCATCGGGACCGTCACCGAGGGGGCCGCACGACAACCCCTGAATGCAAGGTTGCTCAGGGCGGCATATGAGCCCAGAATGGCGGCCTCCAACGTAACCGCCGGATTCTGTTTGGGTTGGGCAAACCACCACCGAACGGTGACCAGGACAGCCGCCCAATAGTACAGTTGGAAGTTCGGGAGCGATAAGCCACCACCTGAAAGGGGCAAATACAGAGTTTTTTTAGCTATCCTAGGAGCCCTACCCGCCCAGACAAATGTCCCCACTTGACTCTCAAGTTTTTTGAAGAAGGCTCTGCAAAGATGGACCGGGGTGTTCCTAAAGTAATACAAAAATTTGGGCAAAAGCACCATCTTAAGGAGGTTAATTCTGCCCACCGGTGTTAGAGGAAGCGAGCGCCACGCCGCGAAGTTGGCAGTGACCTGTTTCATCAGAGGCTGAAGGTTACACTTCACAAAGTCCCCCAACTCCACCGTAATCTTTATCCCCAGGTACTTGATTTCCTGAACCCACCTAAGCTGCGACCGGGCATTAGAGTCGATAGGGGAGGGGTGGAGGGAGAAAAGCTCTGACTTGTCCCAGTTGATACGGACTCCGGAGAAGCCGGCAAAGCAGTCAAACTGGGCCAAGGCCCTACCTAGGGAGTCAGTCGAGTCAGCCAAGTATAACAGGGCGTCATCCGCATATAGGGAGATTTTTTCATGGAGAGGACCAACCCGTATGCCCTCATCTGCCCTAATGAGGGCCGCCAAGGGCTCTATGGCCAGCGCAAATAGCCCCGGAGAAAGGGGGCAGCCCTGCCTCGTGCCCCGCTCCAACGGGAAGGGGTCCGAAAGGCAAGCGTTGGTACAGACTCTGGCCCGGGGAGCTTTATATAGGAGCTGAACCCAGGAGATGAATCTAGGACCAAAGCCAAATCTGGCGAGAACTGCCCACAGGTACCTCCACTCGACCGAGTCAAAAGCCTTCTCGGCGTCGAGGGAGGCCACCAGTGTCTGACCCTTGTCATCTGCCCTAGCTATGTGGGAAAAGAGTCTCCTCAAATTGATGTCGGTACCCCTGCCTGGCATGAAACCCGTTTGGTCGGGGTGGACCAGGGCCGTGATAACCGTGTTCAACCAAATAGCAAGGACCTTAGCCAACAGCTTGGCATCAACATTCAATAATGAAATGGGCCTGTAGGAGGGGCACAGAGAGGGATCCTTACCCGGTTTCGGGATAACGACAATCACCGCATCGCCCATGGAGTCGGGGAGGGAGCCCAAAAGTTCAGCCGCCACCAGCATCTCCCGCAGCCTAGTAGCTAGTACGTCAGGGTATTGTTTATAAAGTTCAACAGGGAGACCGTCAGGCCCAGGAGTCTTACCCGGCTGCATAGTTTTGAGCGCCGTAAGGATTTCGTCCAGGGAGATAGGTCTGTCCAGGGAGTCCCTGTATTTGTCGGTCAGGACAGGGACATCGACCTCGTCAAGGTAGAGGGCCAGCTCGTCATCCGCAAAGGTCACCTGCGATTTGTAGAGGCGACGATAGTACGTAGCAAAGGTGTGGTTAATTTCCTCCAAGGTGTATAGGAGACCCCCACTCGAGTCAGCGATCTGGGGGACAGACATACCCCCCGAACGCTCCCCAGAGAGCCAGGCCAGGAGCCTACCCGATCTCTCACCCTGTTCAAATATACGTTGGGATTGGGCTATCAGTTTTTTTTGAGTCAGGGAGGTACGAAGGGACATAACTTCAGTCGTCAGGGATTGGAGCCGAACGTAGTGTTGGGGTTCCCGGGAGCGGACGTAAAGCGCCTCCTGCGCCGCAGCAGCATCTTCAGCCGCAACCAGCGCAGAGCGCCTCTCCCTCCTAACCCGCGCTATGATGGTCTGGTACTGACCCCTGGTAAAAGCCTTAAAGGCGTCCCACACCACATTCAAGGAGGCCGAGGCCGGGTTAGTGGCCCAGAAACCGTCAAGGACCCCTGTAAATTGAGATTCCACATCTTGGTCCGAGATCCAAAATCTCGAGAGTCTCCATAGCCTGGCGGGGTTCCCCACATCACCCAAGCACACCAACAGGGGGGCATGGTCCGAGATCCCCCGGGGAAGTATCCTGACCTCCTTGACCCTAGACAGGACCGACTGACCAGCAAAGGCCAAATCTATGCGGGAGAAGGAAGCGTGCGAGGCAGAGTGACAGGTGTAGGCCCGCTCCTGAGGGTGTTTCCACCTCCAGACGTCAGTCAAGCCATAGGCCTCGGCCCAGGAGAGTAGTCCCGGGGATGGGGGACCCACACCAGCCATCCTGTCCACGCCCGGTTCCGGGGCCATATTGAAATCTCCCAGCAAAATCATGTGGTCTGAGGCAAATTCAGCAAGGATGGCGGTTATCTTGTTCAACAGTACAAGGGAGGCTGGGGGGGGCAGGTAGAGACCGACAATGGACCAGGTCTGGGAATGGATTCTAGCATTGATGACCACATACCTGCCGTCAGGGTCCAGCGCCAGATCGAGGAGCTTGAAGGGTAGGGATTTGTTAACCAGGATACTCACTCCCCTAGCAAAGGTGGAGTACGTGGAGTGATAGTGGCTGGCCAACCACGGCTTCTTAAGAGCCAAGGTTCTACTGCCCACAAGGTGGGTCTCCTGGAGAATGCAAATGTGAGGGGCATGAGATCTAATGAATTGGAACACCAGTGACCTCTTAACCGGAGAATTAAGGCCCCTGGTGTTCCATGACATAATGTTAAGCGCCGTCATTGTGATCAGCGGGAGGGAAATTTGGCGGGCCAAAGAAGGGAGGCTCCATGGAGTCTGTCACCAGGATCCGAGACGAGTCAAACACTCTACATTTAACCTTTAAGCTGTACCATATATAGTCAATAAAACATCTGAACAGTAAATAAAACAAAAACAAAATGATGAAATAAAAGGGGCGAATACCCATAATAACATCAGCCCGTGAAGGGCAACAGTCCCCCCCCCACCCTGCTCATTCCCCCAAAACCAGGAAGAGCTTTCATTCCCCAAACCCAAATCAGCACGCTGGCTGCAAAAAGGGGGGCTAATGTGCAAGCGGCGAGGCTAAGCCCACCAGTCAGTCCAGGGGGTGTCCGCTTGAGCACGACGCCCCTCCACTCCCGGCCTCTCGAAGAAGGGATATCAGGCAGAAGGGGCAGGAGAGCATGAAGGGTGGTAGTTCAAGGAGCAGAGAAACAACCTCCATGCCCCAGCGCCAGGATGGTGATTTCCAGCCATTGCAGCTCTCCCCCCAAATAAAAGGAGCGGGAGAGAAAAAAAAAAAACAATTTACAATAAAAAGGGAAAAAAGAAAAGAAACCCCCCCTCCCTTTCCTGAGGTGAAGGGCACAGTCACACTGCAAATGAGAAGGCTTTTCCAGAGCAGTCTCCTGAGGTAATCAGGGGCACAAATCTTTACGTTACAAACAGAAAACGGAACAGCGGTCTCTCGGTGGGGTAACCGCTCAGCAATCCCCCAAGGATGGCCATCCCCACCCCCCCAATAAGCGCACAGGTACAGGGGTCCCCAGCAGGGAATCCAGGACAGTGTCAAAAGAGGGTGAAGCTGGGGAACGGAAGTCACTCACCCCGAGGGACACGGGGAGGAAAAGTCAGGGGCAGAGGGCACCAGACTGGGGGCCTCCAAGGAGGGGGGAAAGGGAACCAAGGGGGGGGAAGGCAGGGCACCGGGAGCCGGGGATCCCATCCGAGAGGAACAAAGTATAAATTCAGGGAGAAGGCAACTACTCACGGGGGCCTCATCAGCCGTGCGGAGGTAGGGTGTCAAGCCAGGCAGAGGCCTCCCTCGGGGTGTTGAAGAAACGGAGGGACTCACCATCTTGCACTCGGAGTCTGGCCGGGAAGAGGACACTATACTTGATGTTCCGGGCCCTCATCGCTCCCTTGACCTGGTCGAAGGATTTGCGCTGCCTCTGGGTCTCGACGGAGTAGTCGGGGAATATCATCAGCCTGGTGTTCTCAAAACGGATCTCCCCCTGCTGCCTGGCCGCGCGGAGGACTTCATCTCTGTCCCTAAAGTTAAGCAGCCGGAGTATTAATGTCCTCAGGGGGGCTCCCGGGGGTCCCTGCTTAGGGGGGACCCGGTGCGCTCTCTCTGCGGTGTAATGGGGGGAGAAGCGCGCGTCCGGGAGGACGGAGCGCAGCAGGTCTTCCACGTAGGCCGTCGGATCCTTGCCCTCGACCCCCTCCGGGAGGCCGATGATGCGGAGATTATTTCTCCGGTTCCTATTCTCGGCGTCCTCCGCCCTGGATTCCAAGGCCTTAACTTTAGTATGGAGGGTGCGGAGGGACGCCGACTGCTCCATAGAGTCATCCTCCAGCAGCCCGATGCGCTGCTCCGTCTCCGTGACCCTGGAACGGAGCTTGTCCATATCCTGCCGGATAAGGCCTACGTCCATCTGTACCTCCTCTATTTTCGTTGTCAGGGTGGACTGGAATGTGGCTATAGCCGCCATCACCTCCGGGAGCCAGGACGGCCGAGGGTCTGAGGCGTCCATAGGCGGCTGGGCCGCCATGCGGGTAGAGCGCGTGGCGCGCGGCTCCACGTGGAAGGCTGGAGAAGCGGGCGGTGATACCTCCGGCTGCGGAGGGAATTTGAGCCTCTTGCCTTTTCCGGACTGCGCCCGGGGGGTCCCCCGCCTCATCCAGCTGGTAGCGAGCGGGTGATCGGGCGGCTGCAGGGCTTGGAAGCGGGTAAGTAGAGAGAAGCCGGCGGAGCTCACGGAGGATGCGACCGCTCACGTCGCCATCTTGGACACGCCCCCCAAACATCACAAGTTTAGGAGACATTCTCAATGACTACAGGTAAACCTTATTATAGGCTTACCTGTAAGTAAAAATTTAAAAGCATAGTTTACTACTGCTTTAAGATCTATATGTACCTTTGCATCAGGTGTCAGAAACCAATCAACAGATCTTCCAATGGACCGTTAGGCTGACATGCTTTTGGAGAATAAAGGCAATAGTTGGAAATAACCTGTAGAAAAGAGTATGGGTGCTACCTCCTGGTGAACTTTATTCACATTAACAGAAAACAGAGCTCAGAGCACAAGTATGGAACATTACACACTAGAATGTCAAATTATATATTTTATGCCTGCCCAACTGTTACAGAGAATTGCTTGAAAGTCTTCTGCCTGCATAACTGTTCATGCAGGCAGAAGGATGCATTAAGGTGAAAAAACACATTTACCTTTAAGGGAGTTTAGTGACTACTTTTATGCTGGATAAAAAACAGGACTGTACGTGAAAACCAACAATTCTTTGTGCTTGTGATCCTGCCACAGATGGCGAATCCATTCCCACTAGGCGCAAACTGGCTGATCAGGACTTAATAGTAGCAGCTAGGGCTAGACCAGGTGTCTGCAACCCGCGGCTCCGGAGCCGCATGTGGCTCTTTTGAACGTTTGCCGTGGCTCCGGGGCACCTTTTGAGGGTAACAAGTAATCTACCTGATTACTCTTACCCTCGCGGTAACGCCGTACCCATTACTTGGGCGGCGTTACCGCAATTACATCTACCACGTGGCGTGCGGGGGGGCAGGGGGGTTCATGTGGCCACAGGCCTGAGCTGGCCTGTGATTCGGTCACGGCGCGTCATGTGACTGGCCACAGAGCTGGCCCGGGTGGTGCTGGCGCATGCACGCGCACGCGCCTGGAGTCTCCCGCTCGCCTCAGCCTGTCACGACTCGAGAGCTCTCAGCTCAGCCGGGCATGTGGAGGTGGAATCTTATCTGATATTGTACAGTATTGCATTTGCTGGGCATGTGGAGGTGGAATCTTATCTGATATTGTACAGTATTGCATTTGCTGGGCATGTGGAGGTGGAATCTTATCCGATATTGTACAGTATTGCATTTGCTGGGCATGTGGAGGTGGAATCTTATCCAATATTGTACAGTATTGCATTTGCTGGGCATGTGGAGGTGGAATCTTATCTGATATTGTACAGTATTGCATTTGCTGGGCATGTGGAGGTGGAATCTTATCTGATATTGTACAGTATTGCATTTGCTGGGCATGTGGAGGTGGAATCTTATCCGATATTGTACAGTATTGCATTTGCTGGGCATGTGGAGGTGGAATCTTATCCAATATTGTACAGTATTGCATTTGCTGGGCATGTGAAGGTGGAATCTTATCCAATATTGTACAGTATTGCATTTGCTGGGCATGTGGAGGTGGAATCTTATCCGATATTGTACAGTATTGCATTTGCTGGGCATGTGGAGGTGGAATCTTATCTAATATTGTACAGTATTGCATTTGCTGGGCATGTGGGGGTGGAATCTTATCCGATATTGTACAGTATTGCATTTGCTGGGCATGTGGGGGTGGAATCTTATCCGATATTGTACAGTATTGCATTTGCTGGGCATGTGGGGGTGGAATCTTATCCGATATTGTACAGTATTGCATTTGCAATGGTTTTGCGGCTCCCAGTTTTTTTTTTTCTTCGGAAACGGGTCCAAGTGGCTCTTTATGTCTTAAAGGTTGCAGACCCCTGGGCTAGACGATGGCGGAGGCCACAGAGAAGATACAGGATGCCTTGTGGAGTCATAGAGAGCAAAGGACACTGCAGAGACTGGATACCCAATCCTAATGGAGGAAGAAAAATTCTGACTATGACCCCAGGAAAACCATCCCTACGGACAAGCACGGAGGTGGGAACATTATGCTTTGGGGCTGTTTCTCTACTAAAGGTACAGACCAACTTTGCCGCATTGAGGGGCCAATGGATGGTGCCATGTATTGTAAAATCTTGGATGAGAACCCTTTTCCCTCAGCCAGGACACTGAAGATGGGTCAAGAATGGGTCCTCCGGCATGAAAGTGACCCAAAACCTACCGCCAAGGCAACAAAAGAGTGATTCAAGAAGAAGCACATTAAAGGAGCTTTGGCTGGACTTCTATGGATCACAGGAGTGCAGTTCGTTTTGCACTCCTGTGACCCATTTTCAGCAGATGTTTTCAGCTCTCTGCTGAAGTCACTGATATCAGTCCAGGCACTGCGTCATCCTGAAAGTCTGGATCCGCCAGGTGCCTGAACTCACACCCCGCTCAGCCTCTCAGCGAGCCACTAAGTATCCGAGATGGCCGTTCCCCACCCCTCCACAGCCCAGCGCGCCAATGAGTATGGAGGGAGAAGAGCAGAGAGCTGTGACTGACAGTCTACAGCTCTCTGCTTGCTGAGCTGTGAAAACCAAGCGACTGGCGGTGTTCGATCGCTCACTTTACTGTGCAGAGGCTCTGGGGGACAGATGCAGCATCGGACCAATGCTGCATCTACCGAGGTAAGTATAAATCTGCAAAAAAAAACATACTTCTTTTTTAAGGTTATGGAGTGGCTTACCCAGTCTCCACACCTTAATCTTATAGAAAATGTATGGAGGGAGCTGAAACTTTGAGTTGCCAAGTGACACCCAAGAAACCTTGAGGATTTAGAGAAGGATCTAAAGAAGAGTGGACCAAAATACCTCCTGACATGTGTGCAAACCTTGTAATTAGCTGCAAGAAATGTCTTACCACTGTGCTTACCACCAAGGATTGCTCCACCAAGTACTGAGGCCCCTTTCACACTTGTGCTACTCCAAAGTCGCTCGATTTTGCGGCCGCGATTTTGACAAAACAGTCATACGACTGTGCATCTGACTTTGCCCTGCGACTTGAAGTATGACTTCAATGACCAGGGATGCAACTTTGATCCCCCAATAATTAGGGGGAACTCCACAACAATTTTTTTTTTTTTTTAAACGGCATGTCTGGTATGGGTCCCCCCAAAATCCATACCAGACCCTTGTTCGAGCACGAAGCCTGGCCGGTAAGGAAAGGGTGTGGGGACAAGAAAGCACCCCCCCTCCTGAACTGTACCAGGCTGCATGCCCTCAACATGGGGCAGGGGGGGCTCTGCGCTCCCCCACCCCAAAGCACCTTGTCCCCATGTTGATGAGGACAAGGGCCCCTTCCCGACAACCCTGGCCGTTGGTTGTTGGGTCTGTGGGCGGGGGGCTTATCGGAATCTGGGAGCCCCTTTAATAAGGGGGCCCCCACCCTATGTGAATGAGTATGGGTGTACATCGTATCCCTATCCATTCACCAGAGGGAAAAAAGTGTCAAATATAAAACACACTACACAGGTATTTAAAATTATTTATTAGGCAGCTCTGGGGGTCTCTTCCGCCTTCTTCTCCCCTCTCTGGTCTTTTCTCTGCGCTCTCTGGTTCTCCTCCCGCTGTCCGGTTGTCGTCTGCCAGGTTCTTCTGCGCTTTTGCCCGCTCTTTTTCTAGCTCTTGCCCGGTCCTCTCCATCGTCTGCTTTCCTCTTCCGATCTTGACATGATGCTCTCTACCACTGTAAAGCCGTGTGTGCGGTGCGCAACGACTTATATAGGCATAGGTTGGGGTCACCGGGTGATGTCATCTGGTGACCCCACCCCATTATGATGTCACCACCCTATCATGCCCCGGGTAGTGACGTCATAAGGGGGGGCGTGGGGGTCCCCTTAAAATCTATACCAGACCCAAGGGCCTGGTATGCTCATGCCGTGGAGTTCCGCTTCATGCCAAAGTCGAATACGTTAATACGGGATCTGACTTTGACTCGACTTCAGAAAAAAAGTAGTGCAGGAATTACTTTGAAGTCAGCATGACTTAAAGTCGTGCTAATATGAATGACAGTCATTGAAAATCATGGAGAATGACTTGTCATGCGATTTTGCAGTCCAAAATCGTGGGACAAGTCATATACGTGTGAAAGGGGACTAAGTCACATTTTGCTTGGGTATCAAATACTTATTTTACTCTCTAAACTACAACTCAAATTATAAAATTTGTATTATGTGTTATTTCTGTATTTTTGGTTGATATTCTGTCTCTATCATTTAAAATACACCTTTGATAAAAATTATAGACCCTTAATTTCTTTGTAAGTGGGAAAACTAACAAAACCTGCAGGGGTTCAAATATATATATATATATATATATATATATATATATATATATATATATATATATATATATATATATATATATATATTGGTGTCAGATCTAGAAAAGAAACAAAAATGCACAACTGATGTGTGGGGCCATAATTTATATTTTGTAAATAGCCAGGCAGGGCAGTCTAATATTTTTGTTACTTAGCATATTAACTCGCACCTTGTCATCTTAACATCTGCTTATAGCTAGCTAGTTAACAATAATAGTGACCCTACAGAAGAGATATAATTTATCCCTTTAAACAAATGTACACAACACTAAACATTGTATACTGAACAGATTTTAGTTTCTGGTTTAATATCATGGCCTTCAATCATAATTCTTAACCCCTTCCACTCACTGAAGGTTCAATGATGTCCTGAGTATACACATCAATCCATATATAATAAGGGCCACCTTGGAAGGTCACAGTATTATTACAGAACATGAGCGCAGGCATGCAGGGAAAAGGTCACTTGCTAGCTAAACAATATCTTTCCCAGCCTCAATTATTAGAGAGAGAGGGAAAAATAGACAGGTGGGAGAGGGGAGTAATCCCATCTGCATTCCACAGCAGCCATGATGAGGAGTGGGTGCTGGGTACCAGAGTGCCTGGTAATTACTTGGAGAGGATACAGCACCAGCCTGTTAGGCTCATCAGCTGACACATAACAAGAAAGCTTGAGAATAATTTGAGGTATTTTCACTCTGTCTTATCGCTCTGCAGGGATTCCTCCTAAACCTTGTAACTCTGCCTACTACTGAAGAATATTTAATACTGATTTACAGAAAACACAAAATTAAAAAGATGCAAATTTCCAGCATCATCTAGCTAGTTAACAGTTGTATTACATTGCAAGGTTCTACAGTAGAAACTAGACATGTTTTTTTTGTTTGTTTCGTTTCGTCTCGTTACGTAGATTTGTAATTTCGTAAGATGCAAGTTTTCCTATTCGGACCCGTTCGTATTTTCGTAACAGTTATATTTTCGTTGATACTGAATGATTCGTAACTCTGTCTAATTTATTTTTGTTGATTCAAAATTCGCAATTTTGTTAGATAATAATTTTCGTTTAATGGATTCGTAATTTTGTACTTTCGCAAATACATTGCGGCGCGGTCATTCGCAATCTCGTATTTTAGTTTCATTTTCAACACGTGGCTAATCCATATTAAGATAGACTTTCTCTTAAGCCTCGTACACACAGTCGGACTTTTTGCCAACGAACTTCAAAATTAGCAAGTTTTTCAAAAAATCTAGGCTTTACACTGTCCAATGTGACTCGGCACACATAGATAAGCTGATTGGCTAAGATATTAAGTAAAATACATCACTCACTAACTACACTGCCCAGTGCCCATTCGAAAGAAAGATTTGAGTATACAAATTTACAAACAGACAAGGAAACGGATTTACAAAACACACAATTGAAAATACGAAATTACGAACAGACAAAGGATTTAAAATACGGAATGCAAATCGTTTGTTATAGATGTCATTTTCGTTCTTTTGGTGTTTCGTATTTTAGTAAGTTTGTCCAATCGTACGTTCGTATTTCCGCTTGTTCGTTATTTTGCTTATTCATAATTTTCCTATATTAATACTTTCAGCTATTTGGATGTTCAAATTCATCTGAATGTACGAATACTAACAAAGTCGTACGAAAATCCGTTTGTTACGAACCGAATCGCACATGTCTAGTAGAAACGAGGATGGATAATGTAGTTTAACATTAAAATAATAGTAACAATACAATAAGAATCTTATCAAATTACTACAGCAGCGCCAGTTGTCACTTTCTAAATGTGACCCCTCTTTCCTATGACAGTTCATAGAAGGAAATAGATTTGAAGGATAGGTCACGTGTCAGAGTCCAGTGGGAAAAGTGATATGTGAAGGATGATATGCTCTCCACTGCAGGTGACATCAAACGTGTACACTCCACCGCATTGACTTCTCCCGTGTCACTCTCCCCTCATGGATATCTACTCACCAAAAGGCTGAGTTTCAAAGGCCCTGGGATGCTGCACCGTCCAAAATTCCTCCAATTCCTGCAATCAATCCGAACGTTCCACTCCTGATAACCTCCGGTTAAAAGTGTAAAAAAGACTAGAGATGGTGTGATACCGTTTACAGTCTTTTATTCAGCAAGTTGAATCGATCGGTCCATAAAATTATTCAACAGCACTCTTTAAAAACATTGTTTGATAACGATCAGTAAGCTGGGCTGCTTCCTAGCTCTCAGTGGGAAAAAAAACGACCGTATGTGTCAGTCCCGTCCACTGTAGATAGACACCACACTACTTTCTCACACTGGAGAGATGTTGGAACGCAGCGCACAGCAAGTTTGTTCCTGTTTGTCGTGAGGTCAGGCCCTGACGTTTCGTCCTTTGGACTTCCTCTGTAGTTTAACAGCATGCATTGTGCTTTTGGTACCATCTAGGATAGCCGCAATCAGCCTGACCAATAACCCTTAGCCAATAAGTTTAAACCTGACAGACAACTTGACTTTTAACATTTATACTTTAAAAAGTTCTGTATGTTGCTTATTGGCTATATTTACCAAATTAAATCTCATAGGCATATTTTTAAAGGGTAACTCCACTTTCATAAGGAAAAAAAATAGCAAATAAAAAAAAAAAAATATAGCGCATTTGATTGTGACACTAATCATTTTGTAATTGAATGTTATTAAAAATTAATGTAATTTTCTGAGAATGCATTGCAATGTGGCTATCTGGAGTTTTCTGTTCACAGAATGTGTACTGACCACTCCCCAGAAACATAATTGCCTACTTGTTTGATTGGCTCACCAATTTTCTCAGACGTCTGCCTAAGATACAAGGCATATTTCAGGCATTCCCTGCAACAAAAATTTCATTTTTTCAGAGATACTGTACTTTTAATAGGAACCTGTCTAAAGTAATGCAGGCCCAGCAGATTTCCTCATTAGTGCCCTGTAGCTCCACACCTGACAGTTAATTATGAAACCACTCCCATTAGACCTACTGAGAACAGAGGCACAGAGAAACACACATGGGGGCTGATTTACCAAGCCTTTGCTCCATGACTCATGGAGCAAAAGCAGGAGTAGCAGCCGTTTTGACATTTACTAAAAAAAATACGCTGCTAGTGCAGTGTATTTCCTTAGTTACTAAAGTGCTCAGTGCGCCCAGGAGAGGGCGCATTGAGCACTACTATATACCTGGCACACGGCATACTAAAATGTAAATTGCGGGGATTCAGGCGGGAGTTTATTATTGGAGGGAGGGGGGTGATGCAGGGGAAGTGTTGTGACATGTGTTTGGCGGGCCGAATTGAAAGTGAAAGTGATTTTAGGGAACCGATCCCCGTACGCTTGCAAAGTACGCCTGAACCTCAGGAGGTTCATTTGCATACTGGGCATGCACACAAGGAAATTTCGGGGCTTCTCGTGCGCCTTGTCAGTACGCCGAGAAAATCTTGGTAAATACCAAGCGGCGTACCCGTAATTGCGCTGCGTGACGCGGCGCACGGGAATCTCCGAGCGGTTTTCAGCCTGCGCTGACCATGAAGGGGAACTCCGCGCTAAATTTCAAACAAGAAACCGGCGCGGGTCCCCCTCCAGGGGTACATTAAGCTCTTCGGCTTGGTCCGGAACGTGAGGGGTTAAACCCACGCCGAAAAACAGCGTGGGGTCCCCCCAGATCCAGACCAAGCCCTCATCCCAAGCACGCAGTCTGGCCCGGACAGGAATGAGGGTGGGGACGAGCGAGCGCCCCCCCCCCTCCTGAGCCGTACCAGACCGCATGCCCTCGACATGGGGGAGTGTGTGCTTTGGGGGAGGTGGGGCACTGCCCCCCCACCCCAAAGCACTCTTGTCCCCATGTCAATAGGGACAAGAGCCTCTTCCCGACAATCCTAGCCGTTGGTTGTCAGGGTATGCGGGCGGGGGGCTTATCAGAATCTGAGAGCCCCCTTTAATAAGGTGGCCCCCAGATTCCGGCCCCCACCCTATGTGAATGAGTATGGGGTACATCGTACCCCTAACCATTCACCTGGGGGGAAAAATGTAAAGTAAAAAAACACACCACACAGAATAAAATATTTTATTAATCAGCTCCGGGGGTCTTCCGCCGGGGCCCCCTTCACCATGAAGCTCCTTTGCTTATGGGGGAGGGCCGCGGGCTTCGTCGCTTTCTGCCGGGGCCCCCTTCACCATGAAGCTCCTTTGCTTATGGGGGAGGGTCCCGGGCTTCGTCGCTTTCTGCCGGGGGGGGCCTCTCGATGGCCTTTTCTGCCTGGCACCTCCGCGGGGGCCAGGGCTTCTCTCTGCTGTCTTCCGCCGGGGCCCCTTTCACCATGAAGCTCCTTGCTTATGGGGAGGGTCGCGGGCTTCGTCGCTTTCTGCCGGGGCCCCCTTCACCATGAAGCTCCTTTGCTTATGGGGGAGGGCCGCGGATTTCGTCGCTTTCTGCCGGGGCCCCCTTCACCATGAAGCTCCTTTGCTTATGGGGGAGGGCCCCAGGCTTCGTCGCTTTCTGCCGGGGGGGGGGCTCTCGATGGCCTTTTCTGCCTGGCACCTCCGCGGGGGCCAGGGCTTCTCTCCGAGGTCCGGCGCTGAAATGCCGACAGAGCAGTGGGCATCGACTTATATTGGCACCATGTCACCATGTGACCTCAACCCATGTGACATCACGGGGCATGATGGGAATGTGATGTCACATGGGTTAAGGTCACATGGTGGCATCACCCGGTGACCACGCCCTATGCCAATATAACTCGATGCCCACCGCTCTGTCGGCATTTCAGCGCCGGACCTCGTCGTGGCAACATCGAATGGAAGAAGACAGCGGAGAGAAGCCCTGGCCCCAGCGGAGGAGCCAGGCAGAAGCGGAGGGCACCGTAGAAGCCCGGCGAGTGGCGCCCTACTGTGGAAGACAGCGGAGAGAAGCCCTGGCCCCCGCGGAGGTGCCAGGCAGAAAAGGCCATCGAGAGGCCCCCCCCGGCAGAAAGCGACGAAGCCCAGGGCCCTCCCCCATAAGCAAAGGAGCTTCATGGTGAAGGGGGCCCCGGCAGAAAGCGACGAAGCCCGTGGCCCTCCCCCATAAGCAAAGGAGCTTCATGGTGAAGGGGGCCCCGGCAGGAAGCGACGAAGCCCGCGGCCCTCCCCCATAAGCAAGGAGCTTCATGGTGAAGGGGGCCCTGGCGGAAGACCCCCGGAGCTGATTAATAAAATATTTTATTCTGTGTGGTGTGTTTTTTTACTTTACATTTTCCCCCCAGGTGAATGGTTAGGGGTACGATGTACCCCATACTCATTCACATAGCGTGGGGGCCGGAATCTGGGGGCAACCTTATTAAAGGGGGCTCTCAGATTCTGATAAGCCCCCCGCCCGCATACCCCGACAACCAACGGCTAGGGTTGTCGGGAAGAGGCTCTTGTCCCTATCGACATGGGCACAAGAGTGCTTTGGGGTGGGGGGGGAGTTCCCCCTCCCCCAAAGCACACACTCCCCCATGTCGAGGGCATGCTGTCTGGTACGGCTCAGGAGGGGGGGGCGCTCGCTCGTCCCCACCCCCATTCCTGTCCGGGCCAGACTGCGTGCTTGGGATGAGGGTTTGGTCTGGATCTAGGGGGACCCCACGCTGTTTTTCGGCGTGGGTTTAACCCCTCATGTTCCGGACCAAGCCGAAGAGCCTAATGTACCCCTGGAGGGGGACCCGCGCCGGTTTCTTGTTTGAAATTTGGCGCGGAGTTCCCCATTATCCTTGTCCTGTCAGGGGGGGAAATGCCTGATCGTCTGTTCATACAATGTATGAACAGCGATCTGTCATTTCCCCTAGTCAGTCCCACCCCCCTTACAGTTAGAACACACCCAGGGAACATAATTAACCCCTCCCTCGCCCCTAATGTTAACCCCTTTCCTTGCCAGTGACATTTTTATAGTAAGCAATGCATTTTTTGAAACATTTGTCGTTAGAAAAATGCCAATGGTCCCAAAAATGTGTCCGCCATAATGTCGCAGTACCAATAAAAATCACTCATCGCCGCCATTACTAGTAAAAAAATATATATTAATAAAAAAGCCATAAAACTATCCTCTATTTTGTAGACGCTATAAGTTTTGCGCAAACCAATCAAACGCTTATTGCGATTTTTTGGAAGCAAAAATATGTCGAACAATACGTATCGGCCTAAACTGAGGGGAAAAAAATATTATTTTTAGTTAATTTTGGGGATATTTATTATAGCAAACAGTAAAAATGATTTTTGTTTTTAAAATGTCGCTCTATTTTTGTTTATACCAAAAAAAATAAAAAACGCAGAGGTGATCAAATACCACCAAAAAAAAATCTATTTGTGGGGAAAAAAAAGGACGCCTATTTTGTTTGGGAACCACATCGCACGACCGCGCAATTGTCAGTTAAAACGACGCAGTGCCGAATTGCAAAAACTGGCCCGGTCATTGACCAGTAATATGGTCTGGGGCTCAAGTGGTTAAAAATTCACAAAACACTAAAGTTAGCCCAATTTTTGGTGATAATGTGAAAGATGATGTTACACCGAGTAAATAGACTTTTAACTCATGGAATGGGAAGGTCTAGTGCTAAAAGTATTACTCTCGCTTTAACGCACACGTCAATACCTCACGTGTGGTTTAAACGGTGTTTACATATGTGGGTGGGACTTACGCAAGTCCCGCCCACATATGTAAACATCATTTAAACCACACATGTGAGGTATTGACGCGTGCGTTAGAACGAGAGCAATACTTTTAGCACTAGACCTCCTCTGTAACTCTAAACTGTTAACCTGAAGAAAAATAAATGTGCGTGTTCGCTTCTGACTGGGAGCTACTAGGGACAGGGGCGTTTTAATTATTATTATTTATTTTTGTTATGTAATAATTCACTAAGACCTCCCCTTCAGGCTGGAAAGCATGAGTTCAGGGGGAAAAAACACAGCTCTCATGCTTTCAGCAGCCATTGCAGCTTTGTTCCTGCATGTGAGCTGAACTGAGCATACTTAGGCAGTTAGAAATTTTTTACTATCTTTTTGAGGGTGAAAATCACTTGGATGTCTCTGAGCATGCTCATAGAGCGTGGGTGGGTTAGTAATTTAAGGACATCCTTACCAGGTGTAATCACTTACAAGTTCACCCAAACTAGAGACTGAAATTTGTTAATGTGATTTCAATTGCTTCATTAGCACACAAGTTATAAAAAGCGTGGATCGAGCAGTCCTCAGCTGCCCTGAGAGGGGCAGGCATGTTGTTGCTAAACAGAAATATGGTTTGGAGCATGTATTTTTATTTTGCCAATGTTTTTTGTTTATTTTTAAATGATGTTCACTTTGATGTATTTGTCTCTGCTGCCTTATTTTGAAAAATATTTCTGAAGATGTTGGGACGGTTAACCTATGTTTATTTTGATTTTTGAAATGTATTTTTGTTTGTGTGTGTGTTTGTTTGTTTGTCTTTTTTGCTTTCCTTGTTTTGTTGACCAATAAAAATTACTTTAAAATTTTTAAGTTTGTTTTTTGTTACTTTTTCATGCTACAGATTTTGACAGCTGCAGCTGAAAAATGTTTGGCCTAACAAATTGGGTGTGCTTTTTGTCTAAGCTTCTTTCCTGGTGTGTAATCATGAAAAGTTTGCTGCCATGTTTAATCTCCATGAAATTAAAGACAAAGTGGTAAGTATTTTCTTTTTACTGCAGTGGTCCTCGGCCCTCAAGTACCCCCGACAGGACGTGTTTTGTGGATTTCTCTTATCAAGAATTGCTGTCCAGACTGTCTTTTAAAGCACATGTGCAAGATGAAGGAAAACCTGCAAACATGGCCTGTTGGGGGGGGGGGGGGGGGTTATTGGTGGACAGGCTTGAAGTGCTGATTTACAGCACTGTGCTTAAATCTAGCGCAAGACAATCCTATTCTAATTGTGGGTGTTTGAGGGAAGCCAAGTGAGTGTTAGAGCCCCTGCTTGTGTTTTTTTTTGGGTTGAGCTTTGTGTCCCTTTTCTTAAAATTGGCTTCACTTCCTGTCACACAGCTGAACAGGAAGTGAGGTTAAAACCCTACCAATGTCTTTTCTTGGGGTCAATCGAACTAGTGTCCCCATTAAGCAAATTGCACTGCTGTGTACACCCCAAATGATTAGTTAGCTTGGGGTCTTGTAAAGGCAAAGCCACTCTGCAGTACAAGTGTAGTTGCTGAAAATCAGAGGGGAAGCACTGATGGTTTTAACATCCAATCCTGTAGAAGCAAAGTTTTTTTGTTTTCTTCCTTGCTTGTCCACTTGTAATGCAAAGTGGATTTGCCTTTAGTAAATGGACCCCCAAAGTCCAAGATCCCTAATAATTTGGGGTGTACACAGCAAAATGCAATTTCCATAATGGGAAACTATTTAGATTGATCTGTGTCCCCAACAAAAGACATTAGTAAGGTTTTACCCTCACTTCCTGTTTGGCTATGTGACAGGAAGTGAATGAATTTGAAGTAGAAAGTGACAACATTTGTGAGGTGTCTTCACCCTATTAGGGGTGCAGGCATCCCCCAAAAATGAGCAGATAATACTTATTTGCAAATTAAGAAAATTGTTTATTTAACATTGGGTGGTGTTTGTGTGTGGCCCTAACACACACACTCATAAAATATTAGCAACGCTGTATCCTGGCCTATTGGCATGGTTATATTTTCTTAGGCCTCTCATTAAAACTCTCTGAAAAATGTGTGCTTAAACCAGAACTATAATCAACACTTTTTATTTTCTTTAATTTTGGATAGAGTGAGGGAGGGTTATAGGCCCTGTCAGTTTATTTTGTATTATCTGTGTCTAATTGGGGAGATTTGCCTTCACTTCCTGCCCCATAGCCAAACAGGAAGTGAGAGAAAAACTATGCAAATTAAGGGAATCCAGTGCCCCCCAGAACTAGTGTGTGTATCCCCTCAAAATTCCTGGGCGGGTCATACAAAAACAGGGTGTGGCCTTGACAGGAAGGGGTGGGCCATTTTTCTATTAGGAGGTGCAGAAATGTAGTGAGGCCTAGGGCAGCACAAAACCTAAATATACTACTGCATATTAGGGCTTATTTAGACAGGATCCGATCTACAGCATGTTTTTATTTTGTGGGAGGAAACCCACGCAGGCACAGGGAGAGCAAACTCCAGGCAGATGGTGTCATGGGCGGGATTCGAACCAGCGACCCTTTTGCTGCTAGGTCAAAGTGCTATACACTACACCACTTTGCTGAACGAACATGATTGCAGCAGATTTTTTTTTTTTTCCAATACCATGCTTTCCAGCCTTATTGACCCTGCCTCTCTCCATAAAGAGGACCTGTAACACACTAGTCCTATTACAAGGGATGTTTACATTCCTTGTAATAGGAAGAAAAGTGATCCAAAATAAAAAAAAGTGACAAAAAAGTACAAAAAGAAAAATATTAGGTAAAAAAATAAAAAATTAAATAAAACGCCCCTGTCCCTAGTAGCTTGCACTCAGAAGCGAATATGCATGTAAGTCCCACCCACATATGTAAACACCATTCAAACCACACATGTGAGGTATTGACGCGTGCGTTAGAGCGAGAGAACTAATTCTAGCCTTAGACCTCCTCTAACTCTGAACTGGTAACCTGTAAAAAAAAATCAAGCATCGCCTATGGATATTTTTATGTCCCGAAGTTTGGCGCCATTCCATGAGTGTGTGCAATATTAAAGCGTGACAAGTTAGGTATCTATTTACTCGGTGTAACATCATCTTTCACATTATCCATAAAAATTGGACTAACTTTACTGTTTTGTTATTTTTTAATTCATGAAACCGTTTTTTTGGGCCAAAAAAAAAAAGGCGTTAGAAAAATGATTGCGCAAATACCGTTGGAAATTGAAAAATGTGTGGGGGTTCCCCCAAACTAAATTTCCAGGCCCTTCAGGTCTGGAATGGATATTAAGGGGAACCCCACCTTAAAATGGTGTGGGGTCCCCCCAAATATCCATACCAGGCCCTTCAGGTCTGGTGTGGATTTTAAGGGGAACTCCACCCCAAATTTAAAAAAATGGCGTGGAGTCCCCCTAAAAATCCACACCAGACCCTTATCCGAGCACGTTAAACCTGGCCGGCCGCAGAAAAGAGGGGGGGACAGAGTGCGGCCCCCCCTCTCCTGAACCGTACCAGGCCACATGCCCTCAACATGGGGAGGATGTCCCCATGTTGATGGGGACAAGGGCCTCATCCCCACAACCCTTGCCCGGTGGTTGTGGGGGTCTGCGGGCGGCTTATCAGAATCTGGAAGACCCCTTTAACAAAGGGGACCCCCAGATCCCGGCCCCCCCCTATGTGAAATGGTAATGGGGTACACTGTACCCCTACCATTTCACCAAAAAAAAGTGTCAAATATGTAAAAAATTACAGTAGCTGGTTTTTGACAAATCTTTTAATAAAATCTTCTTTACGCGGTTCTTCTTCTTTCATTCGGGTTTCTTCCTCCGCTTCTTTCTTGGGTCTTCTCGTCCACATCTTGCCCGACGTCTTCTCCTATCTTCTTCTCCGTCCGTCGGCCTTCTCGTCCATATCTTCTTTATCTTCTGGGCCCTGCGCTTGAAATTGAAGACCCCGCCGTTTTCCGCTTCTGAGACTCCGCCCCCCTCTGACGCCACAGGTAAACTCATATGAAAGTCCGCGTGTGGTATATGTGCGTCAGAGGGGGGCGGGGTCACATGAGCGTCACACGGCGGGAACTTCAATTGGAAGCTCGTCCGCATAGTGCGGCGGCTTCTTCTCCGGACGGCGCGCTTGAAATTGAATTCCCCCGCCGTGTGATGCTCTGTGACCCCGCCCCCCTCTGACACACATGACTTTCTAATGAGTTTACTTGTGGTGTCAGAGGGGCGCTGCATCCGGGGAAGAAAAAGATGTGGACGAGAAGGCTGACGGACAGAGAAGAAGATAGGAGAAGACACCGGGCAAGATGTGGACGAGAAGGCTGACGGACAGAGAAGAAGATAGGAGAAGACACCGGGCAAGATGTGGACGAGAAGGCCGACGGACAGAGAAGAAGATAGGAGAAGACGTCGGGCAAGATGTGGATGAGAAGACCCAAGAAAGAAGCAGAGGAAGAAACCCGAATGAAAGAAGAAGAAGAACCACGGAAAGAAGAGAATAAAAGATTTGTCAAAAACCGGCTACTGTCATTTTTAACACTTTTGAAATTTTTGGGGGGTGAAATGGTAGAGGTACAGTGTACCCCATTACCATTTCACACAGGGGGGGGGCAGGATATGGGGGTCCCCTTTGTTAAAGGGGTCTTCCAAATTCTGATAAGCCCCCCCGCCCGCAAACCCCCACAACCACCGGGCAAGGGTTGTGGGGATGAGGCCCTTGCTCGGTAGTCTGGTGTGGATTTTTAGGGGGACTCCACGCCATTTTTTTTTATTTGGGGTGGAGTTCCCCTTAAAATCCACACCAGACCTGAAGGGCCTGGTATGGATATTTGCGGGGAACCCACGTCATTTTTTTTTTTACGGCGGGGTTCCCCTTAATATCCATTCCAGACCTGAAGGGCCTGGTAATTTAATTTGCGGGAACCACCACACATTTTTTTTCCTTTATGAATGAATCCCTTTAGAATTGCCAGAGCCGACAATTCATTATTGCCGCGTGTGAATTTTAAATGACTTTTTTCCTTCTGAATGTCATTTTGTGCAGGGACAGTTCTAAGTGCAGGAAAAATGCGCTATTTCACATGCTGACTTTACACCCCCCTAGGTTATTGTTTCACTTTAAGCATTATTAAATTCACTGCTCCCGAAAAAAACGTCCGTTTTAAAAAATAAAAAAAGTGTTGATACATGTCCCCTGGGGCAGGATTGAGGTCCCCAAACACTTTTTAGGACAAAACTTGCATATTAGCCTTTAATATGAACACTTTTGATTTCTCCCATAGACTTCTATAGGGAGTTTGGCGGCGGCTTTACATATTACTTGCAATGCGCCGCTGCTACGCTGGTTCATGCGCCTAATTAAGGCTTCACCCGGCGCACTAATTTAGGCATGAACCAGCGCAGCGCACAGAGAATAGTAAATCAGCCCCATGGTTTTCTTCAGAATAGCAAAAGATAGGAATCTGCAACAATGTACACTGATCCCCCAGAGGGGAATGTTTTTTTCTCAACAAAAGTGGAGTTACGCTTTAAAGCAGTGAATGTGACTTTCACCAAACATTCAATGGCAGTGAATCAATTACCATCAAGTACAAAACATGCACCTGAAAGATTTACCTGCAGTGAATGTCAGATTCACAACTTAATATATATGCCCCATAGTGTTTTTAATGGCTGTGATTATTTTGGGGGTACAGCAGACAAGTTGTATTTGGGCACTTGCAAGTCAAAGTTTTTATTATGGTTTATTGCATTCTATTGTTAAGTATACATTAATAAAATTAAAAGTGAAGACAATAGCATTGGTAATGAAATGGTGAGGAGTAAGTTATTTATAAATTTTAAACATTAATTACATGTATACTACAAAGTCAATATTTTTTTAAGACTTATTTTTTTATGTAAATTTGAAAAACTATGCCTATTCCAGAATGGGTATAAAGTTATTACAGTGTCTTAGTGGACATTACAGTATATTGAGGAGAGGAGTACAAAGGGCATAAGGGAAGATCATATGTGCACAAGAGAAGTGCGTAGGGTATGATGGCAGGCATTGAGTGCAGGAGAAAAGTACAGAGGATATGACAAGCTGTATGTGCAGGAAAGGAGTGGAGAGGGCATGACAGTGGATGCAATGCTTGGTAGAAGTGGTGGGGAGACAAAGCTGTGACACAATACTCAATGTACAGACATGATGTGTAAAACATTGAAGGAAAAGATTGGAAAGTGTGGGAGGCTAGGCTAGAATATAATACATACTATTCAGGTTATCAAATATATAACAATACACCTTACTTATTTTTGAAGTTGCCTTGTAAGTTGCCTGATGGATTCATACTCAAGTCGTGACCAAGTTGCCTCCCAAAGTCGTGCTGGAAGCCGTGTTGCCCCTGTGTGAACCGGCTCTTACTGTTTTTTTTTCCACTGATTGTTTTTTCTTGCGTATGTGTCTGGGTGTCCCTGGGTGGATGCCGATTCCTATGCCCCCTTCCACTTCCAGGCTGGAGGGCAGAGGGAATCGGCGTTACACCCTGTCCCAGCTTGTGCAGGGACCCTGCACATGCACATGTGGTGCGACACAATGACGTGCGGCACAATGACGTGCGGCACAATGACGTGCCGCACCATGCGCCACTACATCACGTGCATGCATGGCATCGGGTCTCACATGCGGCATGGCCACGTGCGGCATGATCACGTGTCATGCTGCGCACCCCCATAGTTCACGCACTTTGAATTCTCACAGTATTTCAACCATCATTAACTCCATCACTTCACCAAATTATTTAAGAGCTTTTTCCCACTTCATCACCGGTCACTATTCTCGCTGAGATCTTCCTGGAAGTATTTACCAGGTGAGCCTTCTAATTTCAATGTTTATATGTTTGTACCCCCTTTTTAGCTACAGTGCCCTTTTTTATGGAGGTCTTTTGTTTCCCCAACAACCTGGTCTTTGCTTCCAGATATTTAAGTGTATTTCTCCTGAGGCATCGAGTGCTGTCTTGAGCTCCTATACACAAGCATCTTGTCCTTGGATCACCAGTCATGTAATGACTCATGTAACTATTGACATCTTATGCATAACTATTTGGAAAAATGTCCTAAGATTTCAAATGTGTAAAAATAAATAAATACGTTCTTGTTTTTGAATAAAAAATTTATTCTATTAACCACTTCAGCCCCAGACCATTTGGGTGGTCAAAGACCAGGCCACTTTTTGCGATTCGGCACTTAACTGGTAGTGGCTCCAAAACAAAATTGACGTCCTTTTTTTCCCACAAATAGAGCTTTCTTTTGGTGGTATTTGATTACCTCTGCGGTTTATATTTTTTGCGCTATAAACAAAAATAGAGCATCAATTAAAAAAATAATTCAATATTTTTTTACTTTTTGCTATAATATCCTCCAAAAAAATTTTTGGGACCATTGTCATTTTCACAGCAATCACTGCTAGAAAAATGCATGGTTTACTGTGAAAATGACACTGGCAGTGAAGGTGTTAACCACTAGGTGGCGCTGAAGTGTTCCCTGCATAGAGTTTCTTACTGTAGCGGGGATGGGCTCTGTGTCACATGACAATGATCTCGGCCCTGAGTACACGGAGCCAAGATCAGTGTCATTGTCACTAGTCAGAGCGGGAAGATGCTTGTTTACACAAGCATCTCCCCACTCTATACCTCCGTGAGATGATCGCGGGGATCCCCCCCCCGGCGATCGAGTCCGCAGGACCCACGGTCCCACTCACGGGGACCACACGGCAGGCATTTAAAGGGCCACATACAGGTACGTGATTATGCTTATGCGTGCCATTCTGCCAACGTATATCTACATGGGCCGGTCCTCAAGTGGTTAAATAATGTGTGTCCCCTAAAGTCTCTTGGACACCCTGGTTGTGTATTTCGGTGGTTCAACCACCTCTTTTTACCATCCCCTGGCCACCCATGTGGAAGGAGCCTTAAATCTGGGCTTTAACACTCCCACTACCACCTAATCGCCATGTTAAAGAAGATTAAAGGTTAAAAAAGATCTAAAGCTAAAATAAATTTTTACATACAGAACCTAAATCTATCACATGACACTCTGGGTCCTGAGTCTTCTATCTTCTTCATCGCATGGTGGACCCTCTTTGGGTGGACAATTTGTTTTTCCTGCCCAGCCGCAGGGTCCACCCAGGCTCCAAAAGACTGTGCAGAATAATGATGTCACAAAGAGGCAACCAGTCAATGTGAGCAGCAGTGGCGGCCTGTCAATTGGGGGCACAGGGGCACCACCCCACGCAAAGCTAATCATCAGTAACACAATTTAATAAAAAAATGTGTCCCTTTAAGTGTGTGTGTTAAGGGCGCCGGACACACAGGTGCTATTGGACGCATGACGCATGTGTAAACACATGACTGTGGCCAAGAAGCTCTATTGGCATAGTTTTCAGTGTCCTTGGGGCTATGGGCCTTGTGCCCAAACACACTCCATCTAGCACTAGGTTTCCTGTGGATATTACTGACTGGCGGGTCCGTAGGGTGGTGCTTTATCGGATCCGCTGCATCATTGGCTCACACGCTGCCTGTCTCCTTCAGCAAGTGAGGGAATCAGCAGAACGGTGGCTGGCTCAGGGAAGACTGGGAGCGGTAGGTCTTTGCAGCAGGTAGAGGCAAAGGAAGCAGTTCATCCATCTCCCTGTGACACAAACTCAGCATTCAGCAGTGTACACAGAGGGATCACACAGAATGCTCCAGGTACAGTACATGCTGCAGGGCCATGACTGGAGGGGCAGAAGGGGTACATGCTATGCTATTATCACTGTGTCCCGACTCCCGACTCTACAGCAGCACCTTTCCACTCCAGTGTTACTTCCCCTCTCTCTGCGTAATCTTAGTCTATACACCTTCGCAATCACAGTGATCCTCCCCTCCTTCACTATCTCCTGCTTGCTCTCCCCTCACATGTATCTTTACTGCTCCCATCTTGCAGCCTCCTGTGTCAGATCTGACCATTCCAATCACGGCCTGACACTCTTTCCATCCCACATTACTTTTTATCTCTTCCAAACTGTTCAGCAGCTCAGTACATTCTCTGCACTCATTTAAGATGGCCATATTAGAGATGAAATTAAAAAGGAATCATCTATTCCATGGGTCTTCAAACTATGGCCCTCCAGTTGTTCAGGAACTACAATTCTCATCATGCCTAGTCATGTCTGTGAATGTCAGAGTTTTACAATGCCTCATGGGGTGTGTAGTTCCGCAACAGCTGGAGGGCCGTAGTTTGAGGATCCCTGGCCTATTCTATGGCCACCTTAAATGATTGCAGAAAATGTACTGAGCTGCTGAACAGTTTGGAAGAGATAAAAAGTAATGTGGGATGGAAAGGGTGTCAGGCAGACAGTCAGTGATTGGACCCCTAGAGAGGAATACCCAGATCTGAGACCACAGTTGTAAAGAAAAACTCTACAGAGGGATGATGGGAACCCCTCATAATGGGCACATTAGATGTACAGACCCAGGAACTCAGCACAGGGATTGCAGGAACCTCTCATAATGGGCACAGCAGCCAGCAGGTGTACAGACCCAGGAACTCAGCACAGGTATAGTGGGAACCCTCATTATGGGCACAGCAGGTGTACAGACCTGGGAACTCAGCACAGGGATAGTGGGAACCTCTCATAATGGGCACAGCAGCCAATAGGTGTACAGACTTAGAAACTCAGCACAGGGATGGTGGGAACCCCTCATAATGGGCACAGCAGGTGTACAGACCTGGGAATTCAGCACAAGGAAGGTGGAAACCCCTTATAATGGGCACAACAGGTGTACAGACCTGGGAAATCAGCACAGGAAAGATGGGAATCCCTTATAATGGGCACAGTGAGGCTGCATATGATGGGTAATTTATCTAGAACTAATGATACATAATCACCCAATAAATGGCTTTTTACAGCCCCTGGTGGGCAGTGGTGGCTGGTGCTCAAAATTTTTGGGGTGGCGCAAACGGAAAAAAAACAAAAAAAAAACAATTGCAGCCTCACTATGCCAATCAAATGCAGCCACTGGGCCCATCTAATGCAGCCACTGGGCCCATCTAATGCAGCCGCTGTGCCCATCAATTGTCACCACTGTGCCATGCCATCAAATGCAGCCACTGTGCCATGCCATCAAACACAGCCACTGTGCCATCAATTGTCACCACTGTGCCATGCCATCAAACGCAGCCACTGTGCCATCAATTGTCACCACTGTGCCATGCCATCAAACACAGACACTGTGCCATGCCATCAAACGCAGCCACTGTGCCCATCAACTGTCGCCACTGTGCCAATTGTCGCCACTGTGCCCTTTAATTGTCGCCACTGTGCCTATTGTCGCCACTGTGCTTATTGATACCACTGTGCCCATTGTCGCCGCTGTGCCCTGTAAAATGCCCCTCCCCCGCCCGGTACTTACCTTTCTGGGGGTACGCCATCCTCCTTCTACGTCCCTCGATGTCTTCTCCCGCCCTCGATGACGCTTCAGCCAATCAGGTTACCGGTAACCAGAACCGGTGAACCTGATTGGCTGAGACGCCTGTCAGTTTTATCCAAGGAATGCACCCCCCGTACTTCCTTTAGATAAGTTTCCGGAAACCGAATACAGCCTGAGGGCTGTACTCGGAAAGCCTATCAGAGCCGCTAGCTCTGATAGGCACTTCCACACAGCCAACCAGCTGCCATTATTCAGGTGGCCGGCGCTCACCATCCGGCCATCTGAATAGTCTGCGGCAGCGGCAACAATAACAAAGATTCATGCAATGCATGTATCTATGTTATTGTAATCAGTGGCGGTGCAAGAGCCACAGGGGGCGGCGCTCCGGCACCCTCTATAGACGCACCGCCACTGCTGGTGGGCACAGAATGTGACACCGGATTACCAGTCCTGGAAAAAGAACAAGTAAAGGACACCGGGGTGAAGTTTAGCAGATAAAAAAAAAAAACTTCATAAGGTATTTGTAAAGTTGGTAGGTGGATCAGAGGAGAAAGGGCTTTGCTTAGAGATGGGATTTAATGCTATTTAAGATTGTTTGTTTCTTTATCTCTTACACAGTCTTGTCATATAAAAGCTATCTTTATAGACTTTAGTACTACATATACTTTATTGTGTTTGTTCACATAAGAATGTGCTGAATTCTGCCATTGGAAAGGTTTTGTCAAGTACCGTATATACTCGAGTATAAGTCGACCCGAATATTATCCGAGGCACCTACTTTTACCACCAAAAAATGGAAAAATTATTGACTCGAGTATAAGCCTAGAGTGAGAATGCAGCAGCTACTGTAAGTGGAAAAGAGGGCCAACAATGCCCATTTGCAGCTTCACTATGCCCATTTGCATTCCTTAGCCTCACTGTGCCTCCAACAGTGTCCATCAGTGCCTCCTATCAGTGTCCATCAGTGCCTTCTATCAGTGACCACTGATCTCACTGCTCCCCCTTCTCCCCCTCCCCTCTATTGTGTGCTACTCACACCGGCAATCATTGACGTTCTATTTCCATGTCCATCCGGGATGAGAGAGGACACACAGCTGATCTCACTGCTCCCCCTTCCCTCTCCTGTGTGCTCCGCGGGAAAGGTGAGCTTGTTAGCTTCACACTTGACTGCCGGTGTGAGTCAGTGTTCAGCCTGACAAGGAGATGACACTGAATGTATCACAGCGCCAGGGGATTAGGCTGTAGACACAGACTCGAGTATAAGCCGAGAAGGGGATTTTCAGCACAAAAAAAGTGCTGAAAAACTCGGCTTATACTCGAGTATATACGGTATATGGTAAACATGAACAGAAAAGTGTGCTAGGGCATTAAATGGCTACTGTGAAGGGATATTGTCTAATGACTTAACTGCAGTGTAATGCTAGACTTCAATCAAGTTTAAATCATATTTAAAACTAGGGTTGTCCTGATACCACTTTTTTAAGACTCAGTACAAGTACCGATACTTTTTTTCTAAGTACTCACCGATACTTTTTTTTAATGTCACGTGACAGTGTTTTCTTTTTAAATTTGTTTTTTATATTGTTTAAAAAAAATGTTTTAGTTTTTTCACAATGCTTTTTTTAGGGGGGAGGGGGTGGACGGTGTCTGTGTGTTTTTTATTTTAATTTTTATTATTTTTTACAATAAACTTTTTTATAATTTATTGCAATACTTTTTTTTTAATCAGCCCTGTTGGGGGGCTTTGGTGAGATATCAGGGGTCTTAATAGACCCCTGATATCTCCCCCTTGAGATAGAGAAAGAGGCTGTGGATAGAGATTCCCCAGTCCCTTTCTCTGCAGCCTCAGCTGAAAATGAATGGATAGAAGACAGCGGCTCCTCTCCATTCATAAACTGAGAAATCGTAATCACAGGAGGTTACAATGTTTCAGTTATGTAAATGAACAGAGTCAGTAATCACTGACTCTGTTCATACAGAAACGGAAGGAGGAGGACATGGAAAGGGACAGCAGAACGGTGAGGGACACAGAGGAAAACTGGAGGGGGACAGCAGCAGAATGGAAGGGGACACGGAAGAAGAACGGAGGGGGACAGCAGAACGGAGGGGACATGGAGGGGGACTAGAGGAGGATGCAGTGACAGTCAGCGGTGATCGTGTGTGGGAGAGTTACAAGCACCGATCATTGCTGTATAGATTTCACTAAAGCAGCTGAAAGCCGCGGGGGGGGGGAGATGCTTGTAACTCCCCCACGCACCGATCATCGCAGACTGTTCAGGTATCGGGTGAAGCATCCGGAGCATTTGCCCGAGTACAAGTACTTGGGCAAATGCTCGGTATCGGGACAACCCTATTTAAAACCAAAGACGGAAGCATAATATATTGCAGCTTCCTAGTCCTTAGATGCGGCTGCATTTATTTTCTTTTAGTGCACAAGAAGATACAAGGCCATTGGATTTCTGGCAGAATCATTTGGGTATTTTTATGTGCTTGCAGAAACTGTACTAAGCTTGAAAAAATAACATTAATCAATCCAGCCATCACACCTAAAGTTTAGAAGGGCTGCAATGTATTACACTTTGTTTTTTAGTTTAGATATACATAAAGTGACACAAGCATCTTGTATACAAACTGTGTTGTAGGCTGTTAAGGACCAATAACAGCTTCCTCAGTAGTGGCACTACCCAAAGCAGAACTGCTTTATCACAAGTCTGACTTGAATAAACAGAAGTCTAATTGGCGGTTATTAGTAACTTTATGTTGCACTGTTTTTTGCTTAATATTCAAAATAGGGTACTATAATCTGATATCTCCCAGTGTATATATAAATCCTAACAAACCCACAAAATTTCCCCTGGGTGGGCTATACAGTACATAAATCTTTAAAATATATTAATAATAGTCTAATAATTATTATAGGTATTTCAACAAAAAATCCATATACTAAGATGGTCATATCAAATACTGGGATTACAAGTAAATGACTAGTCATTCTAGTGCAGTAATACAAAGAGAATAATTTCCAACTGGTTCCAGGCTTGTAGTATCAAACTTCAAACAGATAAGGTAACAGAAATAATTTCCAAGAATGACTCCTATTTCTTAGCTATCTCCCTTGAGTACCTCTTACAATAAAATCATTTTAATTAGCCAAGCAAGAAGAGAGAAAGGCCATCAGAAGTGACTTAACAAGAAAGATAATTCTCAATAAAATTTCCACAAGAGACTCAACATAACTTTGACTTCAAGTCAGCTTGACCTGCCTGATCTCAAACTTCCACACATCATATTTTAGATACAATAACATACATCTTAGCTAAGAGCACCGTTTGTTCCCATAGGAAAATATAGAACAGTGTGAGTCCCTGGTGCATTTGAGGAACACATAATATACAAGTTAGCTGTACATCTCACAGAGCCTTCTTACTTACACCTGGAGATCAAACAACCACTTGCAAAATTACAGGTTAGAAAAAAGCATTCATTTTCGTGTTCCATTACAAGCCTACAAAAAGATAAAATGCAGAAGACAGATGTTAAGTGTTGTCTGAGTTAGCCAGGGCTAGTCACAGCCAGTGGTGTATTTAGGTTTTGTGCTGCCCTAGGCCTGACTAAACTTGCGCACCCCCTAATTTAAATATGACCCACCCCTTCCTGTCAAAGCCACACCCCTTCCATTTTAAGACCCACCCTGTCATCTTCATGGGAGGAAGACAGAGTGACGCCGTGGGAAGAGGACAGAGGGTTGCCGTGGGTGAAGGACAGAGGGAAGCCGTGGGTGAAGGACGCTGTGGGAAGAGGACAGAGGGATGCCGTGGGTGAAGGACAGAGGGACGCCGTGGGAGAAGGACGATGTGGGAAGAGGACAGAGGGATGCCGTGGGAGAAGGACGCTGTGAGAAGAGGACAGAGGGACTCCATGGGAGAAGGACGCTGTGGGAAAAGGACAGAGGAATGCCGTGGGAGCAGGACGATGTGGGAAGAGGACAGAGGGATGCCGTGGGAGAAGGACGTTGTGGGAATAGGACAGAAGGACGCCAAGATCAAAGGATGCCGTGGGAAGAGGACAGAGGGACGCCAAGGGAAGTGGACAGAGTGACGCCGTGGGAAGAGGACAGAGGGATGCCGTGGGAGAAGGACGCTGTGGGAAGAGGACAGAGAGGGATGTTGTGGCGGTCAATAAGGCCTAGAGAATAGCAGGCTAGGCACTTCCTAATGGCTCAGTCCCTGGGAATAGTAATGGATAATGGCCAACAGGCCCTCTTACCAGACCCAGTGAAATTGCAACAGCGATCCCTCTGGCTGGACGTTCGCTTACTCTAGTTTGCCTGGGGTGACTCTAGTCAGTAGTGTAGCATGTCTGTATCCTGGCAGTGGCTCGGTCTTTCTCCCTCTCTGGTGGTGCGGGTACAATGGTTACAGCGTGGCTCCCCCTCTGGTGGTGCGGGTACAGCGTGGCTCTCTGGTGGTGCGGGTACAGTGTGGCTCTCTGGTGGTGCAGGTACAGTGTGGCTCTCTGGTGGTGCAGGGTACTGCGTGGCTCTCTGGTGGTGCAGGGTACTGCGTGGCTCTCTGGTGGTGCAGGGTACTGCGTGGCTCTCTGGTGGTGCAGGGTACTGCGTGGCTCTCTGGTGGTGCAGGGTACTGCGTGGCTCTCTGGTGGTGCAGCGTGGCTCTCTGGTGGTGCGGGGTACAGCGTGGCTCTCTGGTGGTGCGGGTACAGCGTGGCTCTCTGGTGGTGCGGGTACAGCGTGGCTCTCTGGTGGTGCGGGTACAGCGTGGCTCTCTGGTGGTAGGGGTACAGTGTGGCTCCCTCTCTGGTTTCCCCCAGCACAGTATTCTCTTTTTCTCCTCTTCTAACACCCCCTCCTCCCCTCCAGCAGAGTGCTTGCTTGGTGTCTATGGACATACTGGGGCCGGAACTCAGACTACATTTCCCATGATGTCCCTAGAGTCTTCTGATTGGCCCTCTGCTTTGGCCAATCATGGGGAGGGAAACAATGGGCAAAAAGCCGGGTGGCAGCGGTGAATCCAATTAGAGCCGTTCTCTCTCTTTTCTCCCTCTACGGCTTACAGAAAGGAAAGGGGGGCGACGGGGGAGATACAGACAGCCCGCATCTCTCCTCTCCCTGTTACAGCGCCACTGCTCTATTTGCCAGAGAACTCGGCAGCGGCGCTGTGACAGGGAGAGGAGAGCTCCAGGCTTTCTGCATCTCCCCGCCGCCCCCCCTCCCTTTCTGAAAGCCGAAGGGAGAAAAGAGAGAAAGCAGCTCTAATTGAATTTGCCATTTGTGACTCCACAAGCATTATTTTGTCCAGGTGTAGGTCCATTCCTGTTTGGTGCTCAGTTTCTCAAACACCAGGAGGAACCTTGCCTTTTATATATCTGTTGTATATTGCAAGTACTGAAATATACTGAATAAGCACAGAGGGTGTTTAACTTGAGATAAATGTGAATTAATTTTAATAGGGACATATTCATTAAGAAGTGCATGTGACATTCAGGGCCTTAATTTTTTTTTTTGGGGGGGGGGGAGTGAGAACCTTATTTTTAGAGGGACTTCCTGTCCCACTTCCTTCTTCCGCTTCTTGGCCGTCTAGGTGACTTCTCCTCTCCCCTAGGCGGCCCCTCCCTCACGTCCCAGAAGATTGCCTAGCCAATAGCAGGGCACAGTGCAGCACGACACGCGCATGCACAGTGCGCACGCTGTCACGGCCGGGTGTCCACGATTGCTATGACGGTGCCGTGGAAAGGAGAGGAGCGAGGCTCCGGGTGGCCGCATCGCTGGACCATGGGACAGGTGAGTGTCTGTTTATTAAAAGTCAGCAGCTACATTTTTTGTAGCTGCTGACTTTAAATGAACTGAAAAACAGATGGAACCCCGCTTTAACATATGTTATATTCTTTTTTGCAATGGACAAGCTTGTTATTGTTTTCATTTTTCTTAGTTTAGCAAAATGGACACTGCAGAAGAAAAAAACCTTAACAAATTAACCATGTCATGCCACCTCCCAGTGGCCTTTAACCACTTAAGGACCCGCTCATGTACATATACCTTGGTACTTTAAAGATGGATATCTCGGTAACGGCAGCAGCTGCTGCACCAACCGAGATATCCATCTTTTCATTAAGCGGTCCTGTAAACGATAACGGTGGTCTCCGTGGGGGATTTGCCGCGAGATCACCATTATCGGTGGCGGGAGAGGGCCCCCCCCTCCCGCCGCTCTCCCGCGCCCTCTGCCGCTTACCGGAGCCGTCGACAGTGGCGGAGGCGATCGGGTCCTGTCCCCTGCTCAGCTGGTATACGAGTGAGGGCAAGATGGCCCCCACCCGTCTCCATAGCATAGCAGGGCGGACGCAACGTCAAAACGTCACTTCTGACCATGCTTCTTAATGTGAAGATGGAGATTAAGGTTAAAAGTTTGACGCCATTCCACGAGCGGGCGTAATTTTGAAGCGTGACATGTTGGGTATCATTTTACTCGGCGTAACATTATCTTTCACAATATAAAAAAAAATTGGGCTAACTTTACTGTTGTCTTATTTTTTAATTAAAAAAACTATTTTTTTCCCCCAAAATACGGTGTGACAAAAAGTATTGCAATGACCGCCATTTTGTTCTCTACGGTGTTATAAAAAAATATATATAATGTTTGGGGGTTTTAAGTAATTTTCTAGCAAAAAAAAACTGTTTTAATCTTGTAAACACCAAATCTGAAAAACAGGCAAGGTCCTTAAGTGGTTAAGTGGGCTTTACTGCCTGGGAGGCCACACAGCCGATCCAGAACCTATCTCGCTTTGATTTGTGTCCCAGTGTAACTTCCGGGGGCATTCCATACACCACCTTTACCTTGCTCTTGTCTGTTCCAGAATTGCTAAAATTCAACTTACCCTATCCTGTGGAACTTACTGGCTTTCTTTATACAGGAGCCACTGTCAGGGCTCCTGATACACAGTTTTCAAACTGCCAGCCGAGCCCCATAGATCACACAAAGGAAGACAGAGAGATGGTCGTGTATTAGGAGCAATTGTCATTGTTCCTTTGCTAATATAATCAGTGGGACTTGACTGTCATTTTAAAGTGGTAGTAAAACACCACAAAAATAAAAAAAATGGGGCTCCCTGCAGGTTTAAGTCATATTGTACTAGTATGCACGGCATACTAGAACATTATGACAGACATACGTGCACATGGAGCCCTCCAGCACAGCACTGTCACGGCTGCCCGGCACTTTCATCTTCAACCGGTCTTACTCCTGGATTTGCGGGCTCCAGCTGTATGAATGGCTAAAGACACAATGTTACTTCCTTGCATGCGTGCAGGAGCCCCGGCACAGAGCTCAGAAGGTGCGGCACATGCCCTCCCTTCAGAGCACATGATGCGCCAGTGACATCACCAGCTGCATCCCATATGAATATCTCCTAAACAGTGAAAGTTTAGGAGATATTCACTGTTCCTACAGGTAAGCCTTATTATATGCTTACCTGTAGGTACAAGTAAAAAGTGGACTTCCACTTTAACATCTTGGTCTCAGGGTGGTTTTGAAACACTGCAGAAGCAGCATCTTAAATGCAGAGCAGGACTGGCTGTAAAACTGACAGTCCAACACAAAACATTACAATGGAAGAGTAGCGCTATCCAGAGTAATGTGCAGAGCTGGGCTTTGACTTTGACAGCCAGGCCATCTGTGTTTATCGGTAGCTTTGATAACAAATTTTAAAACCGAGGGCAATGCTAAGCTGCCAAACTGACTAAAAACTGCAAACACAATCCCTTGTGTTAAAACTAGAAACTGCCTAACTAATGTAGCTTTTAGTCTATACAGATTGGGATAGAATTACCATTGTATGTACTGGTTGATAAGATCTGTTTTCAATATTAGATTACTTCATTATTTCCTAGACATGCTTTACATCATTTTCACTGATCAATAAGATGATGCTCATGAATTGTCCAATGAGGAGGCAGGAGAAGGATAACATGGAAAGCTGCACCAAAAATTGGGTTATAACCTGCCTGAATGCGGAGCATGGCAAGATGAGTCAAGAGACTGTAAAACAGCTGTTACCTATAGAGAAACCTATACAGCAGCAGGCAGTCATGGTTAATTTCAGATTTACAGCACCATACAACTAAATAATTTACCATAGCAATAAACGGTTCTCACCTGGACTGAAAACCTGATTTATATTTATGATTTAAAAGCCATTATGATGACATTGTGGAAAAAGATAAAGCTATTATCATTATTCATAACAATTTAGATGTACAATTGGGGGGTCTGTTAAGCCAGCACAAAGCATAATAACGTTGATGTGAATGTCTGGGACAATGAGAGATAGTTGCCCGATGCAATAAGAAGAGATTAGTGGTAGAGATTTGCTGCTTGTCATCGTTAAACAGAAGAAAGCAACAGAGCGAGCTGTGATCAATAGAATTGCAGCACTGCAATATGCCAGATAAATACCTGGCTGATAACACAGTGGAAATAGAAAAAGTCTCTTGAGAAATTATTCCTCCTTCGCATTCTCCATGTTAGAAGTGATGGTGATGTTGGTTTCTCAAGTGTAAATAGTGAAAAATTATGTACAGTAAATCTCTATGTGTTCTGACCGAACCTCACACCTCAGGGGTGCAAGGTCCCTTATACATTGTCCACCATGTCAGTGCATGGGTCATTCAAATTAAATTAACAAGAGATTCGTGTGGTAGTCTTTTCACTGACCTATATTTTTCTTGTTGTTCGCTATCTGTGAAATATGTCTAATCTTTATAAACTGCATTTCTGAAAGGCTTTCTTTCAAACAAGGACTGACAGCACATTTACAGACCAACACTTATGCCCTGTACACACGATCGGTTCATCCGATGAAAACGGTCTGATGGATTTTTTCATCAGATATCCGATGAAGCTGACTTTCATCAGTCTTGAAACACACCATCAGTTAAAAAAACGATGGTGTGAGAGCGTGGTGACGTAAAACACAATGACGTGCTGAGAAAAATTAAGTTCAATGCTTCCAAGCATGCGTCGACTTGATTCTGAGCATGCGTTGATTTTTAACCAATGGATTTTCCCACAGACAATCGTTTTTTTAACCATCAGATCATTTTAAAACAGGTTCTCCTTTTTTTCACCGATGGGAAAAAAAACGATGGGGCCCACACACGAAGAACCGATCATGTTTACGCGGCATAACACCTGGTTTAATATACTTTATCCCTTCTCTTTCTGTATGTGGATGATGGCACTGTAATTATTTTAACCACTCTCTGCTCGCCAAGCATCGTACCTGTGCGTGGCACATGTGCACTGCCTCTCTCCCTGGGGTGCTCAGTGCATCACTTCCGAAATCAGCTGACACAAGGAACCAATAGACACCGCGGAGTGGGGATAGCAGTAACCAGACGTTTTGAGCGACTGGGATGTCACATGATCGCCATGCGATCACATGATCTCAGTGTCAACACAACTGTTATGAATGGGTTTCATGTATAACAGTTGTGCTTAGTATTGTGATGCTGTAATTGGCCTGCAGCTATCACATGGTACCTGGGACAATCACGGCACCCTGTACCATGGGATTAGCTGTAGCCCATAACAGATCACTAGTAATCACAACTGTTATGAATGTAACCCATTCATGACAGTTCAAAACATTGCTGTTACAGTGATAATCACTGTAACAGCAATCAAAATGTAAAAAAAATAAAAATCCTGATCATAGTACAGTGTTCCTGTAGTGACATTGAACTACTCTGCAACATATGTATACATACTTTCATCAATGTCTTTAATTTAATCTTCATACAGAGTGCAAAAAACAAGCATCTTTCTAAGATTTGTTGTTTACAAGTTAAAATTGCTAGAAAATTACTTATAACCCCCAAACATTTTTTTCTAACACCCTAGAGAATAAAATAGTGGTCATTGCAATACTTTATGTTACACCGTATTTGAGCAGCGGTCTTACAAGCACACTTTTTTTTGGAAAAAGATAGCCCAATTTTTTTATTTCTTGAAAGATAATGTTACGCCAAGTAACTTGATACCCTTCAAAATTGTTCCCGCTCGTGGAATGGCGACAAACTCTAATGCCGCGTACACACCATCACTTTATGTGATGAAAAAAAATGACGTTTTTAAAAACGTCACTTTAATTGACTGTGTGTGGGGGAAAACGTTGGTTTATGTCTTGTAAAAAACGACCAAAAAAAAATTGAAGCATGCTTCAATTTTATGTGTCGTTTTTCAAAAGTGCACTTTTTACTTCACAGAAATT
The DNA here is from genome assembly GCF_905171775.1 of Rana temporaria. Lineage (NCBI taxonomy): Eukaryota > Metazoa > Chordata > Amphibia > Anura > Ranidae > Rana > Rana temporaria. Next base: position 54,187,007 of record NC_053499.1, read on the forward strand.
GACCGTGTGTAGCAAAAAACGTTGTTTTCTAAGACGTTTTTTCATCCACGCATGCCCAGAAGCTACTTATGAAGCAAGCTTCAATGGTAAAACGTGGTGGAACGTAACCTCACTTTGCAAGAACATTGTGAGAAAAACGATGGTGTGTAGGCAACTTCGTCTTTGAAAATTTAAGTTTCAAAAACGTCATTTTTTACTTCACAGGAAGTGTCGTTTTTTTCATCACATAAAGTGATGGTGTGTATGCGGCATCACCCTTAAACAGAGGAGGTCTAGGGCTAGAATTATTTCTCTCGCTCTACCGATCGTGGCAATACCTCATATGTGTGGTTTGAACACCATTTTCATATTTTGGCGCTGCTCATGTATGTGTTTGCTTCTGAACGCAAGCTTTTTATTTTTTACACTGTTCTTAAAAAAAAAAAAAAAAAAGTCACTTTTATTCCTATTACAAAGAATGTAAACATCTCTTGTAATAGAAAAAAAGCATGACAGGACCTCTTAAATATGAGATCTGGGGTCAAAAAGACCTCAGATCTCATATTTACACTGCAATGCAAATCCCTTTAAGAGCTATGGGCCACCAATAAAAGTGATTTTGCAGCGAATCTGCCACAGAGACCACTATTATAGGAAACCAGACCGCCCGATGAAGAAGAGGATACATGGGTTATGGCAGCTAGCTGCTGCCATAACAAAGATATCCCTCTTCACACAGCCGGCGTATATCGGCTATCGGCATTCGGCGGTCCGGAAGTGGATAGGCATGGCAATGCTCTTCATTATGCTGTATATCAGGGGTCTCAAACTCAAATTACCTGAGGGCCGCAAGACAAGTTTTCATATCCCATGGGGAGCCACATGCAGACTTTCAAACTTCTAAAATAGTACTGGTGTCAGCGAACATATTATTAACCCCCAGCACTGGTGTCAGCAGATGCATTATTAACCCCTAGTATTGGTGTCAGCAAACGCATTATTATCCCCGACCACTGCACTGTACATGGACCACTGCACACTGACCACTACACTGCACACTGCCGACAGACCACTACACTGCCGACAGACCACTACACTCTGACCACTCACCATCATGGCACAGCACATCAAGGCTCAGAGCCCAGCACATCAGGGCACAGCACATCAGGGTACAGGGCACAGCACATCAGGGTACAGCACATCAAGGCACAGAGCCCAGCAAATCAGGGCACAGCACATCAAGGCACAGGTCACAGCACATCAGGGCACAGGTCACAGCACATCAGGGCACAGGTCACAGCACATCAGGGCACAGCACATCAGAGCACAACAGGGTACAGGGCACATCAGAGCAGAGCACAGCACATAGGGGTACAGCACAACAGGCCACATCAGGGTACGGCACATCAGGACAGGAGAGATCAAAACAAGGCACATGGCACATCAGGGTACAGCACAACAGGCCACAACAGGGCAGGGCACATGGCACATCAGGGTACAGGGAACATGAAACAGCACATCAGGGTACAAAGCCCAGCAAATCAGGGTACATGGCACACATCAGGGTACATGGGCCACAATCAGAGCACAATCAGGGCACATGGGGCATATCAGGGCACAATCAGGGCACATGAGAGCACATCAGGCACAGCACATCAGTACAGGGCACATGACACATCAGGGTACATGAGGCACATCAGGGTACATGAGGCACATCAGGGTACATGAGGCAAATCAGGGTACATGGGGCACATGGCACATCAGGGTACATGGGGCACATGGCACATCAGGGCACATGAGGGTACATGGGGCACAATCAGAGCACATCAGGGCACATGAGAGCACATCAGGGCACATGAGAGCACATAAGGGCACATGAGAGCACATCAGGCCACATGAGAGCACATCAGGCCTCATGAGAGCACATCAGGCCTCATGAGAGCACATCAGGCCTCATGAGAGCACATCAGGCCTCATGAGAGCACATCAGGCCTCATGAGAGCACATCAGGCCTCATGAGAGCACATCAGGCCTCATGAGGCCTCATGAGAGCACATCAGGCCTCATGAGAGCACATCAGGCCTCATGAGAGCACACCAGGGCACAATCAGGGCACATGAGAGCACATCAGGGCACATGAGAGCACATCAGGGCACATTAGGGCACAAGGTCAGCGTTTACTTGTTGTTTTCTTCAGATGCAGAGCAGTGCAGGTAGCGTCTGTCATAAGTTCACTTGTCTCATGTCACGCTGCTACTCCCCGGCGCCCCCCCCCCTCTCTTCTCGTCCATCCCAGATGATGTCACAAGCAAATAAGGATGGATGAGAAGAGAGGAGGGGCCGCCAGGGAGTAGCAGCGTGACATGAGAGACAAGTGAACCTCTGACAGACGTTTCCTGCGCTACTCTTCATGCACCTCGATCTACACTTCCGCGGCACCCGCGGTTATTACTGGTCCGCGGGCCGTAAATGGCCCGCGGGCCGGTACTTTGAGACCCCTGCTGTATATGAACATCTACTAGAATAAGTCAGATATATATACAGTTGTGCTCAAAAGTTTGCTTACCTTGGCAGATATTGTGAAATTTGTGCATTAATATTGAAAATATGACTGATCATGCCAAAAAACTGTCTTTTATTTAGGGATTGCAGTCATATTAAATCATACCAGAAATCACCCAAATGGCCTTGATAAAAAGTGTACAGTACATACCTTGGAATGTTTGGCCTTGGAACAAAAACGGAAGTGGGCACACACAGTTTAAAATGGCAATTGAAGGTTTACTTCCAACATTTGCTAGAATTACTCCCCATGATCTGACATTTGCAGTGATACCTCACATGTGTGGAACAAGCGATATTTGCGTGTGTGCAAGGCTGACACATGCGCTCATCTTTGCTCGCACACAGGGGGAGGGGGCACTTTAAAATAGATTTTTTTTTACTTTTACACTGCTTGTTTAACTTTTTTTTTCCACTTTTATTTTTGTCACAAGGAATGTAAACATCCGTGTCACAGCATTAGGCAAGTGACAGGTACTCTTTATGGAGGGTTCTGGGGTAAATAAGACCCCAAATCCCTCCTTGGCACTTGAGAGCATTCAAAATGCCAAGATCAGCGGTTTTGAATACTTTTCCATTCACAAAAAACGTTGACAGCCAGGTAAACCGGAAGTGATGTCATGTCATTGCTTCTGGGTTACCATAGGGGAGATCAATTCCAGCTTTGTATGGATCTTCGACTAGACCGCGGACATTCCAGTGGGACAGGAGAGCCTGAGAGAGCTGTGAAAGGTGGCAGGAGAGGGGGGGGTGTCCCCTCCTGCTGCTTGTAATTGCAGCCATAGTTAGCCACTCCGATTGCTATTACAAGAGAGTTGACCGTTAGCTCTCCTGCAGATTTCCTGGCAATTTAAGGGCCTCAAGAAATGAGATAGGCTGTCAGTACACCAGAATTTAATCACTTTATAAATATATTTACAATAGTGTGTATGTTGTGCTATAACACAAACCAATTAATGTACATTAATGTGATTTTTTTTTTCACCAAAGACATGTAGCAGAATACATTTTGGCCCAAATGTATGAAGAAATTTGTTTTTATAGGATATATTTTATAACAGGAAGTTGAAAGATTGTATAGGGCAGTGCTGCCCATTGATTTCAATGCCAGGGGAGGTGGAGGAGCGGTGTATACATTTAGGCTTTTACACTGGGGTGGCTAGAGGTGCTTTAGAAGCACTACTTTTGCTGCAAATCGCCTGGAAATCGCCCCAGTGTGAAAGGGGTCCAAGTACAAGTTCAATATACAGCTGTCCCATGAAGCCGCGTACACACGATCATGTCCATCCGATGAAAACGGACCGATGGACCATTAAAAAACTGATCGTGTCAGAACGCGTGTAAAACATAACAACGTGCTGAAAAAAAACGACGTTCAATGCTTTCAAGCATGCGTAGACTTGATTCTGAGCATGCGTGGATTTTTAACCGATGGTTGTGCCTACTAACGATCGCTTTTTTCCCATTGTGACCCCCCCGCGCTACATGCGGCGGTCGGATTCCCGCGGGGAGCGATCCGTGACGACGGCGTGGCTATTCGTTTATAGCCACTCCGTCACGATCGCTCCCCGGAGCTGAAGAACGGGGAGAGCCGTATGTAAACACGGCTTCCCCGTGCTTCACTATGGCGCTGCATCGATCGAGTGATCCCTTATATAGGGAGACTCGATCGATGATGTCAGTCCTACAGCCACACCCCCCTACAGTTGTAAACACACACTAAGTGAACACTAACTCCTACAGCGCCCCCTGTGGTTAACTCCCAAACTGCAACTGTCATTTTCACAATAAACAATGCAATTTAAATGTATTTTTTGCTGTGAAAATGACAATGGTCCCAAAAATGTGTCAAAATTGTCCGAAGTGTCCGCCATAATGTCGCAGTCACGAAAAAAATCGCTGATCGCCGCCATTAGTAGTAAAAAAAAAAAAAAATAATAATAAAAATGCAATAAAACTATCCCCTATTTTGTAAACGCTATAAATTTTGCACAAACCAATCGATAAACACCTATTGCGATTTTTTTTTACCAAAAATAGGTAGAAGAATACGTATCGGCCTAAACTGAGGAAATATTTTTTTTTTATATATGTTTTTGGGGGATATTTATTATAGCAAAAAGTAAAAAATATTGAATTTTTTTCTAAATTGTCGCTCTATTTTTGTTTATAGCGCAACAAATAAAAACCACAGAGGTGATCAAATACCACCAAAAGAAAGCTCTATTTGTGGGGAAAAAAGGACGCCAATTTTGTTTGGGAGCCACGTCGCACGACCGCGCAATTGTCTGTTAAAGCGACGCAGTGCCGAATCGCACAACCTGGCCTGGGCATTTAGCTGCCTAAAGGTCCGGGGCTTAAGTGGTTAAAATAGATGGATTTGTGAAAAGAATATGTAAAGGAAAGAGTGCAGCGCTATTAATAAATGAATAAATCACCGAAATGTCAATAATGTGACAAATAACAAAAAAATAATGTGACATATATAGTGAATACAAATTAGGCAGGTTAGGTGATGACTTTCTGATATGTACATATGCAGTATTGACATCACCTTACCACTTTATCTCATCTGCCACAGAGTTCCTTTGATGCAGAGCATTGGTCAGACATCCGGTATACCATTTAGAGACGCTTTGGGGCCACTTGTTCCGATGATCGCATGAGGAAGCTGTAATTACCTACATGCTGTTATGACTCACCACTAACATCTTATGGTAAGAGTACCCATCGTTTTCTCCTCGGTAGTGGATTCACAACTCTGTAGTGGTGACAGTATTTGTAGAATGCCAGGATCATCATCACACACAGACTTCAGTGAAAGACTTCTGTTTATATATTGTTTCATCATATATATGAACTTTTTTGGCACTTTTTTAGGTTGTTTAACCTTTTTTCATGAGTTTGTTTCACACAATGTTATTCTAGATTTGAATTTATATTTGGATTTGGACTGTTCACAGTCATTATTTGGACTCTTTCACTTGCACATGGCTGGACATGTGACAATGTCCCATAATTTATGCTTCATCGCAATATTTGTATTCACGATATATGTCGCATTATTTTTTTGCCATCTGTCACATCATTGACACTTTTATGATTTATTCATTTATTAATAGCGCTGCACTCTTTCCTCAAAATAAATTACATCAACCTTTCTGGGTGAAACATGGTTTTAGTCGACGAAAAAGCAACGTTTCTGGAAAAACAAATGGACACTCTCGTTTTATATATCACTTTTCAAATTCAAATCAAGTCAAATTGTGCATAGTGTTTGTGAAGAAATTTGTTTTTTTTATGTGGAGGGAAAATATGTTTCTTGTAAGAGAAGTATGTTTTCCCCCATATAAGTGTTGTAGCATGTTTTGTTATTTTAGGCCCAGAGTATTGTGGGTTAAGATTGTAATGGATTGTGTCATTTTTGGTGTAGTCATAATATGTTGAAAGAGGAGTTTACTTATTACCCGGATGTTAGACAGGCAGAAATTGAGGATGCCTGGTCCATCAGAGAAGAAACAGAGAGCTGAAGAGAAGGAAAAGAGAGATTGCCTCAACAAATGGGCCTAAAGAATGTAGACATGAGACAGATTGAGATAAAACTAACTTGGAAAAACCATGAAAAATATAAGAAAGAAGGGTGTATTAACAAAAGAACATTCAGGGTCAATGGTGCATAAAAAGCCAGCAAGTGTGTCACAAAAGTACTGAACACTGTATTTGAGTCTAACTCCATTGGTACACAGTGAGGGTGTCAAATGGGGATGTAGGACTACCTTGTATGGCCTTTTGTGAGTAGTTTTACATTTGCCTTATCATTAAATGGTTTACCCATACTGCACTTAGAGGCACTGTATTTATTTTCCTTTGTTGCATTGCAGAGACTGCTTCTAGCTCTTTACACTGGTTGCCCTTAGAGCTGGAACATGTATTTCTCTCCTCCTTCATCTTAGGCCCCATACTCACGAGCAAACATGTCTGCTGAAACTGGCCCGCAGGCCAGTTTCAGCAGACATGTTTGGTCGTGTGTGGGCGCGAGCGGGCCGAATTCCAGCAAACATTTGCCCGCCGGGCCTTTTCCCAGCAGACAAATATTCCTGGACTTGTTTTAAAACAGTCCGCTGGAATTCAGCCCGCTCGGACATGTACGGTCGTCAGTACAGACCTACCGTACATGTCCAGGCGCCCGCCGTCCCTCGCATGCGTCGAATGACTTCGACGCATGCGTGGAAGCATTTTAAAGGCGGGCCGCCCACGTCGCCGCGTCATTGTCGCGGCGACACCGCGTCATCGACGCGGCGACACCGCGGACACGCCCCGCGTATTGTTTACGCGCGGACTTCTGTACGATGGTGTGTACAACCATCGTACAGAAGCCCTCTGGCAGACATGTATGGTGGAAACGGTCCGACGGACCGCTTTCACCATACATGTTTGTCCGTGTGTACCCGGCCTCAGAGACTTTTGCCATGGATTTTAGTCCCTTTTATTGGGAGATGTTTTTATTCACTCTTTTGATCTGTGTACATCTCCAGGGTTTATCCTCATACAAAAGCCAAGTATATTTTTTGTCTATTCCACAGATTTTTAATGGTATTTAACTACTTCAATACTTGTCACTTTTAACCCCGTCCTGCCCAGGCAAATTTACAGCTTTCAGCACTGACATTTGCATGGTCATGCAACACTGTACTCATATGACATCCCAGATAGCAAGCAATTAAGCTGCTAGTTTTAAAATGACTTGCTAAGCTATTGCTAGACTTACCAGGCTTCACAAGTTTGTTACACAATTGCAGTAAGTCCACATTGCATGACTCCAGATCAACTTTGCAAACATTCTGCAAGTCTGCTGCAAGTTCTGGTTCAGTTATTGTATTGTGTGCAATAGTCATCCCTCCACAGGGGTCGTTGAAAGAGTCTTGTAAAAGCCCCCCTAATGTCTACACTGCTTTGTGCGATGTTATTGGAATATAAGGCTGAATTGCTCCTTTAAATGTATTATTTTGCTTAGCAGTAATGTTTAAATATATTATTGCTTAACAAGTAAGCTTTTGTTGAAATTGAAACTCGATATTAGGGACTTGCATATGTACCAACCAGACCATGGGCTAGATTCAGCAATGATTTACGCCGGCGTATCTATAGATACGCCGCCTAAATTCAAAGATACGCCGACATTAGCCTAAGATCCGACTGGCGTAAGTCTCTTACACCGTCGTATCTTAGGGTGAATATTTACGCTGGCCGCTAGGTGGCGCTTCCGTCGTTTTCGGCGTAGAATATGCAAATTACCTAGATACACCGATTCACAAACTTACGTAAGCCCGGCACTATTTTTTTACGTCGTTTACGTTAGGCTTTTTCGGCTAAGGTTGCTCCTGCTATTAGGAGGCGTACGCAATGTTAAGTATGGACGTCGTTGCCGCGTCAAATTTTGAATTTTTTACGTCGTTTGCGTAAGTCGTTTGCGAATAGGGCTGGACGTAATTTACGTTCACGTCAAAACCAAGGACGTCCTTGCGGCATACTTTGGAGCAATGCACACTGGGAAATTCCACGGACGGCGCATGCGCCGTTCGAGAAAAACGTCAATCACGTCAGGTCACCAAGAATTAACATAAAACACGCCCCCTCATCCTCATTTGAATTACGCGCGCTTACGCCGGCCCCATTTACGCTACGCCGCCGTAACTTAGAAGGCAAGTGCTTTGTGAATACAGCACTTGCCTCTCTAACTTACGGCGGCGTAGCGTAAATATTAGGGTTGTCCCGATACCACTTTTTTAAGACCGAGTACAAGTACCGATACTTTTTTTTTCAAGTACTCGCCGATACCGATTACCGATACTTTTTTTAATCTCATGTGACAGCGGCACATGTGTCAGTATGTTTTTTTTTTTTTATCTTTTATCTTTTTATCTTTTTTTTTTTTTTTTTTTTTTTAAAGGGGGGGGGGAGGACCGTGTCAGTGTGTTTTTTCTTTCATTTTTTTTTTTTCTACAATCATTTTTTTTTATTCTTTTGTTTTTTTATTCTTTATTTTTTTATTTATTTTTTGGTGAGATATCAGGGGTCTTAACAGACCTCTGACATCTTCCCTTTGAGACAGGGAAAGGGACTAGGGACACATGTTCCCCTGTCCCTTTCTCAACAGCGTCTTCTCTTCATTCATAAACTGAAACATTTGTAATCACAGGTTACAATGTTTCAGTTATGTGAATGGACAGAGTCGGTGATCACTGACTCTGTCCATTCGGAGCAGTAAGGCGCCAGAATTACCGGCTCCTACCCCGCTCTCCATCCTGACATTTCCAGGGGGTGGTGGAGGAGCACCAAAGGGGAGAGAAACACGCGGCATACACGGGATACACATGGCGGCATACACGGGATACACACGGCAGCATACATGGGATACACACGGCGGCATACATGGGATACACACGGCGGCATACACGGGATACACACGGCGGCATACACGGGATACACACGGCGGGATACACAGCGGCTTTCAGCTGCTTTAAAATCAGCAGTGATCGGTGCTTGTAACTTACCCACGCACTGATCACCACCGACAGTACAAGTATCGGGTCAAGCATCGGGAGCATTTGCCCGAGTACAAGTACTCGGGCAAATGCTTGGTATCGGTCCCGATACCGATACTAGTATCGGTACAGGGACAACCCTAGTAAATACGATACGCTGCGCCGCCGTAACAATGCGCGCCCCTACCTGAATCTAGTCCAATGTGTCTGGGCTGACAGGAAACTATAGGGTTTTTTTTTTCATCTATTCTAAGTGACATAATAATTTTGCTCTGATACAGAGATGTAAAGAATTCTAAATATACGTATCATTATAATTTGTTACATGAATAAGGAGGTTTTTAAAGTAAAGTAAACATGTAATTTCAAAATATACCCCTTATTGATGGAAAATAATTAATAACACCTGTCTCATCCATTGTATTTAAGATCTTGTACAAGCCAAAAATAAATGAACAATGTGTAGACTTGATCTGTGTTGGTCATTATTATTATTATTATATACGCTGTTCCCTGCGCAGATCTGGGTGTGGTTAATGGAGTAATGCTGGCAATAAGGAAATGTAATTAGATGATAATAAGGTGATAGTGAGGACTAGTAGTTATACGTTAACCGTTTAAGAACCAGGCGCCGCAGTTGTACTGCGGCAGGTTGGCTCTCCTGGGCGAATCGCCGTCATTCTACATCGGACACTTGAAAAAGTGCCTACCCGACACTGGGACTGTGTGCGTGTCAATTCCTCAGAAAAGGACCCTTGCTCAGCGCCGTGAGGCTTGTGGCTGGTGGTCCTGCAGGGGGACTCGCTTAACAAAATGCCGGGATCAGCTGGGGTAGATGTGACCCGATCAGAGCCGTCGACATATGTTTCGTGCTATGCGCGTCATCAGGGGGGCATAGCACGAAACATATGTCGGCGGCTCTGATCTGGTCCTTTTCTGAGGAATTGACATGCACACAGTCCCAGTGACGGGTAGGCACTTTTTCAAGTAAGAGGCAAATCAGCTGTATGATTTTAATGTCTTTTAATTAAACGGCATCACGCTATTGGGTTCCCATTTGTTTTTTATGGTTTGAATATACACCGCACATGATATTGGAGTCCCGGTTCCAGTCCATGCCGCAGAGTGTGCAGGCACTTATCCTGCCAAGCGTACATGACCCACTTTTTCATTAAAGGGGTCCATGTGTTGTGGTAAGCACATCATTATTCCAGAGCACTTCGGGTGTAAATGAATAGATGGTGAAGGCTGTTATTTCCACCTGGGATTGAGATTGCATGACAAGCTCTAGAAGATTAATCGTTGTGTTGTTTCATCAAGAATTGATTGCTGGACTCTTTATTATTAACTTTTTTATTGGGACTTTTTACTGAATTCACTTTTTTTGCTGGTATCACTACCCAACTTATTTTGGATTCTTTGCATTCACAAGTGCACCAATTACTGGTTCCTGACAGGGACCGCAGCGCCCTCTTTCTTTCATCCATATCACAAATTCCACAGCTCATCCCTGTACTCTGAGGAGCAGCTTTTTGTTAGATATTAATTGTATTGAATCACATTTAGTATTTTCACTTTATTTATTAATATTTTTGGCGCAGGAAACCCCCCTTCCTATTTCACATAGCGTTTACATTAGCTGAGCTAGAGTTGTTAATCCTAATCTTTCCATCTATGAAAGCCTCTAAGGGACAAAATTTATGGAAGTCTATCATTTTCCCATAAAGGAGACCATCAATACCTGGGGCGTTGAAGTTAGGGAAGATAGCCACAAGTAAGTGGAGCATTAAGAATTTTTCTCTCTTCTTGTAGGATAACCGGTAGATTATTACTGGCCAAATAACTAGATAGCTTTGCTATGGTATAGTCAGCCCTAGAAGTATACAAAGCCTGATAAATGGACTTAAAAATAGATATAATGGGCTTGTCTGATTAAAAACCTCCCACACTACATTCATTAGAGACCTTACTATCTGAGCCAATAGTGTACCATTTGCCTCTCCCTCTGGAAGAAGAGTTTATTTCTAGCCCTAGATTACAACAGTTCGTTCAGCCTATTTTGACATGAGAGCCATTCCTGTTTGATATCCTGGATATATATATATATATATATATATATATATATATATCAGGATTAACTCGAGATCATCCAACTTACATTATAAAAAAATGTATTTTCCATTTTCATCTACCATAGTCCTACTACAGGAGAATACCACACCAGCATAGACTAGAAAAGTGACTCCCCTTGAATGGGAGAGGTGAAGAGTGTGTGGTGTGCCTCTCTGACCGATCGGCGCTTAAAAAATCTGGTCATGTTGGGTGTGGCGTGTGTCTCCTGCAGGCAGACAAGGGCAGGACGAAAAGAAGCAATATAGTCAAATACAGATTGTCTTTTTAGAGCACTATTCATTCCCCTAACATTCCAAGATGGTAGTCTAATTGATTGATTTACCATAGGTACAATGACAAAACACCGCTACTGGTCAACCAACCTATACCATATACAAACATTTTACATATAAATATAAAGCATAGTAATAAATACTCCCAGAAAAAACACAAAAAAAAAACAACAGTTCCTCATGGGAAAAAGTCACTAATGCAAGGAAAAAAAAAACATTTAGTGGTTATTGCTGATTATAGGCCTCCGACAGCCTGGCATATAATGAAAAAAATATACCATTGGCCCGTCGATTCATATTATATAAATTTACTGAACAGGTAAGCCCGTCACCCCAGAGTCTAAGTTTTAACTTGACCATCAAGCCAGTCCTGTGCTTCCTGAGGTGTTTGAAATATTTGTACTGTAATATTGCCTTCACAGACCACTCACAGACCACTCGCAGATGGGCAGGATATAGCATAGAGTATTTAAACCCCTGGAGTAACAGGCTTTTAATTTAGAAGACATATTAGAAAAGGGCGGGGTATATTTCCCAGTTTCTTTGGGTCATTTTAATTGGGTCATTACCCTCTGCATTCTCTGGTATGCCCAGTACCCAGACATTATTAAAATGTAAACAATTCTCTTGCCACTAACCCTGTTTTCTAATGTCTTAGTGCGTTCCTGTACATTTTGGAGATCCCCCACGTATATGAACAACTTCCTCCCGTATGGCCTGTACCTTGCCTGTAAGCATGGAGAGGGAGGAAGAGCAATGTTGTATCAAAGAATAAATATCCATTAGTGTGAGTTCAAAGGCCTTTTCAGTTGTGCTTTCTTTTTTTTTTCTTTTTCTTGGGTTGTGTTTTGTTTAATGTGATTTTGTTTGTACAATTTGTCTGTATTGTCTCAGTGTTTATTGCATATGAAAATAAAAATTGATTTAAAAAAATAAAGTTAAATAAATACAGCTTTAAGTCCCTTTCACATGGGCGATCTGATCAGGTCCGCCTGCCAGTTTTTCAGACAGACCTGATCGGATGGTTCATGTATCCCTATGGACCGGTGGGAGTAAAAGAACTTGTTTATTGTTTATTGAATATTTTTGTTAAGCGTTAAATTACATAAGTATAAAAAAAAAACGGAGTCCCATGCCCGCTATCAAGGCAAGGAGAGGGCGAAGGTAGATGTTAAATAGGAGGGGGAGAGGGGAGAACCTTGGGGAACACCACAAGTCACCTTTTTAGGGTCGGAATAGTGTTCCCCATCTTCACCCTAAACTCCCTATCCTCCATAAATGAAGCAAGCCAAGGCTGGATCGCTTACCCTCGCTAACTCCCATAGCCTCAAAAGAAGGATTTGATGGTCTACCGTGTCGATTTATGCGGACAGATCCAGAAGGACCAAGATAGAGTGGAAAACCCCATCCGCATCCACCAGTAGGTTGTCCAGAACATCGACCAAGGCCGTCTCCGTCCCATGTTTGGGACGGAACCCGGATTGACACCCGTCTAGTAGGTCAAACTCCTCCACATGGGCTTGTGGCTATTTACATCTGCCTACCTACGATCCAATTTGGTTCACAAAAAGAAAGGCGGAAAATGCATTCCCCTCCGTCTAGGAGGATCTTGTCGATGTAAATGGACAGCTGATCCGTTTGCACTCGACCACCCATAGAACAGAGTGGGCGGTGTCAGGCGGGCTGGTTGCAAAAACTGAGCAGGCACAGACCTGTCACCCACCTGTTCTGTTCTGAGAAAAGCAGATTCACCCCTGTGAGAATGAGGACTTAAACGAGTTGTAAAGATTTGTTTTTTATTTTCTAAATGGGTTCCTTTAAGCTAGTGCATTTTGGTTCACTTACCTTTTCCTTCCCTTCTAAATGTTTTTTTTTCTTTGTCTGAATTTCTCACTTCCTGTACCCCCAGCCAGAACAGCTTGGATGATGGGGGCAAGCTTACTGAGGAGAAACAGGAAGTGAGAAATTCAGACAAAAGAAAAAAAACATTTAGAAGGGTAATTGAAGGAAAAGGTAAGTGAACCAACAATGCACTAGCTTAAAGGAACCTATTTAGAAAATCACTCAGAATCTGGTGCAGCTGTGCATGGTAGCCAATCGGCTTCTAACTTCAGTTTGTTTAATTAAGTTTTGACAAAAAAAAGTGGAAGCTGATTGATTTCTATGCAGAGCTACAGCATGTTTCAGGTAATCCTCCCTATAATGTCTATGAAAATGCACAGTACATCATGTTAATTGTTATTTCTCAGAGAGATTTTAACAGCCTAGAGGTGCACTTAACAGGCCTGTATATGTGACTGATAAGTCTATACTGTAACAGGCGCATTATTTACCTGGAAAGAATTACAGGCGCAGTAATACAGGGTAATGCTTGAAGCCACCGCTAAAATTATGTAAGTATACCTCAATTACAAATGTCTTAGCTCCAATGCCTCGTACACATGACTGTTTTTACCAGCAAGAAAACTGCCATGACAGCGTTTCGCCAGGAAAAACTGCGGGGAAAAAAAAAGAGAACTTGTTTTCTATTTTCCCATTGCGATTCCCGGCGGACTTGTTTCCGTCAGGAAAACTGGTCGTGTGTATGCTTTCCCGGGGGGAAAAAACGCAAATGCTCAGAATCAAGTATGAGACAGGAGCGCTGTTTAGGGTAAAACTAGCGTTCGTAATGGAGATCGCACATTTGGCATGCAGAAAATTATTGCATTGTTCAAATGCAGCACATTCTTTTCTTCTTTATAATGCTACAATAATGAAGTTGTTTTGCTGCTGATATTCACAGAGTTCTGACAAACTTACTTGTTTATTATTTCTCATGATCTCATGAATAATCTATTTTTATTTGAAAGCCAGATCTCCATAATAACGTGAATCATCTCTCACCAAACTTTTACTAACACGCGGTAACACAAAATCAGCAAAAGTAGCCCAAAGGGTGGCGCCGTTTGAATGGAACTTCCCCTTTATAGTCCCGTTGTACGTGTTGTACGTCAACGCACTTTGGATGGGCGGTATTTGGCCTGAATGTGTGTATGCAAGGCAGGCTTGACAGGAATCCTGTCAGGAAAAACATTGGGCCAGATTCACAAAAGAGATACGACGGCGTATCTCTGTTTCTAACTATGCGGCCGATTCATAGAATCAGTTACGCATAGCTAGTCCTAAGATCCGACAGGTGTAATGGACTTACACTGTCGGATCTTAGGATGCAGTACCGCGCCCGCCGCTGGGGGCATTTCTCGTCGTAATCCAGCGTCGGGTATGCAAATTAGCACTTACGGAGATCCACAAAGCTTTTTCCCTTCGTTAAGTCACCGTGTTAGTTTGCCGTCGCAAAGATAGGGTACCTTTACAAAAGTGTAAAGGTACTCTACCATGCAAAAGTATACCCGTCATTCCCGCGTCGGTTTTGAATTTTTTTCAAATCTTTTATTTTTCCCGCCGCAACTCTTTTTTACCCGTCACGATTCACAAAACTCGGCGCAACGTAACTTCGCGCAAAGCACGTCGGGAAAATAGCGTCGGGAGCATGCGCAGTACGTCCGGCGCGGGAGCGCGCCTAATTTAAATGGGACTCGCCCCATTTGAATTGGCCCGCCTTGCGCCGGACTGATTTAGGATACACCGCCCCAAATTTCCAGGTTAGTGCTTTGTGGATCGGGCACTAACTTGTGTAATTTGTGGCGGTGCAACTTAAATCAGAAAAGTTACGTTGCGCCCGCTGGTTGTGAATCTGGCCCATTGTGTGTACAAGGCATAAGTCTAAAGTAACACTGCAGAAACCAGAATATAAAAATCAACCATTATACACTAAAATAAGCCCGAAGAGACTTGGAATATCATTGGCACATTGTGTTAAAATTGTCAGGCAATAAATTCCTTCCCAACTTAGGTATTTTGTGATTTTTGTGGCCAGGTAACTCCAGAAAAAAGGCTTTTTGGATTATTTTTTTTTACTTAATAATGTAGTGTTTGCACATAATAAAGTGGTCTCTCGCTCTCTTTGCCTCTTAGCAAAGGTAAGAAGAAGATGAATTATTTTTTTTAGGAAAAAGCAGTGATTATAGAACATTGCATTGTCAACTGATTGTTGTAAATTGATCACCAAATTGCAGTTAATGTAGCAGGCTTTCAACTCACATTAATTATGACCGGTGATGTTAGTGAGATAGAAAAAACAAGAGGAAGTGCAGCGCTGGTAAATGATAAATAAAATATATAGTTCATGAAAGTATATATAAATATATATATATATATATACACAAGCTCATCCTAAAATAAATAAAGAGAGCAAGCAAAAAAGAAAAATTAGAAAAGTTAGATGTAATAGGAAGAAAAATCTCCAAAAAAAACACTCAGTGATGAAGGGTTAAGTGAAAAAAGTCCAGCATTAAATCTTGTGATGAAAACAGCTGCCAAGAAAGGTGATCAAGTGAACTCCAAATTTCTGCTATTAGAGTAAGGTCTTCACACTGCACCCGTGAGTTAAGACTGCCTGCTTACCAGAAGGAAAGACTGCTTTGCATCAGTCTCATAGCACATAGGGAAGTCAGGTCTCCATGAAACCAATCCGTGTGATGATCAGAAGGAGCTCAGCAATGGATCCGGGATAAATGCATAAACGATAAAAAGGAAAGAACTCTCATAGCATAATATGTATATCAAAAACGGGGGTTTAATAAGTATTGCACTTACAAGTCGTTGATAGGAATGTAGCATAAAATGTACTGAAGAGCCGTAGTCGCTCCACTCCGATGCCTCTCGCTACTCGGACGAAAACACCGCCAACGTTCAGGATGGAACGCGATGACGTCACGGCACCCTATGATCGTTTCGTCTCGACAGGACTTCAACGGGGGATTAGCCGGATACTGACGCCAGCGCGTGAGGTGTTTACATAGGCGCAGGCTCCATTTTTAAAGCTGGAAAGCCAGGAAAAGCTTTCATATTAACTGAGGGCTAATCCAGTATATTATTAAGTAGCGAGAGATATTCAAAAAAGGATATGGAGCGGTTCAGTGAAATGAACCAAAAGGGGACAATAAAAGTAATATTAAAAACGCGGAGGTGTTTAGCACTGGTAGGGAGGCATCGGAATTTATGAACAATTAATCAGAGACATACGCAATACAAATCAGATATGATAACCTACACACATTAAAATCATGTATAGAAATTTTGCATAATCATAACAAATTTATTAAATGTATAAAAAATGTATTTATATAAAAAATAAAAAATTCTTAAAAAATCAGATTGAAGACTGGTATTAAGAGATATAAAAAATCTGATTATAGATACATAAAAATATGTTAAGAATTATTTAAAAAACAATTGATATCCCAGTCAACATTGAGCCCAAATGGAATAAAAGATTTCATACAAAAAACCCAACGGGTTTCGAGCCTGGATATGGCCCGGACCATATTAGTACCTCGCCAATCCGGACGAATGTTCTCTATGGCAAAAAAGCTGGTCCCCTTTAATTGTCTAGCATGGTATTTGTCATAATGTCTAGAAAGGTTGTGTTTGGGGAACCCACTTTTTATTTTTCCAATATGTTCACTCTGACGGATATGCAGTTCTCTTTTCGTACGGCCAATTGTGGGCATTGTATCATGTAAACTACATACTTAGTTGAACAAGTAATGAATGACTCGATCTCATAGGTTTTGCCCGTAACTGAGGATTGAAAATTAGTGCATTTGCGTTCCTTAAAGGAATTGATCTTGCAAATGCTACACTGGTTTGGTGGTACTTTTTTCTTACAAATCTGTGGTGTAGCTATGGGGGCTAAATTTGCCCCCAGTTTAGCAAATTTATTTATGGCTTACCGGGAGCGCGAAGTAATTGATGCCCAGACACCCACCCAATTGCGCCTCTGGAAACGTTACATTGATGACGTGATACTCAATTTAAGAATTTTTTATTTTTTATATAATTACATTTTTTATACATTTAATAAATTTGTTATGATTATGCAAAATTTCTATACATGATTGTAATGTGTGTAGGTTATCATATCTGATTTGTATTGCGTATGTCTCTGATTAATTGTTCATAAATTCCGATGCCTTCCTACCAGTGCTAAACACATATCTCTCGCCACTTAATAATATACTGGATTAGCCTTCAGTTAATATGAAAGCTTTTCCTGGCTTTCCAGCTTTAAAAATGGAGCCCGCGCCTATGTAAACACCTCACGCGCTGGCGTCAGTATCCGGCTAATCCCCCGTTGAAGTCCTGTCGAGACGAAACGATCGAAGGGTGCCGTGACATCATGGCGTTCCGTCCTGAACGTCGGCGGTGTTTTCGTCTGAGTAGCGAGAGGCATCGGAGTGGAGAGACTACGGCTCTTCAGTACATTTTATGCTGCATTCCTATCAACCAATTGTAAGTGCATTAATGCATAAATACTTATTAAACCCCCGTTTTTGATATACATATTACGCTATGAGAGTTCTTTCCTTTTTATCGTTTATGCATTTATCCCGGATCCATTGCTGAGCTCCTTCTGATCATCACACGGATTGGTTTCAGGGAGACCTGACTTCCCTATGTGCTATGAGACTGATGCAAAGCAGTCTTTGCTTCTGGTAAGCAGGCAGTATTAACTCACGGGTGCAGTGTGAAGACCTTACTCTAATAGCAGAAATTTGGAGTTCACTTCATCACCTTTCTTGGCAGCTGTTTTCATCACAAGATTTAATGCTGGACTTTTTTTACTTAACCCTTCATCACGAAGTGTTTTTTTGGAGATTTTTCTTCCTATTACACCTAACTTTTCTCACTTTTCTTTTTTTTCTTGCTCTCTATTTATTTTAGGATGAGCTTGTATTTATATATACTTTCATGAACTATATATTTTATTTATGATTTACCAGTGCTGCACTTCCTCTTGTTTTTTCTATGTTTTATTGAGTTGTTGTACACAACTTTTTAGTGCTAGCAGCTTATAGTTTACTTTATTCACGGTCACATCTCAATATTTTACGTTAGCGCAGCGTCAGCCTTTTGTTTTTTTTGTTTATTTTAGTGAGATATACAATACAAATGCTCCTGCAGACACATGTGCACATGACAGTGCGCAGCATACAGGAGCCCACAGCAAGCTGAAAGACCCGTGCTATATCTGACAGCCGGATTATACTAACAGGTGGGAACCAATGAGCATGGTTGCCGATCATGTGATCACACTGGTAATTGTTTGCAAACAAGCCTTACAATTTGCAGAGACTATGCCAGTCTGAAGATGGCAGGATGTGTTTAAAATTTTAACAGCAAAGTACAAATACAGTACTAGAAAAAAAAAACTTTATTCAGATTTTTATATACAATACAGTTGGGGCCAAGGCAAGATCTTTCTTTTGGATTCCCATATAAATATGAGCCAGCAGGTATCTACACGAACTGTAATTGTAATATCACTTTTGGTTGATTTGACTTTTAATAACGTTGTTTATCCACTGCCTGACTGTGGACTAATAAATAAATAATAAGCCGTTTTATCTCAATGTGGATATTACCTGGAATAGAATCCTACATAACCTTTATACAGAGTAGAAAGAAAAAGGAGAGATATGTTTCAGTTGAATATGCATTCATAATAAATTATTGAACAGATTGCTAAAAGCAAACTGATCAAGAAAACATGTCACTCTGGTTAACTCCACTGTTGCCAATTGAATGTTGAGTACTAGGTGCCGAAAGATTAAAACTATGGAAGCCATTGGTCATAAGAGTGAGAATTTACAATGCTGCTGCATAAGTGAACAGACTTATTATTAGTCTGAACTGACAGACGGGGCTCTATGTGCCAGATAATGTCAGGAGCTAACTGAGCATTTGCTGTCCCTGACATATGGATTGCCTACTGGAGACAGGCTGGACTGCAAGGACATAGTCAGTGGGATTAGAGTGACCTTGTACAATGTCACTGACTTCCTGTGTGTTAAAAAGAAATGACAACCTTTCAGAACAGCTCACAAAATATATTGGCAAATGTTTTACCCAGGATTCCAGCTCTTTATTTAAATGCCATTAATGGCACTTTTGCCACATGGTCAATTCTTTGGGGGTTTAAATTCAGCTACTCCAAAATAAACAAAGCAGAAAAGTGCAGCTACCATAATCAGCCAATCGGTAACATCATTTCATTGATATAAATGTGCTAAGCTGTATAAAGCTAAAATCTAGACTGCTGTAGGTCATTGCACAGCACCACTGTATTTTAACAGCTAATTTTAATGTTTATCTCAAATGATAAAACCATTTTTTTTCATATTTAAGCAAAAATTACACACATTTCAGTGGAATTGTATTTAATAACAATGTCCTTATTTCTTTAAAATAAACATGCCCCACACCTGGGCATACCATGAAAACAATAATAAGCACAATCAGATGGAGGATATACAGCAGAATCAGGGTGAAGAAAACATTAGGGATTTGCAACAGAAGAAAAAAGGAATTTGTGAAAGATGTTGCACTTTTGACTAGCACAATATGCAGCTTTTCTTAATGTTAGGTTGCCATCAATAACCTCATTACTGATTTCAGTGGACACAGAGGACATAAATGAGTAGGTAGGGATAGCTACATGGATTCGAGGTTCAGGAAGGACAGGAAGAAAACAGATGGCCAAACTTCCTTTTTTATGTTCAACATTTATACAGGATATTTGGCAGAGGTTAAAACCCTCCCTTACTCTATCCAAAATGAAAAAAAAAAAAGGTTTTCCCTACAGTTCTACTTGAAATACTTTTTTTATTTACTACTTATAATTATACTATTTAAATATTATTTTTTTCTGTTGGATTACTGATAATTATTAGATAGTTTATTCTTTATCTGGAATTATGTTCATAGTAGGTAATTATTACCGGGTGTTTCATTTTCCCGATTAGGGTTTTTAATCATCATTAATTTGTAATCTTGCGGAATTATGTGTAGGTTTGATCATTTCTGCTTATGAAATCACAAATAATTGTATTAACTAATCTTGACTTGATATATTTCGTTAATAAGTGTGCACATTTTTAAATGATAAAATGTTTTACTCTCATTATACACAGTATATTCTTATAACTTGCGCATTATATCTATATTTTAGAGGGACATGATTCTTAAGTCGAATTAGTCATACAAGATGTGTTTGGCCAACATTCTCGCTTAGGCCCCGTACACACGGTCGGTTTGGTCCGATGAGAATGAACCGAAGTTCATTTTCATCGGACCAAACCGACCGTGTGTATAGGCTATTGGTCTGTTTTCCTTCGGTCCAAAATTTTAAAACATGCTTCAAAACCGAACCGATGGACCGCTGCCCAATCGGACCAAACCGATGGTTAGTACAGAAAAACCCACGCATGCTCAGAATCAAGTCGACACATGCTTGGAAGCATTGAACTTCGTTTTATTCAGCACGTCGTGTGTTTTACGTCACCGCGTTCTGACCCGATCGGATTTTGAACTGATGGTGTGTACACACATCAGACTGTACGGCCACTTCAGAGGTGAACCGATGAAACGGTCCATCGGACCATTCTCATCGGTTTTGTCCGACCGTGTGTACGGGCCTTAGGGGGTGTACTTTCAAAAGAACATAAGATAAAACTGTATACCTTTTTAGGGCGTGTCCATGTAATTCATCTGTCCATTCAAGTGCATGTCTGCCCGGGACTCACCGCAACAGTAACTGTCTGGTTAACAATTACTGATACAAGTGAGAAAGACGTATAACTTCAATGTGACACGCTTTTCTGTTTAGTATACATTGTAAGCGCATTTGTACACGGGGGAATTGGCTTTTTTACATTAAACATTTTTACACTATGTGGAGCTTCCACTTGCTTTCTTTTATGTTCGCACTGCCACACGCATCCACCCACTGACCAGCACTGCCACGTATCCCGAGAGGGGCTGTCTGCCGTGACCAGAGAGATCTAATCAGGCAACATATGAACGGGCGTCTGGTGAGTAGATTACCATAGGGAGCTTATGAAGTGGGAGCAGTGACGGAATTTAGAGTCCATTTTTCAACATTTTACAGCTACTGGGATCCTTGCATCATCCTCTCTTCTTGTTTGCATGAACTTTGAATGTGAGCTTCACATTAGCCAGCACAAAGTGTTTCGCTGCCTCCACTATAAATTGGTTTAGTGGGGGTAATGTTTTGATTTGTTGGACTTTATTGCTTGTTTTAAGCCTTACTTTCAAAGTAAAGTGGGTTAAAGACGTATGCTTACTTAATTCATTGCAGGATATGGATGCATATAATCTTTGGAAGTGCTGTTTCCAAGTTTAGCGCTGTTAATATTTGATTCTATTAATTTTATTATTATTGAATGAAGTATACATTTTTTATTAAAACCATATACCTACTGTAATAAATAGATTTTTGTACTTGCCTGTAAAATCAGTTTCTTGTATTACCTCACAGGACACAGAACAGGCTATAAATAATGCCGATCTGTATTATGTGCCACCTACAGGTGAATAAACACGTGCCAAAAAAAAACAGACAGGAAGCCACTCTATAGAACCCCATCTTACGCTGGAAGCTCCTCAGTTTTGTAGCAAGCAATGAACCCACAACAAGAAGGGAGGGACCTCTATGTCCCATGATGTATGTGACAGACCTAACCAGGACAGGGGGTTTTGAAGAGGACTAAGAGCAAGCCTCTTACCCACTGACTATGGGCTCTGGCATTTAAGGGAACACTTCTCTTTTTTGAGGTGTATGCCTGGGGGGGAATCCATAGAGTGGTTTTGTTTTATTAAAGTTCATGTCTCCCCAAATCACACAAACCACGGAGGTCCCCTGCCATTATGTGTTTATTGTAAGTAGGTTTCCTGCTATAGTCTGTTGTATACTAGTATGACGAGGGGTGAGAGCACTATTCAGGTGTTTATTGTGCTAACGAACTCACCTATTTTCTGCTAGCAAACTACTGTGGGAATGTTCAACTTATGATAATGTGTACTTTGTGAGCTTGGTGCCGGCCAGTGTGACCTAGACTGAGATCTCTGATTAATCACAACATTGTCCAGGTGGCAAGTTGTTTAATTAACAAAATGTTTCTAGTATATGTTGGCTGTTTATCTATGGTAATTATATTCCTGCACACAGTTTGTATTGTTAGGGTAGCATGATCAGGAGGAGGGATGTCCTCCTGTGGGGTATTAAGTATGTGTCCGAGTTTCAATAAAAGTCTTTCCATTGGATTTTACCTCACATCTTGTCTGTCTTTGATGTTTGGAGTAAAAAAAAGCTGGCATTAGCTTTCGATCTGTTCAGGACAGTTTGGAGGGCAGGAAGTGTGGTTTGGCAGAAGGAAACACCTAGTCAGGGTGCCTGAGCAGGTTCCGTCACAATGTACTCCAAGAAATGGATTTTACAGGTAAGTACAAAAATCCAACTTTCTTTTTCGCATATGACACAGAGCAGGCAATAAACCATGACTACCTGGAATGTCCCAAAGCAATGCACATGAGGGAAGGGAGATGCAACAACCACCTTTAGACCCAAAGAAATTACTCTGCAGCTTGCAACACACTGTGCCCAATAACAGTACCGTCAGCCCTTATGACCACCTGGTGAAATCTCATAATGGTGTGTGCAGACGACCAAGTTTCAGCCTTGTAAACCTGAGCCACTTATGCCTAATGATGGATAACCCAAGTGGCTCCAACACTTCTGGTAGAGTGAGCCCCTAGTTGAAAAGGTGGAACTTCACCCCTGAAGCCATAGGCTTTGGCAATAAGTTGATGAATCCTTTGTGGAATGGTCGACTTAGTAGCAATCTGACCTTTCCTAGAGCCTTCAGGAAGGACAAACAATGAATCCGACTGCCGGATTGCGGTGGTCGGTCGGCCACTTCCTGCTGGTAACTATACACACAGTCCTACCGATTTGGTGCTGCTGTTCACCAAGGACTGCCCATGAGAGACCACAACTGACAAAAGATATAATACATGCCTGATTGATCTCTCAAGATGTGAGTTGCCCTTTGTCTTGTTTTTTAATAAACTTGATCACTACTAATTGTGCACTTAGTCTGGTGCCCCTCTGTGCTTCTGTTTGTATCCCTGAACTGCTAACAGGCCCAGCACTGGAGCTAACACATTTGTCAAACCCCCTGGGGCTGTGGCCAGTCCAAATGGTAGGGCCATAAACTAAAGAATACAATCATGTATTGTACCAGAAGACAATCGAAATGCCCTCTTCCACTGATTTACAAGCACATTTGACCTGAAACCATGGAGGAGGAAAGGTCCAGAGCTTAGTAAATGAGCAGAAGCTCTGGTGACTTTCATCATTCAATCATATGCAAGCAAAAAGCATTTTTTTTTACATTTTCCTTGCATGTGATTGGGTATTCTTTGCACATTGGAGCTTTACTTCATTTACTAAGCTCTGGAGCAACTGCAGCCTTTTTGCCTTTAGTAAGTTAACCCCAGTACAGCCTGGTGTGCTTAGCCAGCCCTGGTTTCTTATATGTTTTTAATATTGTATCAGTGAGTTCTTTCATTATTTATGACACTGTTCCTTTCCACGTGGGAGCTTTAGGTGCTTTTCTAACCTTTATATGTCCCAGCACCTCTTGTTGCATTGTATATGCCAGTGTAAAATAAAGTATCCATTATGAAAAATAATGACCCCATCATTATGGCCAGTGCAGGTATGCAAACTCAGAGGCTCAAACACAGAAATCTCAACAATAGCGTTTTGGAAAGATATAAGAAAATGTCAGGTAGTTTACATGTCTATAATCTATAAAATACTGAAATAACAATATTAGCTTGATTGATCTTATAACAAGGACAAATACATATTATAGGCTGAGGAAATACTTTTTGCAAAACCATTGTTTAATGAATGTACAAAACAGCTCACCTGGTCACAGTGTTACCATGTAATGGCACTTGCATAGGCAGTCCCTTCTGTCTCCTTAATTTGTAATAAAAAAAATACACAACCAGGATACTAAAAAGGCAGTGACAAAATTAATGAGCATGTAGGCTCCTTCTGTCTAAATCCATCACCTTGCAGGCAGTGCTATGCTTCTACAGTATTCCTGCCAAGGTCTAGTATCTCACTGAGAAAGCCCAACTCACTAGAGTTAGTGAACTGGAACTATCCTGTGGATCACCTAACATTAAATGAGAGTTTATACCCAGGAACATAAGGTAACCCAATTACTACACAGTTGCAGTGTTTTGAGATGTTACACCGCACAAAATAAAAAAAAATGGAAAATGTTGCCAACATTAGATATGGCTTCTGCTGTAAAGGGAACATTGCTCCTTACCTAATAAACAAGCACATGGTGGAATATGCATTTACAGTAAAAAGCAACCAGTAGAGATTCAGATCCTGTGGAACTATATGTTCCAGTATCTTAAAAAAAAAAAAAAAAACTTTTAATATATTCAGAGATAAGAAGCAGCTTTGCATTATATGTTCTGACTTCAGTATTTTCTTATCCTGTGCCCTAAAGCCCAAATCCAATTAAAAATGAATTTTACAGAGCTGGGAATCTCAATCAGGTTTCCACTGCCATTTTATTTCATGTTCAGTTGATTAATATTACTGGGTCAGGAAGACTCACAATAACAACCCCTATATTTGCAAGAGCAGGGAAGGGTTAGAATCCATGCTTGGTTTTTACTGTTCCATGTGATATCAGGAAGATTTAGCTGCTTTCACTAAATAAAAAAAAAAAAAAAAAATGGTGAAGTGACACTGGCAGCTGCTGTCTAAGGTATAAATCACCCCTCAAACCATATATCCCTTTCTGGTGAAGGGTGACAGCGCTTACCAAAAAAACACAAGATTTATACATAAACCAAATCTATATAATGACAGTTAAATCAATTTCTTATTTGTTATTTGTGCTTGTTGTTTAATACATTTCATTTACAGTTTTTACAAAGAAGAAAAAGGTGCTGGTAAAGATGGTGGTCCCACCTCGGAACACCATCTTTACCAGTACCTTTTTCTTCTTTGTACCAGTTAGTGATGCGATAGGTAGTCTAAAAATCACATGCTTAATTTTTGCCCCTTGAAAATGCGCAGGTTCTCTTTTGATATGGCTAGGCAGTAAACAAAAAAACTCTCACATATCTTGTATCCCCTCACTCCCCTTGTATCCCCAGCATAAAGTGGTTTGGAGTAAAATCTATGTATGCTCATGCTTTTATGAGAAATGACTTAAAATTACATTACAAAAACATTTAAAGCAGTATTAAACCCAAAATATTTATTATCAGCTATTGCAGCTTTCCAATTCTTGATTATGAAGCTTGCATAGTTCTTTATGTCCAGTTCAATAAAAACCGTCCGACATTCAGCCCGTGTGTATGGCAGCTAGTCTGACAGAAGTTGGAAAACCAGGAGCCAATAGCTGAGAGCGCTGACCAGTGTGTTTCCCCCTGCAGAACACAACAGCTCAGCGGGGGAACTCCGACCAGAGCTGTCAGTTTTATTAGTGTGTACCAGGCTTTAGGCTTTCTTCCTTCTATTGTCATTTGGTGATCTGGCCAGTAATTCTGTTGGTTGCAGATGTATTAGTTACTGGGACCAGTAAAACCACGTAACACTAGCAGGGGTGCTTACAATAATCAGTTTTATTTCTTTTCACACCATAGAACCACAGTCCAGATGCATTCCAGGTGCTTTTCTGCATGCACATTTTTTGACGCGTTTTTAATGCTTTTCAGTCCATTTTTGATGCAGTCCAGTACATTTTTACTCAAAATAAGGACAGGTGTGATCCAGTGGTTTTTGGTGTGTTGTGGTGCTGTGATGTTTGATGCTTTTTACAGCATTCCAGTACAGTCCAGTGCAGGAAAAATGCAGCATGTTCTACTTTTTTTTGGAACTGGAACTGCAAGCACTGGTGTGAACATTAAAAACATTAAAAACCATATAACCTACTTTCCATGCGTTTTTGATGTAGAAAATAAAATGCACTGGTCTGCATGTGTTGTGACCTGGCCCTAAAACTTTTTTCCAACTGGATTTTTTTTTTTTTTTGCCGTAACTGCTTTTAAATAATTAGCTGGAGTTTGGCTTAAATTTGTTAGTGTATTTAAATGTGCTGGTACATCTGTTTTTGCTTTCTGTTGGAAATATAAAAGATTTAAAGGGGTTGTAAATATTTCCCTAAATAGCTTCCTTTACCTTAGTGCAGTCCTCTTTACTTACCTCATCCTTCGATTTTGCTTTTAAATTACCTTATTTCTTCTGAGAAATCCTCACTCCCTGTTCTTCTGTCTGCAACTATACACCTGTAATGTGAGGCTTTCTCCCTGGTGTTTAGTGTCGTGCTCGCCCCCTCCCTTGGACAACTGGAGAGTCAGGACGCCCACTAACACAAAGCTCCTTTATCTGCAATGTAGAGAGTGTCCTGACTCTCCTGTTGTCCAAGGGAAAGGGTGAGCACGACACTCCACACCAGGGAGAACGCCTTGCATTACTGTGTGGAGTTACAGACAGAAGAACAGGAAATGAGGATTTCTCAGAAGAAATAAGGACATGTAAAAGCAAAATCGAAGGATGAGGTAAGTAAAGAGGACTGCACTATGGTATTTGGGAAAAAAAATTGTACCTTTACAATCCCTTTAAGAAAAAAAATCGTAATTAGATAACAGAACTCTATTCTGCTCCAACAGCTTACATCTGATATTATGATTAGGGCTCATTTACATGGGCATAAAAACACTTTGGGGGTTATTTACGAAAGGTAAATCCACTTTGCACTGCAAGTCGCTGTAGAGGGGGACATGCAAGGAAAAAAAAAAACAACATTTTAGCTTGCACATGACTGGATGATAAAATCAGCAGAGCTTCCCCTCGTTTGAAATCTACCCCTTAGATTTACAGCAACTGCACTTCCAAGTGTACTTTCAGTGCACTTGCAGAGCACTTGTAGTGCAAAGTGGATTTGCCTTTCGTAAATAACCCCCTTTGTGTATCCACTTGCTGACCGCAATATGTATAATGCCGCGTACACACCATCGTTTTCTGCGATGGAAAAAAACGTCATTTTCAAAAACGTCAATTTAATTGACCGTGTGTGGGCAAAAACGTCGTTTTATGTCTTCTAAAAAACGACAGAAAAAAATTGAAGCATGCTTCAATTTTATGTGTCGTTTTTGGCCGACGTCGTTTTCTGTGTTCTAAACATTGACCGTGTGTACGTAAAAACGTCGATTTAAGCCCGCGCATGCTCAGAAGCAAGTTAGGAGACGGCAGCGCTCATTCATGTAAAACGACTGTTCAGAATGGAATCAGCACATTCGTTAAGGTGTTTTTCAGCTTATAGACAAGAAAATAAAGCGCTTCTTTAACCCCTGCTTTTAACTGCTACCCAGAAATGGACGTTTGTTGCGGCTGATCTTGTTGCATAGTTATGACAAGCTTTTAACCTCCTGGGCGGTGTTCCCGAGTCTGACTCGGGGTGAGATTTTTGGGCTAGGATCGGTAACCCCGAGTCAGACTCGGGCTCGCCTCGCTGGATGTACAGGGAGTTTTACTTACCTTGTCCCTGGATCCAGCGATGCCACCGCGCTGTGTGAGCGAGCAGGTCCTCGCTCGATTCACACAGTGCCTCCGTGTGACGCCGATCTCCGTTCCCTGCGACGTTACGACGCACGGGGACGGAGAACGGCGCCAAATTCAAAAAAGTAAACAAACACTATACATACAGTATACTGTAATCTTATAGATTACAGTACTGTATGTAAAAAAAACACACCCCCCTTGTCCCTAGTGGTCTGTCCTGTGTCATGCATGTCATTTTGTATAATAAAAACGTTTCTTTCTCCCTGCAAACTGTAGATTGTCCATAGCAACCAAAAGTGTCCCTTTATGTCAAAAATAGTTTTAGATCAGCTAAAAACCAGCGATAATAAATTATAATCACTTGCAGAATTGTGCGATAGCGATTTGTAGGGAAATTCGTCATAAAAAAAAAAAAATAATGACAGCAACAATTCTGCAACTGAGCAAATTTCAGTGATTTTGATTTGATTACATTATTGAATATTTTTTATTATAATTATATTATTATTTGTTATAATTATTTATAATTATTTATTATATTATAATTTATAATTTTGTTTTTAAAAAAATGTCATACCCGGGATGCCTATTAGAAGCTTGTTTGGTCAGATTTAAGTGAGTTATTTCTAAAAATGACAGACCTACAATATAAAACGCCAAATTTCCTTGCAAATAATGGTACCGCTTTCAGCATGTTTTTTCTGAAAGAATCATACCGCCAGGGAGGTTAATTAGTTTATTTCTTGTTTGATAATGTTTATGTTTGTGTTCTGTTATTTAGTTGTATCTTCCATCTTAAACATTTTAAATATATATATTGGTCCACCTTTTTTTTTTTTTTTTAATTTTTGTCACCAATTTGATTAGTAATCTCTATTTTGTTTTTATTTAGGAGTGTGTGAAGTGTCTGCAACAACCTAATTTTTTAGTTAACTCACCCACAAGCATGTTTTTTTACCTTGTTAATGTTTGCATTATTTATTTTGTAATGGGTCTGCCCACTCAATACTGATCTCTCAAATCTACAATAAAGAAACATGTTGAAATTTGGCTGAAAAATTAATTTTTATTTTAGTCTTCATAAAAATTTAGAAAAAAAAAAGTGGCAACCCAAAAACACAACATAATAAAAACAAAGATGCCAAGGTAGGCAGCACTTTAGAGCATGCTTGTTTTTTTCTGAAAACAAGGGTCCCCGAAGCCACAAATACAGCCTGTGAGTCCACATTAAAATTCCATCAGGGGCACCGTATTATTTCTTCGCCCTTTTCTTCCCAGCAGCCTTCCCTGCAGTCTTCCCTGCAGCCTTCCCGGTAGCCCGAGTCCTTGGGGGCTGGGTTCCTGGAGGAGATGAGGTGGCAGGAGCCATAGCAGCCTCATGAGGTGGAGGAGCAGGAGCAGGTGCAGGAGCAGGAGCAGGAGCAGGAGCAGGAGGAGCAGCAAGGACAGGAGGAGCAATCCGCACAATGTGGGTGTCGTCATCGAGCTGCCCCAGGGATGCCATGGTTATGGCTTGGAAGATGAGGAGTTCGCAGCGCACACGCTGGCTCTGCTCCAGATTGTACATCTTGGCTGCAATGAGCGCTGCGAACCCCTCAACTTCACTGGGTGGCTCTCGGATGGCTGCAGTAGCTTGGCGAAGCAGGCCCTGGGTCTCCTCCTCCATTTGTCGCATACTCCTGAGCCGTTTATTGGGATTGCGAAATGGAGGGATCCGGGAGATGGTATCCCGCCGGCGTGCCTCCTGGGTCCCACTGGGGCCTGCCACCTCCTGGCTCCCAGTGGGCTCTGCCACCTCCTGCCTTGCAGTTGGCCCTGGCTCCTCCTGGCTCCCTGTGGGCCCTGTCTCTTCCTGGCTCCCTGTGGGCCCTGGCTGTTCCTGGCTCCCTGTGGGCCCTGGCTGTTCCTGGCTTGGGTCTGCCTGTGTATGAAAAAAAGGAACATATGTTATTTGTGTTTGTCATTAATCACACACATTTTTACAATCATGAGTGATGCAAATTGAATGTCAATATATATTACACACAGGGTCGCCATCCTTAATTATGTGGCCCCTTAAACACCTTCAGACATGGTCCCCCTGGAATTATGTGGGTTGTTGCATGCCTAATTTAGTAAATAAGTGGCCTTTTCCCCAAAAATTCATTTAATCAATTTAGTGTCAACTAGATAGTACTCAAAAAGGGTGTCTTCCATCTGGGACCCCTTGCAGGTGTATTGCGTTACTCCCCCCTACTGGCCTATCTGAAAATGCCACCCACTCCTTCATCAACATTATTAATTTGCCCATTTTGACCCCATCATGTTTTCCCACTACTGACTATTGATCCTATCCCTAAACTTACGAGATTCACATAGAATTTAGAACAATAGTAACATACATTTACCATTATTACTATACTTGTCATATACTAACTAAATTCAAACAAAAAACACATACCATTCTCCACGGCTCACAATTGGGGTCCTCCAGGAACTCTTGCTCTTCCTCCGAGCTTGCCTGCTCTTGTCTGCAGGGAACACTGGAGGATTGGCTGCTGGGAAGCTGGGAGCTACCTCTTGGGGGAAGGGTAGACATGGATGTCCTGGTCTCAATGTGGTCGTCCAGGAACTGCAGCTGACTATAGTACCACAGGGTTGGTTTGTATATGGAGTCAGCTGCAGCCCCAGACCTCATTGAGGCCAGGACTTGGACCCGTTGGGCCCTGTAGGTGCCCCTGATGGAATTTAGTTTGCTTTTCACAGTGTCTGTTGTGGCGTTGGGGACCCTTGTTTTCAGAAAAACAAGCATGCTCTGTCTAGCTTTCTCCCTGGCATCTTTGTTTTTATTTAGTGTGCTTTTGGTTTGCCACAGAACTGGATGTTCCTTCCATTTTTGGATGAATTCTGTCAGGAAGTCCGCATCCTTGAAGGCATCCATTCTTTCTGCACATGAAACAGAAGCCAAAACATAATGTAATTAAAGGCACTAGCTTACTTCCCCTAACTAGCCCACAAACTCATTCCCTATTCACTATAATAAAGTCGGAATTAAAAACTTACGTCTCGTCGTTAGGAAAGATCGGGATTTACGACTTCTTCCACAGACTATGCAGGCCGTTTCCAAACACGTCCCATCCCTTTTACACTACGCACGCGTGACGCTCCGCACGACACCCCGCCCCTGACGTTCGGTATCGTCCTTTCCACGCCCCTTCTCTGTCGTTTGGTGAGTGAGAAAAGATGGACAACATGGAGGTGTATTCTAGCTCTAGCCAGGAGGCAGGCCAGGCCCAAACACGCCGCAGATTCCGCTGCAGAGCCTCCAACATGAGCTTTAATGAAATGGTGGAGATGGTCACCATATTGAGGAGGGAGGACTATGATGCCAAGCATGGCCCCTACATGCATCCCAATAAAGTAAAAGCCCAAATTATGGAGAAGGTCATCCGTAGGCTCCAGCGGAAGTTTGGGAAAACCAGGAGCAGAGAGCACCTGCGCAAAAGGTGGTCGGATTTAAAAAAAAAGGGAACCCCACCAACTTTACAGAATTAATAGGGTGATTCGAAGAAGAAGTAAGTTTTTTCCATGTGTATTTAATTATTTTGGTGTGTTCTTTGTGCCATTTAATTTTTTGGGCCAGGTTGACCATAAAATGAATATTATGAATGTGGACGCATGATGCAGTCGTCGTAGTCGTCGTTCATTCGGTGACTTTCAATAATCCAAGACCATATTAATGAGAAATGGCATCATGCCTAGTTTGCATGTGCAAAGGGGAGTTGAAGCACTGTATCTGAACAAAAATCGTAAATTTAGGAATTGTGGGCGAATGAACGACGACTCCTATGACCAATTAGTCGACACAAATATGAAAGTTGTGACATTTTTGGGGCTTAAAAAAAAGGTGTATTCAATTCTGGAATAGATGGAAATGTGTTTCAGCTTATTTTAGAAGAAACGTAAATACCTTGAGATTCACAAAAAGGAGCGTTTGCTACTCCTTTTTTTATTGAACATGTGTACTACTCAGTAGCACAATTGTTTGTCACAATCACAACCTATGTTGGGTCACACACAGGGGTGAGCAGATCCAGGGGAGACTTGTTTAGCTTACATATCTAAACTTAAAAATTGTGTTAACTGATTTGACATTACTTTGTGAATGGATTAAATATTGGTCTATTTTATTGATAATTGTTTAAAAATCAACAATAGTGACCTTTTGTTTATCATTTCTTATTTTTTGGGTGTCATTTCATGCCGCTCGTAATGGTTGAACCTCATGTTTTCCCTTTCTTCAATCTTGTAGGGCACAATGAAGCAGAAAGGCAGGAGGCACAAGCCAATCAAGCCACACCCCAGAGGGATGTAGAGGAAGAGGAACCTGCCTCAACATCCGGTAAAGTAACATCTACCACATTTTCTGTGAATATAGATATAGGCATACAATCTTTTAACACATGTTTTGGTTCCACATTTCAGGAGGAAATCGGGCTGGTCAGGGACTGGACACGTATAGTGCCCAGCTCCTCATCGGCGAGGTTCTCACCTGCAGGGCCCAAGTTGAGGACATACGTCTGGCCTGCCGTGAAATACGCCACAAAGCAAAGACGCTGGAACGGCAGCTTAAAAATTGTATTAATGTTTTGGGGAGGGTTTAATTTTTGGTGTATTTTCTTTTTTCCTTGAATTTGAAAAAAAAAAAAAAAAAAAAAAATTATATTTTGTACTAATCAAAAAAGACCAAAAAAACAAAAAAATAAATTATATTTTGTACTAATCAAAAAAGACCAAAAAATAAATAAAAATAAATTATATTTTGTACTAATCAAAAAAGACCAAAAAAACAAAAAAATAAATTATATTTTGTACTAATCAAAAAAGACCAAAAAAAAAAATTATATTTTGTACTAATCAAAAAAGACCAAAAAAAAAAAAAAAAAATTATATTTTGTACTAATCAAAAAAGACCAAAAAAAAAAAAAAATAAATTATATTTTGTACTAATCAAAAAAGACCAAAAAAAGAATAAAAAAAAATTATATTTTGTACTAATCAAAAAAGACCAAAAAAAAAAAAAAATAAATTATATTTTGTACTAATCAAAAAAGAACAAAAAATAAATAAAAATAAATTATATTTTGTACTAATCAAAAAAGACCAAAAAAAAAATAAAAATAAATTATATTTTGTACTAATCAAAAAAGACCAAAAAAACAAAAAAATTATATTATATTTTGTAATAATCAAAAAATACCAAAAAAAAATAAAAATTGATTTGTTGTACTAATCAAAAATAAAAAAGTAACAAATAAATAACATTTTGGACTCCAAACAATTTGTGTGTAGTTATTGGTATCAATGCAGACTCATTCAATTACTCAGGCATATTTGTAGAGTTATTAAGATTTAACACTCATGGGAATTTATTACATCCCAAACACATGGCTGGATGAGAACCTAGGAAAAAGAAACATTACCCCCCAAAACTTACAAATAACTAAAATCAAACAAATAAACACTGTTTCATCAAACAAAAAGTAAATTTTTTTTTTTAATCAAGATCAGGCATTGCAATGGCCCCCCTCCCCATAAAATAGTCCACATAGGATTGACGCACTGCACGTGCGGTTTGGGGGGCCAAGCCTCTATGGCTAGCCTGATGTCCCGGCTCCGGAGCCACAAGATCAGCCTCATCAGGCAATACCGTCAGGTACGTTTGAGAATTTCTTTTCAAAAAATTGTGCAAAATGCAACAAGATAGTATGATGTAATTCCACTTGTATTCCGCCATGTTTATTGCTGTTAAAAACAATCTGAATCGGCTGGCCATGATTCCAAAGGCATTCTCTACCACACGTCTTGCTCTGGCCAGCCGATAATTAAAAACCCTCCTCTCATGGGTGAGGGTGCGTACGGGAAATGGCCTCATGAGGTGGGGACCCAAACCAAAAGCCTCATCTGCTACAAACACGAAGGGCAGACCCTCTTCGTTCTCCTCCGCAGGTGGCAATCCTAGGTCCTCCAACCGAAGCCGTTGTGCGAACTCCGTCTCCGCAAAGACACCGCCGTCCGACATCCGGCCATTTTTCCCAACATCCACGTACAAGAACTCGTAATTTGCAGAGACCACCGCCATCAAAACAACGCTGTGGAACCCCTTGTAATTGAAGAAATGGGATCCACTATGGGGTGGGGGCACAATGCGGATGTGCTTGCCATCAATGGCTCCTCCACAGTTCGGAAAGTTCCAACGCTGGGAGAAGTCCGCTGCCACAGTCTGCCATTCCTGTGGCGTGGTGGGGAACTGGATAGAAAGAAAAAATAAAAACCATTAGAACAAAGATTTTGAACAGAATATAGCTAAAATTACAAGGGATCCCACCAACAATTCCACAAAAAAGGTTAGTATTAAAAAATAACATGTGAACAATTAAGCATATTAATCACCCCCCTCTGATGTTGAAAAAATATATTTAGGGGGAGTGGGGCTCAAGATGAGATGAGAAACAACCCCCCAAAAAATATCTAACTAAGAAAAATAATTATTAGTATGTATTTCAAAAATCTAGGGGGGGGGGGTTTGGACAATGGAGGCCACAAATAAACGGGGATATAGGGACACACAAAATGCAGCACTACAATGGAGGCCACAAATAAACAGGGATATAGGGACTATGCTAGGTGGGTTTGGCCACAACATAGAATGATGGACAGGTTGGCTAAATTAAATAAACATGTAGGGCTTTACTAATTGTGTAGAACAGCATACATAGAGACAAAGTGAGCATTCTGAGCATATTAGAAAAGTTTTTTTTTTTTTTTTTTTTTTGGGAATTAGTTTGACCATTGAAAGAACACCACTTACCTTAACATAGTCCTCCTGAAGAACCTGAATGATGGCCGAACAGGTCTCAGGGATTATGAGGCCCAGAGCCTGGGGGGAGATGCCCGTCGAGAACTTCAAGTCCTGCAGACTTCTCCCTGTTGCAAGGTAGCGCAACGTAGCAACTAGCCTCTGCTCAGCAGTGATGGCTTCCCGCATAACGGTGTCCTGCCTGGTGATATATGGCGACACCAAAGCCAAAAGCTGCTGAAATACGGGGTCAGACATCCTAAGAAAATTCCTGAAATCATCAGGGTTATTTTCTCGGATCTCCCGCAGCAGAGGCATATGAGAGAACTGGTCCCTGCGTAGCAACCAGTTCTTGGTCCACAACCTCCTCCTCACCCTGTTCATGGACCGTCGCTGGGATGCAGCACACATCCTAACAACAAGCACAGCACGATCTCGGCGACGAGTTCGTACCCGCAACATGGCTAGAAAACGGTCGTCAAATCAGATCAGACTAAAAATTACGCCCTGAAGTAAAGAATGGCCTTTGAAGAACGACCTGCTAAACAGCACCGTGCACACAAAACGTAATGCCTAAACAAATACGTCCTTAGTACAAGCACTGTATCACAGATCCGACAACAAATAGACAAACTGTACGACAGAAAACGAAATTTAAAGCACAGTCACTGAAAATCACGAATCGTATCTCACCAAACTTTTACTAACACGCAGCAACACGATATCAGCAAAAGAGGCCGTCTTCCGCATGGAAACGACCCTTTATAGTGACGTCGTGCGTGATTGACGGAACTGCGCTGTGCTAGAGCGTTGTGAAAAAGCGATGGTGTGTATGCTACGTCGTTGTTCAAATTGAAGTTTGAAAAATGACGTTTTTTTAAAGCACATAAAGCGTCGCATTTTTCCATCGCAGAAAACGATGGTGTGTACGCGGCATAATACTTTGGGACTTGCAAATGGTTTACTGGGGTAAACTAAAACTATCAGCCATAACACCAATATTATTTTTTCTCATAGCCAGCGGTCTGAGCGGCTCATTAGATGTACCCTCTCACCACTCGCCGCTGTTTCTCTGGCTTAACGGCACGCCCATGAAATTATCTGACGGTGTGGCTAGCTGGTCACAGAGGCAAACAGAGACCAGATCGTCTCTGATTGCTTCTATGGCCTTGGAGGACCAGAGCGATGTCATAATGTCACTTCCGGTCAAGAACAGAAGTAAACTTTTTTTTTTTTAAAGCAAAAGATCAAAAAAAAAAAAACAACACCTTTTGCTTTTAAGGGTAACGGAGAAATTTGTGGTCTTTTTGACCCCAGATCTCTCCATAAAGACGACCTGTCATTTGTATTTTTATTACAGAGTATTTACATTCCTTGCATTAGGAATAAAAGTGGTAAATAATTAAAGGGACAGTGTAAAAAATAAAATAGATATAAAAAAATAAAATAAAGCGCCCTCATCCTTCCACGCTCATGGGTAGAGGCGAGCATAGATGCAAGTCACAGACGCATATGTAAACTGTGTTCACACCACACATGAGGTATCGCCACAAACGTTTGAGCGAGAGCAAGAATTCTAGCACTATACCTCCTCTGTAACTCTAAACTGGTAACCTGTAAAAAAATTGAAATTGACAATTTTAAAATACTGTTGTTTATTTTTGTTTGTGTGTAAAAAAAGTTTTTTTTTGTGTGAAGAAAAAAAAGGGTATTTTTTCACCAAAAATTGCATTTGAAAAACCGCAGCGCAAATACTGTGTGACAAAGACACTGGGTGGCATGAGCCACCTGCATTCTAGCACTTTAGAACGTTAGGCAGCAGCACCTTTGCATTCTAGGCACGCTAGCCTGGTAATACAGTGCCTTGAAAAAGTATTCATGCCTCTTGAAATTTTCCACATTTTGTCATGTTGCAACCAAAAATGTAAATGTATTTTATTGGGATTTTATGTGATAAACCCACACAAAGTGGCACATACTTGTGACGTGGAAGAAAATTGATAAATGATTTTAATATTGTTTACAAATAAATGTGAAAAGTGTGGCGTGCATTTGTATTCAGGCCCCTGAGTCAATACTTTGTAGAACCAGCTTTTGCTGCAATTACAGCTAAAAGTCTTTTTGGGGATGTCTCTACCAGCTTTACACATCTAGAGAGTGAAATATTTGCCCATTCTTCTTTGCATAATAGCTCAGATTGGATGGAGAGCGTCTGTGAACAGCAATTTTCAAGTCTTGCCACAGATTCTCAATTGGATTTAGGTCTGGACCATTCTATGCTTTGAATATGCTTTGATCTAAACCAGTGGTTCTCAACCCTTCTAGTGCCGTGACCCTTTGATACAATTTCCCAAATTGTGGGGACCCCTAACAGTAAAATAATTTTTGTAGAGTGGGTTGTCAGCACCAAAGGCAAGACAAGTTATTTGTGCCCCTAACCCACGGACATTTAGCGCTCAAAGAGTCCTTTCCACACCTTTCTTTCTTTTTTATCTCTCTCTATCCTAATTTCTTGTTTTTTCCCCCATCCCTCTCTCTAGCCTTCTTTCTTGTTCTTTCTCTTATTCTTTCTTTGTTCCTCCCCCTCTTTTCCTCTTCCTTCCATATATTCTCTATTTTTATCCCTTCTCTTACTCCTTGGGGGGGGGGGGGTGAGTGGCAATTCTGGGGGGAGTTCTGATCAGCCAACTTAGGTGCTCTTGATCAAAGTCATCTGCTGATCTGAGAACTGGAGTGTGGACTTTTAATTGCAACTATAATCACAGGTAGTGTTACTCACTGTGTCTCCGACTTTGTGGTGTCTCGTAGCAGTGGCACCTATACCGAAATTAGGAGAAAGGGTTTCCTCCAGCCCCTCCTAGTTTACATTCCTCACCAGTCAGCTGACCTCTAGTCTCTGCCCCCCAATCATGGCAGGAACTGAATGGGCGGCTACAAAGAGGCTGAGTGGGTGTCCACAAGCTCCAAGCTCCTACTGGGCGGCCACAAAAATGCTGGGAGAGCAGTGCGTTCTTCAGTAACAGCCCAGGTTTCGGTGACCCCTAGCAAAACATCTTTTGACCCCTGAGGCGGTCCCGACCCCCAAGTTGAAAACCACTGATCTAAACCATCCCATTGTAGCTCTGGCTGTATGTTTAGGGTCGTTGCCCTGCTGGAAGGTGAACCTCCACCCCAATCTCAAGTCTTTTGCAGACTCTAACAGGTTTTCTTCTAAGATTGGCCTGCATTTGGCTTCATCCATCTTCCCATCGACTCACTGCTGAAGAAAAGCATCCCCACCACCATGTTTAAAAAAACCTCAATGGCAAAAACAGCTGACTCTTCTCCTTGGAGCATTTAGTTGGGGGTATCAGATTAAAGGGGGATGAATACAAATGCACGCCACACTTTTCACATATCTATTTGCAAAAAATTTAGAAAACTATTTATCATTTTCCTTCCACTTCACAATTATGTGCCACTTTGTGTTGGTCAAACACATAAAATCCCAATAAAATACATTTACATTTTTGGTTGTAGCATGACAAAATGTGGAAAATCTTAAGGGGTATGAATACTTTTTTTTAAGGCACTGTACATGCAACTCTGACCTTTTTGCAAACTTTGATTTGGAATGGTTTCAATTGGAGCTTTGAGCGAGAAACTATTAAATTGGGCTTTGAGGGCACACAGTACAATTTTGTATAGAAAACTAGAAATTTATTAATATGAAATATAAAATCAGACCGACATAAAATCAAAATATAGAAATTAGGTCAGTGATTGGTACTACAAGGGTAATAGCAACAAATATACAATCTTATTATGCACAAGCTTCGTTTCCAAAGCACAGTTACAGGTACAGTGTTGAGTTGTATATCCCATGTAGTATTCCGGAGGTTAATGGAGGGCTTGCTCTACATGTTACGCGCTTAGCGCTTCCTCAGGAGCATAAGATATTGCATAGATGGGCCGCATTGGGAGTACACAAGCGACAATCATGTATTGACCCCACAGTGGCTGGGCACATACAAAATGTATCAATCCAGTCAAACGTGGGGGTATTATCATAAACACGAAAATGTAAAAGTAATGGTATACGGGCAGTCAATTGCTGATAAGCAATAACATTTCAAATCCGGGGGTGTACATGCGTGGTAATTCAGTGCTGAATATACTGGGCTGGTTGCAGGTAAGGAAGTAGGTAAAGCTAACAAGGCAGTCTATGGATCCTCATTCCAAAAGGCAGAGGATATGATATAAGACTGCCAAAGCAAGATCATGCAGCCTAGTTAGCACACGAGTCCATGCCTGTTCCCATGGAAATGCTGACGCCGATACGATTTGGAGCTTTGTCTGTATGTGTGTTTCTGCATAACTTTACCTCTGTAAATGTTTCTCAATAAAACTTTCTAAAAAAAGGATCTAAAATGAATTGGGGTACCATATTTAATATAAATTACAGTACAGGATAGTTCTCATTCTTCAGCGACAAACTACTAAGAACCTTTTGTATAAACAGATCTCTACCTCCTCACCTTGCATTCTAAAGTCAAAACTCTGTGTACCATAACGGAATGGAAACTTAGTGTGTTGAGGGGTATCGTCTGAGTTCTCACCAGTAGAAAGACTACAGTATCATCACTTCAGAGCACTAAAATGAAGGATAGAGATGACATTTGGGTTCAAACATCAGCCTGTTCAGCGAACCGCTAAATAAATTGGCCAAACTGGACAGTTCATCTGCCTAAATTCCCAAGTGCTAGGGATCCCAGGCAACATCTTTGCCAAAATATGGTTATATCCACTTCTGGCCAATGATGTCTCCTGGTTTTCCCAGGATAGTTGTTTAAATTACTATGCAACACTGGGGATTTTGAGATTTGTAGGTGGTAGTGCAGTAGGTCATCGTTGTGGTAGGGAAACATCTTGGGTGGTAGGGTTGTGATTAGTAATGGATCTACCTCCACCTGTGACCAGAGAGTCTTTGTTGTTACAGAGGAGAGCTAACTGCGCATCTACAGTTTTTAAATCAGGAAGAATACCCACACCTGCAGTACTGGGGAGTGTCCAATGACTTCCATGCACTGGAAATAAGACTGTTTATGTAAAGGGGGAACTTAGCTGTTAAGCTGTGTCCCTCAATGTACTTTGAGTAAATTTTAAGAGGATGTGTCCCTATTACATAAAGTGTCAATCAGAATTACCTTTGCTGCTGCACGCCCTCCACCTGGCTTTAGGATTGGAAAGACTGTTGCTCCATTTATATACAGTGGACAAAATAATTATTTGATCCCCTGCAGATTTTGTAAGTTTGCCCACTCACAAAGAAATGAAGGGTCGGTCTATAATTGTTATCATGTGTGTTTTAAATGATAGAGACAGAATATAAAAAAAAAACAGAAAAAAACATATGATACAATTGTTATAAATTGAGTTGCAGTTCAGTGAGTAAAATAAGTATTTGATCCCCTACCAACCAACAATAATTCTGGCTCCCACAGACTGGCTACAGTATGTGCTCATGTGGTAAACACATTAGTCCTGTCAATTTAAGATGGTGCCCTTAACGACAACTCGTTATGTGTATAAAGGACACCTGTACACAGAATCTCTTTCTTCCATTTAACCACTTAAGCCCCGGACCAATATGCTGCCTAAAGACCCAAGGGGTTTTTACAGTTCGGGACTGCGTCGCTTTAACAGACAATTGCGCGGTCGTGCGACGTGGCTCCCAAACAAAATTGGCGTCCTTTTTTCCCCACAAATAGAGCTTTCTTTTGGTGGTATTTGATCACCTCTGCGGTTTTTATTTTTTGTGCTATAAACAAAAATAGAGCGACAATTTTGAAAAAAATGCAATATTTTTTACTTTTTGCTATAATAAATATCCCCCAAAAACATATATATAAAAAAAAATGTTTCCCTCAGTTTAGGCCAATACGTATTCTTCTACCTATTTTTGGTAAAAAAAATCGCAATAATCGTTTATTGGTTGGTTTGCGCAAAATTTATAGCATTTACAAAATAGGGGATAGTTTTATTGCATTTTTTTTTTTTTTTACTACTAATGGCGGCGATCAGCGATTTTTTTTTCGTGACTGCGACATTATGGCGGACACTTTGGACAATTTTGACACATTTTTGGGACCATTGTCATTTTCACAGCAAAAAATGCATTTAAATTGCATTCTTTATTGTGAAAATGACAGTTGCAGTTTGGGAGTTAAACACAGGGGGCGCTGTAACATTTAGTGTTCACTTAGTGTGTATTTACTACTGTAGGGGGGTGTGGCTGTAGGACTGACATCATCGATCGAGTCTCCCTTATAAAAGGGATCACTCGATCGATGCGCCGCCATAGTGAAGCACGGGGAAGCCGTGTTTACACACGGCTCTCCCCGTTCTTCAGCTCCGGGGAGCGATCGCGCCGGAGCGGCTATAAACGAATAGCCGCGCCGTCGTCCCGGATCGCTCCCCGAGGCTTACCGATCGGACCCCCCACCCACGTCAAGCAGAGGACGTACGGGTACGTACATGTGCCTGTCCGTGCCATTCTGCTGACGTATATCTACATGAGGAGGTCGGCAAGTGGTTAAACCTCACGATCATGGGCAAGACCAAAGAGCTGTCAAAGGACATCAGGGATAAGATTGTAGACCTGCACAAGGTTGGAATGGGCTACAAGACCATCAGAAAGAAGCTTGGCGAGAAGGAGACAAGTGTTGGAGCAATTATTCGCAAATGGAAGACCTACAAAATAACCATCAATTGCCCTTAGTCTTGAGCTCCATGCAAGATGTTGCCTTGGTTTTGAAACGTGTCACCTTTTCCCCTGCCATCGCCCATGCAATTGCTCCTGTGCATTTGTTTGTATACTCCTCAAAATATTTTTGCTTGTGCAAGATTTTCCCTCATGGGGTAAATACGATCAAGAGAAAAGTGAAGGATCAGCCCAGGACTGCATGGGAGGAGCTTGAGAATGATCTCAAGGCAGTTGGGACCACAGTCACTAAACAAATCATTGGTAA
This sequence comes from Rana temporaria, assembly GCF_905171775.1. NCBI lineage: Eukaryota > Metazoa > Chordata > Amphibia > Anura > Ranidae > Rana > Rana temporaria. The sequence continues at coordinate 54,228,916 of NC_053499.1, forward strand.
CACAATACGCTGCCATGGATTGAAATCCTGCAGCGCCCTCCTCAAGAAGGCACATTTACAGGCCCAACTGAAGTTTGCCAATGAACATCTAAATGATTTAGAGAAGGAAGAAAGTGCTGTGGTCAGATGAGACCAAAAGTGAGTTATTTGGCATTAACTCGACTCACCGTGTTTGGAGGAAGAAAAATGCCGACTATGACCCGAAGAACACCATCCCTACAGTCAAGCACAGAGGTGGAAGCATTATGCTTTGGGGCTGTTTCTCTGCTAAAGGTATAGGCAGACTTTGCCGCATTTAGGGGCCAATGGAGGGGGCCATGTATTGTAAAATCTTGTATGAGAATCTTCTTCCCTCAGCCAGAATACTGAAGATGATCGTGGATGGGTCTTCCAGCATGACAAACCATACCACCAAGGCTACAAAAGAATGGCTCAAGAAGAAGCACATTAAGGTCATTGAGTGGCCTAACCTTAATCTTCTAGAAAGTTTATGGAGGGAGCTAAAACTTGTTGCAACGAGTTGCCAAAGCTTTAGGCAAGAAACCTTAAGGATTTAGAGACAATCTGTAAAAAGTGGACCCAAATCCATCCTGAAAGGTGTGCAAACCTGGTAACCAACTACAAGAAATATTTTACCTCTGTTCTTGCCAACAATGGTTTCTCTACCAAGTACTGTTGACCTTGAAGAAGGGAACATACCCCAAAAGCTTGTCCTGACAAATTGTAAGTTAGTGTAAATAAAAAATAAATAAAATCACAGACAGTATTCAATTGTCTCTGTATCAAGTGCACTAATGCAGCTACAATAACCTCCACCAAGTACTAAGCAATGTTCTGCTTGGGGATCAAATACTTATTTTACTCACTGAACTGCAACTCAATTTATAACATTTGTATTATGTGTTTTTTTCTGGATTTTTGGTTGATATTCTGTCTCTCTCATTTGAAATAGACCTATGACAAAAAAATTAGACCCTTTTCATATCTTTGTTAGTGAACAAACTTTTCAAAATCTGCAGGGGATCAAATAATTATTTTCCCCACTATACCTGTGCATTATGCCTATATCCTCCAGATTCATTTTGTGTTATGGTTGACCACTTAAGCACAGGAGTTTCTGTTGGTAATTCCAGGTGCACACATCATGAAAATACAGTGCAATGTCAAGAGTATATTTATACCCCATTCTGCGAAAAAGATCTAAAGCCTAGAGCAAAATATAAACCTACAACAGCTGTACGTGTATACTGTTCAGTTTTTATAAATAATCCCTATTACACAGCACATTATACTCACATTATAGTCTTATGAAAACATAGCAACCCCTAGTCCGTGTTCTGTGTAGATTTGCACACCCTGTATATCAGCTGAGTGGAGAAGAGTGTCATTCTCAGATTACTACCTTGTAATTTTCCCTGTAGAAGTCATTCGGCTAAAAGGCAACTTTGATTAGGAAGGAAAGGAAAAATGATACTGTCAATGAAATACCACTACAGAAATAGAATCTAAACAGAAGTATCAATTTATTTTTATCAACAGTGCAGCAAAGCATGAAACCAACCACTTATCAAGCATTGATTAACATCGCAACAATATTGGTTAAGTCCTTCAGTATGTGCAGTTACTGAGCTCTGTGATTACAACAGATTGTACTATAGGAATTAAAGGATAACACACAAATATGTTTCCCCTTGGCCCTCTGTAATCTTTTATGACCAAAAAAAATAAAAAATTCTTTACATTTTTTTTTAAAAGTTATCCATAAAAGTTCTGAACCTCCCCCATGTCACTGGATTTGATTGACAGCAGTCTATCCAATGAGGACCCAAGACAGTGGCTGGAGCTGCTGTGCTTGTCCCTGTCTCTGGAACGATTGGGTTCAGGTAAATAAAAGGGGAGCTCTTGGTGGGGGCAGAAGGTTTTTCACCTTATGCATGCAATGTAAATTTCACTTTGCTTTAAAGTGGTTGTAAACCCTTTACAACCACTTTTACCTACAGGTAAGCCTAGATTAAGGCTTACCTGTAGGTGCAGGAAAAATCTCCTAAACCTCCACGGTTTAGGAGATATTTACTAAAATTATGGGCGCTGATGTCTATGGCGCAGACGCATTTTAGCAACTGCTATCGTGCCGTACCTAAAGGAGGCCGTGCCTTGACTGGCGGCTCCCACGTGCATGCGCGTGAGTGACGTCATTGCGGCTCTGGCCAATTACAGCGCTGGAGCTGCGATACCCGGAAGTAACCTCGGGAGGGAAGTCGGCCGTCCAAGCGATGTATGAGGATGGCTCTGGGGGCTTTGATAGGTGAGTTTTACATAATGAGCTAGTATGCTATTTCTGGAAGAATTCATCCTCATCCACCTGCTGAGGTACAGGGTGAAGAAGAATTTGTGGTCGGAAGAATCCTTGACTCCAGGATCTTTAGGAACAAATTGCAATATCTGGTTCAATGGTAAGGATATGGGCCAGAAGAAAATTCTTGGGAGCCTGAAGAGAATGTTCATGCCCCTAGAATATCAAGCAAATTTCACCAGAGGTTTCTTCAGAAACCTGGCACTAAGTTGTCTTGGAGATGTCCTGGGAGGAGGAGAGTACTGTTAGGACCTGGGCTTGAACCTGGGACCTCTGCGGTGTCTGGTGGTGACCCTGCTTGCTGAGCCGCCTGGAATGCTGGACAGTTCTTTTGACCTTGGATAGTTCCTTAGTCAATTCCTTGAATGATTTTGTCATGAATCTTGTTTGCCTTGAACTTTTTTCTCCTCCCATGAACTTCCTGATTTAAGCCATGTCTCTGCATTTCCTGGTCACCAGAATATTCTGCATTCACCAGCCAATATCTTGCTCCTGTCTCACCTGCTGCTGACCGTTTCATTGCTACCATTCTTTACCGACATTTGGCTTGCAAATATTTGTTACAGACTTTTGGCTTGTTTCTCGATTACGCTTCTGCTTGATCCCTATCTGCTATATCTACTACTGGACCCTGGCTTGCTCACCTCCTTGTGGGGCTATCCTGAGGACAGAGACCTGGTACTAACACGCAGCCAAGCTCATCTCCTGTAAATACCTGCTCCACTGCTGAAGCTACTGGCCTCTGAGCCCAACTCAAGACCGTGACAACCTTTTAGCTGATGCACAGATCAGCAGATGCTCAAATAGCCAAGAAATAGTTCTGAAAATGTGAACAGAAAAACAGGTGGTGGCCCTGCAACTTGTGAGAAAGACAGCTGCTAGATGCTGTAAAAAAAGCCCAAGAGCTCCAACACCTTTGGAAGAATAGGCTCAGGCAAGGAAGGAGGAACTTGTTACCTGAGGCAAAAAACATAGAACAGAATGTAAAACTACCACCCAGCAAGGTTAAAGAAGAGGGAGGTATCCGATAAGAGTGGCAACCCTGTGAAGAACATAAGTTGGGTCAGTTAGCAAGGTAATAATTGGCAGGCAGATATACTGCAAATGACAGTATAACACATTTGGATCGCAAATGTTTGCAATGCCTTCAAGGAAGGACATGGGGAAGGAGAATTACATTTACACAGAAGGTGATATGAAAAGTCTCATGGAAGCAAGACAAACTAGCATCTAGGATAATTTGTTTCTAAGTAGTGTAAAAAAAAAAAGAAGGAGAGGGCCCAAGGGAAGAAACCAAAGCATAACTATGGCTGCCAAGGGCAACAGAGACAAAAATATGTCATTCTTACAGAGGCCCTTTTAAGAGAGTAAATACTTTGAGCACAAAAGAGGGGCTTTGTGTTGGCAAGAACACCTGAGAAAGGCACCAGAGAGGCACAGAGATGAAGATGAGCAACATAAAGCATTGTAATCAACGTTAATGCTTTTTAATATGTATTTGGATTTTAAAATGTGATAAAACTAACTAGACACCTGGGGGGCATTTACACAGCCATGTCATAAGTAGACTGCTGTGCATAATGGTACAAGGTTTACTGGCACACAGCGCTACCTGTGGGACTGTTATGAACTGAACAGGAGCAATCTAGTTTATACACATTCTATTACATTTGACTTTTCCTTAACCACTTAAGCCCCGGACCATTTTGTTGCTAAATGCCCAGGCCAGGTTTTGCGATTCGGCACTGCGTCGCTTTAACAGACAATTGCGCGGTCGTGCGACGTGGCTCCCAAACAAAATTGGCGTCCTTTTTTCCCCACAAATAGAGCTTTCTTTTGGTGGTATTTGATCACCTCTGCGGTTTTTATTTTTTGCGCTATACACAAAAATAGACAATTTTGAAAAAAATTCAATATTTTTTACTTTTTGCTATAATAAATATCCCCCAAAAAACATATATATAAAAAAAAAATTTCCTCAGTTTAGGCCGATTCTTCTACCTTTTTTTGGTAAAAAAAAAATCGCAATAAGCGTTTATCGATTGGTTTGCGCAAAATGTATAGCGTTTACAAAATAGGGGATAGTTTTTTTGCATTTTTATTAATTTTTTTTTTTTACTACTATTGGCGGCGATCAGCGATTTTTTTCGTGACTGCGACATTATGGCGGACACTTCGGACAATTTTGACACATTTTTGGGACCATTGTCATTTTCACAGCAAAAAATGCATTTAAATTGCATTGTTTATTGTGAAAATTACAGTTGCAGTTTGGGAGTTAACCACAGGGGGCGCTGTAGGAGTTAGGGTTCACCTAGTGTGTGTTTACAACTGTAGGGGGGTGTGGCTGTAGGACTGACGTCATCGATCGAGTCTCCCTATAAAAGGGATCACTCGATCGATGCAGCCGCCACAGTGAAGCACGGGGAAGCTGTGTTTACATACGGCTCTCCCCGTTCTTCAGCTCCGGGGAGCGATCGCGACGGAGCGGCTATAAACGAATGGCCGTGCCGTCGTGCCGGATCGCTCCCCGCGGGAATCCCCGCGCCGCACGCAGCGGAGGGGGTCCCAATCGGACCCCCGACCCGCTAGAAGGCGGGGACGTATATATACGCCCATCTGCCTGTACGTGCCATTCTGTGGACGTAAATAGGCGTGCGGCGGGCGTTAAGTGGTTAAAAAGAAGAAATTGCATGCTTTAAAAATAAATGTAGTGAATTGTGAATGAATACCCAACTGGACTTGAATGAATACAGTGATCAGTGATGTGATACAGTAGTGAAGTAGTAGCCGACAGATGAAACCACAGAGTTCAGCAAAAAAAAGGGGTTGAAGGGACTAGAAGACACAGGCCTCGGGACTTTGAATGTGTTATATGTAGAGATATAGAATCACTGATACAGCATATACAATGAATTTTTTTTTTTTTTTTTATAATAAAAACTAACATGAGACAACTTTGTATTCATACTCCCCTCATCTCTCTCTCTCTATATGCCAATTTGTATGTTTCCTATGCATACTGTAATTTCAACATGAGCACTTATTTCATCTTTTGTTGTTGATAGCATAGTAGACGCCATACCAAAATATCCTGAGGAAGCTCTGCCGAGCGAAACATGTTGAGAGTGGTATTGTCTGTTTAATATGCTTCAATGGAACAATGTATTCTGTGATATGAATACAAAGTTGTCTCATGTTTTTTTTATCTTTTATAATAAAAGCCAATTCCATGCTGGAATGCATACGGCACTCGCGCGATGACGGCGCCGCCCTGCTTTCCAGCGTGGAACGCGGAAGTTCACGGTATATGGTGCCATGTTTGAAATCAGTGTGATGCACTGCACCTGATGATCTGCCTATAAAGGCATTCAATGGAGATACAGCCAGTGTTCCATTATTGGCAGCCGTAGCTCGGCCTACACTACAGATATGGATGCTTTTACTCCCCCTGCCGGAATAATGCTCCAGCCTCAACTACTACTTTGAATACCATCTACAGATGCTGCAACTTGGAGCTATTGCTGGGGATAACTTCACAGACTGCCATATTGAACATCCTTCACCACAGGATCCCTAGTACCTATACTGAAGTCTGCAAAACTGATAAGTTCCATTTCTGTTACTTGTAGTGCTATAGCAATACCTTCTACATATACAGTGATGAAAATAAGTATTTGAACACCCTGCTATTTTGCAAGTTCTCCCACTTGGAAATCATGGAGGGGTCTGAAATTGTTATCGTAGGTGCATGTCCACTGTGAGAGACATAATCAAAAAAAAAAAAAATCCAGAAATCACAATGTATGATTTTTTTAAACTATTTATTTGTATGATACAGCTGCAAATAAGTATTTGAACACCTGAGAAAATCAATGTTAATATTTGGTACAGTAGCCTTTGTTTGCAATTACAGAGGTCAAACGTTTCTTGTAGTTTTTCACCAGGTTTGCACACACTGGAGGAGGGATTTTGGCCCACTCCTCCACACAGATCTTCTCTAGATCAGTCAGGTTTCTGGGCTGTCGCTGAGAAACACGGAGTTTGAGCTCCCTCCAAAGATTCTCTATTGGGTTTAGGTCTGGAGACTGGCTAGGCCACGCCAGAACCTTGATATGCTTCTTACAGAGCCACTCCTTGGTTATCCTGGCTGTGTGCTTCAGGTCATTGTCATATTGGAAGACCCAGCCTCGACCCATCTTCAAAGCTCTGAGGGAAGGAGGTTGTTGCCCAAAATCTCGCAATACATGGCCCCGGTCATCCTCTCCTTAATACAGTGCAGTCGCCCTGTCCCATGTGCAGAAAAACACCCCCAAAGCATGATGCTACCACCCCCATGCTTCACAGTAGGGATGGTGTTCTTGGGATGGTACTCATCATTCTTCTTCCTCCAAACACGGTTAGTGGAATTATGACCAAAAAGTTCTATTTTGGTCTCATCTGACCACATGACTTTCTCCCATGTCTCCTCTGGATCATCCAAATGGTCATTGGCAAACTTAAGACGGGCCTTGACATGTGCTGGTTTAAGCAGGGGAACCTTCCGTGCCATGCATGATTTCAAACCATGACGTCTTAGTGTATTACCAACAGTAACCTTGGAAACGGTGGTCCCAGCTCTTTTCAGGTCATTGACCAGCTCCTCCCGTGTAGTCCTGGGCTGATTTCTCACCTTTCTTAGGATCATTGAGACCCCACGAGGTGAGATTTTGCATGGAGCCCCAGTCCGAGGGAGATTGACAGTCATGTTTAGCTTCTTCCATTTTCTAATGATTGCTCCAACAGTGGACCTTTTTTCACCAAGCTGCTTGGCAATTTCCCCGTAGCCCTTTTCAGCCTTGTGGAGGTGTACAATTTTGTCTCTAGTGTCTTTGGACAGCTGTTTGGTCTTGGCCATGTTAGTAGTTGGATTCTTACTGATTGTATGGGGTGGACAGGTGTCTTTATGCAGCTAATGATCTCAAACAGGTGCATCTAATTTAGGATAATAAATGGAGTGGAGGTGGACATTTTAAAGGCAGACTAACAGGTCTTTGAGGGTCAGAATTTTAGCTGATAGACAGGTGTTCAAATACTTATTTGCAGCTGTATCATACAAATAAATAGTTAAAAAATCATAAATTGTGATTTCTGATTTTTTTTTTTTTGATTATGTCTCTCACAGTGGACATGCACCTACGATGACAATTTCAGACCCCTCCATGATTTCCAAGTGTGAGAACTTGCAAAATAGCAGGGTGTTCAAATACTTATTTTCCTCACTGTATACCAGCTAAACAATTGCTGTTCCCTATCATATCTTCTACTGCTCAACATCTAGGATACTGTTGTGTATAGGACTGTCTGCTAAGGAATATGTTAAAGGCATATCTGTACTCAAATACCCTGAGCTATATTCACCTCTCATGTATAACTAATAGTTATTACTATATCTCCTAATTACCATATGTACTCTCAAAGTACCTGAGCTACATTTACCTCTCATATATAACTTTAGTTATACTACAGCTCTTAGTTACTATATGTACTCTCAAAGTACCTGAGCTATATTGCCTCTCATACGCAATTAATACTTGTTACTACAAATACTATATGTACTCTCAAAGTACCTGAGCCATATTGCCTCTCTTATGCAATTAATATTTGTTACTACAAATACAATTTACTAAGTGCTTGACAGAAGTATAAACTACTTATAGGCTTTGTCCTTATTGTTGAACATGTTCGCTCTAACTTTTCTATGCCCTTTTCTATCCCCTAGTGGCCTAAATACATCTCTACATGTTAAGGTTGATATGATGTAGAGAACCCCCAAACTCCTGTCGCTAGGAGTGACGCCTGGGGTCCCTTACTGATAATCACCTGCATGTAGTGGTGTATTGGGATATTGTCCTTGAACTATAATTTTGGTCTCATTTTGTAATGCGTCCATGCTTAGTAGCTCAACGCCTTTCTTTATGTGACACAGAGATGATGTATAGATCTCCCAAACTCCTGTTGTGAGGAGTGACGCCTGGGGCCTAGTAGTGAGTTGTCGCATAGAGAATCGCATTGAAATCCTTGCTAACCGCAGTTGTGGTTCACTCCGTTCACCATTGCTGTTACAGTGATTCTATATCTCTACATATAACACCTTCAAAGTCCCAAGGCCTGTGACCTCTAGTCCCTTCAACCCCTTTTTTTGTACATTGGGATGTGGTGTTTAATTGGATTCCTCCATCTTACCCTGCTCCACAGTATTCAGCAAAAAACAGGACACACCTGGAAACGTGTGGCATGCAGAAAATACTTTGGACTGCATAGCTCTTCAACGGTTAAATATTATCATTTTATAGGAAGTTATTTTTATTTAGGAAGCAACAGAGTCACCTTAATCTTTCATATTGCATATGAGTGTGCACGCTGACGTCCTTCAGGCCTTCCATTTTTCCGGCATACAGTTCTATGCTTATAGTCACACTTACAATACAAACATACCAATTGCAAAGTTGACAATAAATAATACATTAATATTTACAGGTGCATCTCATAAAATTAGACCATCATCAAAAAGTTAATTTATCTCAGTAATTCAATTCAAAACGTGAAACTTAAATATTTTATATAGATGCGTTACACGCAGAGTGATATATTTTAAGCATTTATTTTTCATTTTGATGATTATCGCTTACAGCTAGTGAAAAACCCATAATGTAATTTCTCTGAAAATGTGAAATATTACATAAGACCAACAAAAAATGGTTTTTAGTACAGAAATGTTGGCTTACTGAAAAGTATGTCCATGTACACTATAGTATGCACTCAATGCTTCGTCGGGGGTCCTTTGATTGAATTACTTAAATTAACTTTTTGATGATATTCTAATTTTAGGAGCAGCACCTGTATATTACAAATGTTATCATAACTTATTGCTAATTACTTCAGAATGCAACTGTAGGCTCCAGACATCATTATGTGGATAGACAGGGGGCAGCTTTGTGTGCTATATTCCCTCTGAGTAACAGACCCCCAAGCTGGTGAAACTCATGCAGCTTCTTCCACAGGATGCTCTAGATTGGTCTTTTTCAATCTTTTCAACACAGAGGAGCTCTAGAAATAATGTTCCAGTTTCAGAATGATCATTATTTTTACAATGTACAGTACATTAGTATGATGTAACTGGAAGAATGCTCTTTATATCTGCAGTCAGTGAGAAGAACCCCACCCGCAGACAGCTAAATAGATCACTGTTGTCAGTGGTTACTCATCTAAGAGGTAGAAATTGCTCATTGTTTACGGAACCCCTCTAGCAACCTCTGGTGGAACACTATGGTTCCATGGAACCCTGGTTGAAAAAGGCTGCTCTAGCTAAAGCTTTGATCAAGCCATGCTGTACTCAAACATATTACAGCTAAAACAAACAGATTAGAACTTTTGCTGTATGAGGGCATAGGCAAAATGCCACATTAACTTTAGAAATAAAAACTGTTACACCTAAACACACATACTATAAAAGGAGTTTCTGCAGTGTTATTGGGAACATATATACTGGGGAAAAAACAAACAGAACATGAAAATGGTTTATCAATAGCCACAAAGCTATGAGTTTCGGTGAAAAACAAACTACATTTCAAGACAGAGCTATTTACAAAAGGCTATACATAGAGACTGTTATGGTTATGGTGTGTTTATAGCGAGCACTGAGGGAGCAGTTACTATGTGTATACAATGTGTATTGCAGATTATCAGTTTATGTTACAATTTATAATGACTGCGCTGATGTGCAATTCCAAAAAACAAATGGTGAAGTCTGCTGTAGTTACTGGCATCACAAAATAAAAGTGCGGTTCAGCTTCTTCATTTACAGAGTAATTCTGAAGCTACAATTTTTCAAGGAGATAACCATGAAAAGCTGTTGAATCCACTCAAAGCTATGTGCTTTGATGAGATACAAATAAGTAAAACAATTACTTCAAAGAAGCATGAATCTATCTATGAAAGAGATTGTGCAGATCATTTTGTTTACCCTTACAGAGATAGCAACAGTTATGCAGAACCAATCAAAATATCAAAGCAAAATCTGGCTTTGGTTAGGGCACCCGAATAGACTCAAGACAGCAGGCAGAAGGTGGTCCACCCAGTTGCTATGTAGGATAGCAGCAGAAACATGTAGGTTTGCAATAGCCACACATTAAGAGTTATACACAGTCAGACACCACTAGCATGGGCTAAATTTTAAGAGAACCACAGAAATCAGCCCCCCCCAAAAAAAAAAAAAAAACAATCTCTGCTGGTTTGCGCAGATAGACCACAATCAGGTCTTGTTTGTTAATGTGGTCATGACAGCCTGTACACATTTTTATTCCCCTGTGATTACATTTTTTCGGGTGTGTGTAGAACGTCCACAACTGGTTAAAGGACTCAGGCTTTACTTTGTGGTGAGCTGGAAAACGATAATTTGGGTAATTGTAATTCAACAGTGCAACCTTATCTGCTGCTTGCTGCCAGGACATAAAGGTATTCAGAAAAACGGATGAACCTCAAAAGCATAAAAACATGATACATCTGCACTCAAGTCTTCTTCTTTAAAAACATTAGCTCTTATAATTTATTCCATTCCAAGAAACACTACCAAACACATTAGTTAAGAAGCAGTGTTTCAATCCATGTTTAGCTCTTTATCAAGCTAGGAGCAAACCATACAACATATCACAAGCTTCAACTATGTTGTATTTATGTATACAGGGGGGAACTAATGCGCAAAACCAAACTAACCATGGGCAACTAAACTATATAGATTAAAATTAATAAAATATTTAAATAGCAGCAGCCACTACTAAAACGGTGCTCACGCACCAAATGACATATGTAAAACGGGGAGTGTAATGGTGCTTGCTAGTGGGGAGTTGCAATAATAAAGTGCAATTAACGACGCACAGCAACGTATAAATACTAATCAATATACAATATAAGCGTGTTACACTCTTGAAAGCCCTTCATAACATCCACAGCTAGGGTGTAAAGGGTAGGAACAGTGGTGATAATGGGTAAAATAAAAGCTACAATGAATTTATAAAATCATTGAATGGGTGGGACTCAATTACAATCCCAATAGACTCCAGTGCTGTCAAAAGATTGCGTGAACACACACAAAATATAATCAATGGATTTCCAAAACATAGCCTATCCCGCCACTATGAGCGCCATCATAATAAAGATCCCTCTTCCCTGAAGGTATGGGGCATTGAAAAGTATAAACCTCATTGGAGGGGGGACAACAAAGTGCAAAAAATCAGCCAGGCTGAATCTCGGTGGATTCATGAATTGTGCACTTTATCCCCCAATGGCCACAACATAGATCTTAATTGTTTTATTTCCAATTTTTAAGATTTTAAGATCTCTTAGTTCTATGATTTTTATCAGTGCCCTGTGCCTTTTAAACAAAGGTTTTAGTCTCGTTATGTCATCATTATTTTATTTTGTTTTAACCTTTTTATCTTCCTGCCTTTTATTATTACCACCCTCCCTGTCAAATGTACATGTGATGAGGTTTTATATGCGCAAGTGATAATTAATACATTTTTTAGTCTCCCTATTTTTCACTAGAGGGAGCATTAACACTTGTCAGTATCATATTGAGTGGTATAGGCTTCATAGCTTTCTATATATACCTTCAGTTCCTTTTATATCCACTTGAGGGAGTTCTACTACCTCTTGGTGTAATTCATTATTCTCCCATTAGTATGATCAATATGCCCTCCAGCCACTAGAGGGACTCACTTCGTGATCACATAGGAATCTTAATGTTTTTAATATATGTAATAATGTGATTTTAATACCATAATGAAATTCAATGGATGCCATAGGATTGTGGATCGTTTTTAATTTTATATGCTGTTGTATTGATTGCTGGAACGGATGTGCCGAGAAGCGCGCCTCCGCAGCCCTATTTAAGTCACCGCTCACCCACGACACTTCCATACCTATGATTAAGTAGCGTTGTACTGCTACGCAACGCGTCAGGTGTCACCGGGAAGTGCCGCTGGTGACGTCATCTCCGCTCGCGGCCGAGAGCGGAGATCTGCTGCCCATCTTTTAATATTCGCTGGAACAATCTGCATGCTGTTCACAGCCTACTGTAAATGTGAGTGCTACTATTTCATTTATTAAACCTAATTTGATATACTGCACTATGGAGCTTGCCTTCTATTTTTATTGAGAGAGATCTGGATGTAACGGAGGTCTGGAGGATCGGAGCAAATAGAGCTTTCCTGGACTCAGAGTGTGTGCTGCTGGGCTTCATCCATAGATTAACAGGCTTACTTGACCTGTTCTGAGGTGAGAGGCTAGTATTTCCTATCTTGTGCCTGCACAGCTACACTGGAGGATAGTGCGGTGATTGCAGCAACTTTCTACACCTTTGGGAAACTGTGGAAATAAGCACCTTAATAATTTTACTCTTTACACATTATTCATTGCACGTTTGGAATATTTTTCATCAAGTTTTGGAATTTACTTTGAACACTTCACCCTATTTGAACTATTTATTTATTGATTTTTGCTCTTAATAAGTGTTTATTCACTTCGAACACTTTATCAATTTGAACTATTCATTTATTCATTTTTTTTTCCATATTTATTGATAAAATGCTTGAACATTATACCTTTATTTATTTATGTTCATTTTGCACATAATTTTTCGGAGCACATTGGTTTCAATTTTTATCTCCAAACACAGAGGAGTCCCATTTTGTGTTGTTTGGATTTTTTTAGGTCATCACTATTCACTTTTTTCACCAATTTTTGTTTGTTCTTGGTGACAGCACTGGAGTCTATTGGGATTGTAATTGAGTCCCACCCATTCAATGATTTTATAAATTCATTGTAGCTTTTATTTTACCCATTATCACCACTGTTCCTACCCTTTACACCCTAGCTGTGGATGTTATGAAGGGCTTTCAAGAGTGGAACACGCTTATATTGTATATTGATTAGTATTTATACGTTGCTGTGCGTCGTTAATTGCACTTTATTATTGCAACTCCCCACTAGCAAGCGCCATTACACTCCCCGTTTTACATATGTTGTATTTATGCAACCCTTCACTGGTGAGTATATAGGGAAGTTTCTTTGTTAACTAATGCAAATGAGAGAAAAAGGAGTACATATGATTCCAATTTAAAGCACAGCTTTCATAAATGCACCAATAAAGTTGTCAAATCAGCTAGAAAACTAAACATGATACTGCTTGACTATCACTGCTCCACAGGATCCACACATCTTTGATTCATCAACCACTGCCGCTAAATTTAATCGGCCTGTGTTTAAAGAAGTAAGAATTTTAATGGAGAGCGGACCTCATGGGGAACTACTAGCCTAAAATGACCCCTCAAAGCATTAATGCGAGTACATATTTTTGTTTTCTGACAGTTCAGAAAGTACAAATAAGATCTAAGGGACCACCGGTAGTTGCAGAGACGAGCTCTAGCCTATAAACTTACAATGGTTTGCAGATTAAAATGACTGACCTGGGCAACTATCACTATAGGTCTTTGAGTGCCTTAAAGCAGTAATAAACCCAAAACCAAAAATGAATTCTATTGCAGCTAACCAATCATTAGATGTGGTGGCTGCGTTTGTTTTCTTTTCTTTGGCTTTTCCTTCTGTTTTCACCTGGTGATCTGGCCAGGAACATACTGCCTGTATTAACCACTTAAGGACCGCCTCCTGCACATATACGTCGGCAGAATGGCACCGCTGGGCACATGCACGTACAGGTACGTCCTGTACTAGTACCCAGCTCCCGCGACCTGGTCCAAAGTTCCGGGACCGGGACCGTGGGACCCGATCGCCGCTGGAGTCCCGCGATCGGTCCCCGGAGCTGAAGAACGGGGAGAGTCGTGTGTAAACACGGCTTCCCCGTTCTTCACTGTGGCGGCTGCATCGATCGTGTCATCCCTTTTATAGGGGGACACAATCAATGACGTCACACCTACAGCCACACCCCCCTACAGTTGTAAACACACTTCAGGGAACACATAACCCCTACAGCGCCCCCTAGTGGTTAACTCCCAAACTGCAAATGTCATTTTCACAATAACCAATGAATTTTAAATGCATTTTTTGCTGTGAAAATGACAAAGGTCCCAAAAATGTGTCAAAATTGTCCGAAGTGTCCGCCATAATGTCGCAGTCACGAAAAAAATCGCTGATCGCCGCCATTAGTAGTGAAAAAAAAAAATAATAAAAATGCAATAAAACTATCCCCTATTTTGTAAACGCTATAAATTTTGCGTAAACCAACCGATAAACGCTTATTGCGATTTTTTTTACCAAAAATAGGTAGAAGAATATGTATCGGCCTATGTTTTTTATATATTTTTGTGGGATATTTATTATAGCAAAAAGTAAAAAATATTGAATTTTTTTTCAAAATTGTCGCTCTATTTTTGTTTATAGCGCAAAATATAAAAACCGCAGAGGTGATCAAATACCACCAAAAGAAAGCTCTATTTGTGGGAAAAAAAGGACGCCAATTTTGTTTGGGAGCCACGTCTCACGACCGCGCAATTATCAGTTAAAGCGACGCAGTGCCGAATCGCAAAAAGGGGCAAGGTCCTTTAGCTGCATTTTGGTCCGGGTCTTAAGTGGTTAATGAGACATCACTCTGGATGAAGGAGCACAGAAGGCACAACATACAGTGGCACTATCAGTCTGGGGGAAGTGCAGTCTTAAATGTATTAGCAGATTTAAATATACTAACAAACTGAAGCTAAACTCCAGCTCACACTTTATAAACAGTTACAGCAAATAGTTTATCATTTTAAGATAAAGGCTTTACATGAATGAATAAAGAAATAATTTTAAGCACCCCTGCCAGTGGTAAATGGTTTGTCTCATCCATGTAAACTGATACATTCTGCTGAAGAGCTTGTTCTTTTGAAAAACAACACACTTGCTGGATGGTTTACCAGATGAAAAAAAAGAAAACCTAAAACTAAAAAAAATGCACACAGCCATCACATCTAAATATTGGCAAGCTGCTAATTGGCAAGTTTGCTTTTGGGGTAAATAGTGCTTTAAGGAACAGGTCTGGCCTGTCTGACAGCATTTATATGTGGTTTTATTCAACAAAAACAATCAAAATATTCATCCTGAAGATAGGTTTTGTAGATTTGGAAACAGCACTCCCTACCTGCTGCCCAGAATCGGTTCCCCGGATGCCCCAAGTGCAGAGTAATCCATTCCATAAAAGTGCAATCCAAGCAGGATCTTCTTTCTCCATTTAGAGTCAGGGTCCAAAATCTGAACACAAGCCTGTACCCAGGAAATTGGGGAGTTTGGACCTGGCCTGCAATGACATGAAAATTTGTACATTTTTATATACTTACGGTATAAGTTTATAAGTCTGTCCATTACACTAGCCATACACCAGTAGAATGTTGTTCGAAATATTGTTTCAGAGTGTATGTTCAATTTTCCTATTTTTAGTGGGGTCAAATTAACATATGTTTTCAACTACATTGATGACAAATTTTGATGGATTAGAATGGGAAAATTCAGTTATTTTTTAATCTTTCCATGTATTAAATCCTCTGCCCTTCTTGTTTTAACTTTGGAAAGTAAAAAAAAAATTTCTGCCAGTAAATACCTTATACACCCCACTTCATGTTTTGTGTCTGATAACAAGCCCAGGCTTATGACATCATGCACAGCTCTCACTCACTCTTGTAAAAGTTTTCCAGGAAGGGAGGCGGGGGTGAGTCATAAGAGGCCAATGAGAGAGGCAGAGCTGGTGGCGTGCCTCTGTGTGTCTGTGTAAATCCAGGAAGTATACAGGCATCAACTTCAGCTGCCCACAGTTAAAATGGTTGCCACCAGACTCAGTGGAGCGAGATTGTTTCAGCATATTTGGCAAGTACAGAACCACAGTACCGTATTTATAGGCGTATACCGCGCACTTTTTTGGCCTTAAAATCAGGGCAAATTCGTGGGTGCGCGATATATGCCGATACTCGCTTCCCGCGCTGTGTTTGAACCACTCCGCCGACATATACCGAGCGCAGTACACTCGGGTATACTCGGGCAGGCTCGGCTCCGCTCGCGGTCACGTCCTGTACGCGAGAGGAGCCGAGCCGCTCCTAATTGTGCATTGTGTGCAATATAGTGAAGCACATAAAAAAATCATGCTTCTTCACGGTCACTTAACGTTTTCGTTTTGCTGGTTACGTGAGGCACTGCATGCATTGGTCTTTATTCTTACAGTAGAGAAGTCATTAATTATAACTTTTTGTGAATTGGGACATTTAAACTTGCTTCTTTAATTCCAATCTAAATTTAGTAGGAGTCCGAGTCGGTGCATTGTTTGCCGACTCCAGGCACCCAAAATCTCCTCCGACTCCTCGACTCCGACTCCACAGCACTGCATATAACCCATGGTTTATGAATTGTTTTCTGTGCCCTGTACTGTATACTAAAGATATATATACTGTAAAAAAATAAAAATGTGGCGCTAGTGAGAAATAGAAACCTCTAATTGTAAATATAGGATGAAAAATTTGTACACAAAAGTGAACAAATGATCTGTGAAATAACACACTGGGAGAACTCCAGTGAGGTGCCAATAGCACATGCAGTGATCATTCAATAAGATAAACCATAAATGATTGGATATAGTGAGAAAATACTGAACAATCAATAATAACAAATGCAAAATAAAAAAACTGCTATCAATAGCATACGTTCATCTTGAGCAGTATGCTTGTTTTTGAGCCGTTTCATTCAAGATTCAGACATTTCACTACCTTACTCAAGAGCTTTCAACATCTGACTACTCTATGAACTTATACTATTGGTAGCAGTTTTTTTATTTTTCATTTGTTATTATTGATTGTTCATTATTTGCTCACTATATTCAATCATTTATGGTTTATCTCATTGAATAATCACTGCATGTGCAATTGGCACCTTACTGGAGCTCTCCCAGTGTGATATTTCACAGATCACTTGTTCACTTTTGTGTACACATTTTTCCTCCTATATTTACGATTAGAGGTTTCTACTTCTCACTAGCGTCGCATTTTTTGTTTTTTATTTAACTTTTGCAATACGTCTAAGCTCATTTATTTCACTAATGCAACTTAAGAGGTGAAACTAATATAGGAGATAGACTCATTACATGCAACGCAAGATAGTTCAAGCCGTGATTTGTCATAATTGTGATGAATTTGGCTTACAGGTCATGAAAACCCCAAATCCACAATCTCAGAAAATTAGACTATTACATGCAATCAATAAAACAAGGATTGTACATAGAACAATATCAGACCTCTGAAAAGTATAAGCATGCATATATACTCAGTACTTGGTTTGGGCCCCTTTTGCAGCAATTACTGCCTTAATGTGGCTTGGCATGGAAGCCATCAGCCTGTGGCACTGCTGAGGTGTTATGGAAGACCAGGATGCTTCAATAGCGGACTTCAGCTCTTCTGCAATGTTCGGTCTCATGTCTCTCATCATTCTCTTAGCAATGCCCCATAGATTCTCTATGGGGTTCACATCAGGCAAGTTTGCTGGCCATTCAAGCATAGTAATCCCACGGTCATTGAACCAGGTTTTGGTGCTTTTGGCACTGTGGGCAGGTGCCGAGTCCTGCTGGAAAATAAAGTCAGCATCCCCATAGAGCTCATCTGCGGAAGGAAGCATGAAGTGCTCCAAAAAAGCCTGGTAGATGGCTGTGTTGACCCTGGACTTAATAAAGCACAGTGGACCAACACCAGCAGATGACATGGCTCTCCAAATCAACACAGACTGTGAAAACTTCACACTGGACTTCAAGCATCTTGCAGTGTGTGCCGCTCTATTCTTCCTCCATACTCGGGGTCCTTGGTTTCCAAATGAGATGCACAATTTGCTCTCATCAGAAAAGAGGATTTTGGACCACTGAGAAACAGAACAGGTCTGTTTTTCTTTAGCCCAGGTAAGAGGCTACTGACGTTGTTTGTTGTTGTTTGTTGTTCAGGAGTGGCTTGACAAGAGGAATACGACATTTGAAGCCCATGTCCAAGATCTGTCTGTGTATGGTGGCTCTTGATGCACTGACTCCAGCCTCAGTCCACTCCTTGTGTAAGTCCCCAACACTTTTGAATGGCCTTTTCCTGACAATCCTCTCCAGGCTGCGGTCATGCCTTCCACATTACTTTCTATTAATGTGCTTTACAACAGCACTTTGGGAACATCCAACTTCTTTTGCAATTACCTTTTGAGGCTTTCCCTCCTTATGGAAGGTGTCAATGATGGTTTTCTGCAAACTGTTAGGTCAGCAGTCTTTCCCATGATTGTGATTCCTACTGAACCAAACAGAGACCATTTAAAGGCTCGGGAACCCTTTGCAGGTGTTATGGCTTAATTAGCTGATTAGAGTGGCACAATTTGAGCCTAGAATATTGCACCTGTTCACAATATTCTAATTTTCTGAGATTGTGGATTTGAGGTTTTCATGAGCTGTAAGCCATTATCATCACAATTATGACAAATCACGGCTTGAACCATCTTGCTTTGCATGTAATGAGGCTATCTCATATATTAGTTTCACCTTTCAAGTTGCATTAGTGAAATAAATTTACTTTTGCACAATATTCAAATTTTTCGAGTTTCACCTGTAGCTTTGGGGTAGTTGAATAATGATGCCTAAATAGTTGAATCTATGGACCATTTGTAATTGGTACAAGGTGTGAATGCATTTGAGAGTAAACTCATCAAGTAGAGAGAATATGCAGTGAACAGTATTTGTACCAAGTACCAAATAATAATGGGGCCAGACCTAAACAAGCACAGCACTGCCTGAAGCCATGGTCACTCTACATCAGACACTTTATGCATGTCAGTCATGTCATGCATGCAAGTTTGTGAAAAGGTGTCTAGGTCTAGAGGATCTACCAGGGATTGAACCCTACCTGGTCACCAGTAGTAATAATATTAATGTATCCCTGTATGTGAGTGGCCAGAAGGAGAACAATTAGTCTTCATCCATGGATTGGGGTAGAAAAAAAAAACAGACCCAAACACCAAAGTTAGGTATCCAGGAGGGGTTTAGACCGGAAATCTTTGTAGGCAAGATACCATTCTGGAAGGAATTCATCCAGACCTGGTGTTTTTCTGGTTGGAAACTGGGCAATAGCATGTGCAATTTCTATACATGTAATGGGACATTCAAATCCTTCTGTGGGGAGGTCAAGATTGGCAGGGGTATAAAATGAACTAATTGGTTTTGATTTATTAATCAAATGTTAATTATGTATAAGTTAACATACGAACCTTGTGAATGTCCAAAACAAGTTTCAAAAGATTTGGTTCACTTGGCTGTAATTGCAATACACTACCAACAGGATGTTACCCCCTATTAGTTTTCATTTGTTCCATGTAATATGTTACCTTGCGAGAAAATTATATGACAATATTATAACTTTTTATAACTCTCCCTTACTCTATCCAAAATGAAAAACAAAAGTTTTGCCTATAGTTCTACTTCAAGGCTAGGTTTCCACTATTGCGACCTGAAAGCCGCGCAATTTGAAACAATGCCAGTGTATTTGTGAGGTCTATGGACCTCAAGTCGCATCAACGTGGTACCAAAGTAGTGCAGGGACTACTTTGAAGTCATAGATATGAACGGCACTCATTGGAAATTATGGAGTACGACTTGTCATGCGACTTTGCAGTCCAAAGTCGCATGGCAAGTTGCACTAGTGGAAACCGTAAGTCTGACGCTAAAGCTGTCAAAGATCTGCATGCATATGGACAACATTGAATCGTTTTAATGTCTTAGCCTGTTCACTCTTTTGTGCTGGTTATTATGTAGACCTTACCTGTTTGGATTGGAGTAGTCATAGGTCATTAGGCTGAAGCTGTCCACAAATGGAGCCAACAGATCAAACTCTTTCTTTCCAAACATGCCCAGCTGGTCAGTGCTTGAGGAGGAAAAAAAAAAAAAAACATTAAAGAACCAGTAAAATATAAAAAAAAACTAATAAAACTACAGACATTAAATTACTGTCAATTAACTAATGGGTTAGATATCTAGAGATCAGTTTGCTAAATATACTATTGACGTTATATTTTTTTAGGAGACTCAGAACTGACTATTAACCAGATATTAGTAAGATGTCATTGTTTACATTTTATTACAAAATGAGAATTCTGCATATATTCCCCCTAAAAGATATAAAAAGCCAGAGTGTGAACACATATACATTAATATGTAAGTATCAGTTTTAAATAGACTCAGATTAGCTAGCAAGTTTTTTACAGCAACAAACAGTCCTAATTTTCCATTTTTCCCATTGCATACATGTTCATATTATATAAAAAAAAAAGTAGTTGGACAGAAAGCTAATGATACTGTGGAAGGCCTGGGACAAAGGCGACATGGAATGGGACGGCGATGTGATCAAAATACTTTCTGATCTCTCCAGAGCGAAACTACAGCACCGAGCACTGCTTAGACCGGTCCTGGAGCTCGCTAGGCAGTTGGGGGATTTCCCCTCTCAGTTACATTCAAGAGGGAACAGCGATACTTTACCCTTCACACACCCGAGGATCTCCCGACCATCTTTAGTTTCATGGAAACGGCCCCAGTTACAGTACCGAACTGGCTGCAGCACCTCGCCCGGCCGAATGGCCGCATCGATGCAGCGGCAGTAAGGAGGATCCCATCACCTAGGCCACAGAGAAACAGGCAACGTTCACGACTTTCCGCCCATGAGAGCCAACGTGAAGCTTGACAATCAGTGACCTGTAAGTAGACGTTCCTTCCCCTTGTACGTGGCCTGTTTCTGTGATTGCCGCTTTCCCCTGCTTGCATTACCCATGCTAGGAAACTACACGTCTAACTGAAGTCTTAGGCCGCGTACACACGACCGGTCAAAACCGATGAGAATGGACCGAGGTTCAGTTTCATCGGTCCAAACCGACCGTGTTTACGGCCCATCGGTCTTTTGTCCTTCGGACCAAAATTTTAAAACTTGCTTTAATATCGAACCGAAGGACCGCTGACCGATCGGGCCAAACCGATGGTTAGTACACAAAAGCATCGGTTCAAAACCCACGCATGCTCAGAATCAAGTCGACGCATGCTTGGAAGCATTGAACTTCGTTTTTTTCAGCACGTCGTGTGTTTTACGTCACCGCATTCTGACCCGATCGTTTTTTGAACTGATGGTGTGTACACACATCAGACCATCAGGCCACTTCAGCGGTGGAACGATGAAAACGGTCCATCGGACCATTCTCATCGGATGAACCGGTCGTGTGTACAGGGCCTCAGTGTCCCTCACTGCACGGACCCATCTGGGATTGGTTTTTCATTTTTTATTTTACTTCCCCCCCCCCCCCCAAGGGCTTTGCTCCTTAAATGTTGATGCCTTCATTGACAACATAAAGTGCACCATCTATTGTGTCCCTGTCCCCCTCCGTCTGCAGAGAATGCCGACGTGATGGGGGTCGGTGAACACTTCCACAGGATGTTTTTTGAAGGTCTTAGTGCCTTAATGTTTCCTACCCTTGTATCAATGGTATCTACACTCCCCAGAACTATGCATGGTTTGTCCTATGCAACATGCCTGTTTATGTTACCAGCCCACTATGTTGATTTAAATTGTCCGATTGTACAGTAGATTGTATTATGTTAATACAACTATATACACTGCGCTAAAAGGATATAAATAAGCAGTATACAGTAAATAATTTATACTTAATCCGAAAATAAAATAATGAATACGTAAAAAAATATATATAAATATAATAAATATTAAATATTGTATATCATAAGGTGAAAAACATAATTAAAGTGACTGGTGCATAACTGTGTATTCAGAGGCGTAGCTTTAAGGTTGTGGGCCCTAATGCAAAAGTTGACCTGGGCCCATCCCCTCCACTTCCACCCACCACTTTCCTTGTGCATGCAGATACACCCACCGCACGGCAAGATACTCAAAGTGGCTTAAGAGTTTTGCATTCCCAGAGTTTCTCCTTACATCAGAGGACAGAAATCACTGCTGGAAAATCAGAGGACAGGGACCCCTGGCAGATCACTTGCCAGAGCTCCTTTCCCATCCCAGCACGGTATACAGCCCCCACCCCCACAATACACAAGGCTGAAATCCCATTCCTTTACACACAGAAGTCACTGGGTGTATCAGGCTTTTATGTTGCCGTTCTGACCTGTAAAAAATTCTCTGGTCGGGACAGCAGTGTAGTTGCAGTAGGCAGGTACACCCTGTGCAGATCGTGGCTGACTGATTGTGTTGTAAAGGAATAGAATTTTAACCCTGCGGAGGAGGATCAGTATAGAGTGCTGTAATGGGAAAGAAGCTCAGCAGCCGGGCATACCATCCAGGGTGGAGGGTGTGGTCAGGGGGCTTTGGGGGGGGCGAAACTTAGATCTGGTGGGGCAAAGAAATGTGACACAAAATCTGGAGCCTGCAGCCCCTCAGAAGGTGTTAAGGGATTTATTTTATCAATTTCTGAGGTGTCTCTTTTCCCCAGTTGTCAGAGAAGTGGGGTAAGCGGACATCCCAGAGTGGGTAAAGAGAATCCCAGCTGGTGACTAGGAGACACCGAGTGGTGTCTTACATCACCAGTGACATCGGTCCCATAGTGGCTACAGGACGGCACTCTCCTCCTTTTAACTCACTGAGCTTGGCTACCATTCCATGTTGCCAGCACAGACAATTCCCCATCCTGGGCTGTTCTCACCCCATGCTTCTCTCCATTCAGGAAATGTCTCACAGCTTCTCCCCAGCCAATGAGAACAGAGGGGTGTGGACTGTGGAAGCCTAATACTGGAGAATGGCTGTGGGGCTTTAGGGCACATCAGAGCTGGACTTTGTGGAGGATATAATAAAGACACATAGGCTGTAGGGGCCCCCTGGAGCTAGGGGCAGGGTTGTGATTGTGACCCATGCAATCCCTTATGCCACACCTATGTGTGTATTTAAAAAAAAAACTGAGATAAAAGACAGTAATGTATCAAAGTGCTCCTGTGCTTTCATACAGTGTCCAAATCTGCCAATGATGACTGTGCTGAAAGACAATGCAATAGATGATTTAGGTCATATGACAAGGTGCTCATGTGCATATGAGTAGCAACCAGCTGCGTCACTGATCCTGTCGTCATAAAGTCTGTGTAATCCAAGCCGTGCTAAGGTGTCATCACTCAGGTGTCCCCCTTAAGTGATGCTTGCTCACCTAGGAGCGTGCAACTTTGCGATTAAGCTAAGTCAAAGCACCCATGTGAACCACCTCTGGGCTCTTTAATTAATTTAATTAATTAATTAATTTAGGCTCCTGGGTTCCTCAGCATAAAGCATCCGGGATATATGAAACAGGAAAAACTCGATAGTGCAAATTAAGTTTTAAACCATTTATTAAGTAAAGCAAAATCCGATTCAGGGGTACTCACACAGATCGGGTGTGTCAGTGCACCATTCTATGATAAGCCTATACTGGTGTATACCAATGATGGTATCAGGATGATACGAGCGTCCTCCTCAGTACACAAGATGCCTGTTGTGCTGTCCTGACCCCTCCCCAACGTGTATCGATGCAGGGATAACACATCTACTTCAGGGGGAAATTATATTGGACTGTGGACCTATCGATCTTAAATAGTGTTGGTGGCCATTTTGCTGAAGACCAAGTACTCTAGTTTTTTAAAGTCTATAGTTACAATGCGCGTACTGCATAGGAAACAGTAATCGCATACATATGATGGACATCACTTGTCCTCATTGATTCACATTAACTTAATTTTGCCTAAGTCCTACGGTGCCTTATTAGGCCCATACTTACTAATCACAAACATAGTGGGTAAATAGGAGGAAAAAAAAGCAAGTTGAACAACAGTTGAACCAACTTCTGGCAAAAATTAAAGTTGCGGAATCGTAGCACAATCACACGCCTTCCCGTACATTGGAACTTGAACTTATGTCTCTCTGCAAACAAACGGTGGACCTGCTACAGTGAGTGAGTGAAAAATTTGTATAGCGCAACACATGCGAACTGAATCGCCTCAGGGCACTTGGTATCCATTTCCTACTGTATTTTGCCTTCAGAATATATGTGTTTTGAGTTTTTTCCTGAAGGCCAGGTGATTCACTTCCATTCGGATACTGGTTGGTAGGGCGTTCCATAGTCTAGGTCCTTGGACAGCAAATCTTCGTTCTCCTTTGGACTTGTATCGGGCCTTGGATATCTGGAGTAGATTTTGGTCGGTGGATCTGAGAACGCGATTGGGGTTGTGACGTTTTAATTTTTCACATAGATATTGGGGGGCACTTCCTTGCACGCATTTGTGTGTCAAGCATAGTTCCCTAAACGTAATTCTGTCTTTTACAGGCAACCAGTGGAGGGCCCTGAGGGACGGAGAGATTGATTTCCAGGTTTTTTTTCCTGTTACAAGTCGTGCCGCCGTATTCTGGACGATTTGTAGACGAGCAATTTGGTATTTTGGGAGTCCAAGGTAAAGGGCGTTTGCATAGTCGAGTCTGGAGTTAATGATTGTTCCCACCACGACTGCTATGTCTTCTTTTGGGATGAAGGTGAGGAGTCTACATAGTAGGCGCAGCAGATGGTGGGATCCGCTGACTACTGAACTTATTTGTGCATCCATTGTCATTTAGGAGTCAAAGGTGACTCAGACTTTTGACTTTGGTGCTGGGGTGATGGTTTGTCCCAAAATGGCCGGGGGTGTCCATGTAGCCAGCCTCTTATGATTGGCGTGAAACAGAAAAAGTTCTGTTTTCAATCCATTGAGTTTAAGATAATTCTTCGTCATCCAATTTTGTATCAGAGTAAGGCATTTCTCTAGTCCGAGATAATGATCCTTTTTTTTCAGATACGAAAGTAAAGTTGGGTGTCATCAGCGTAGGAATGGTAAATTCTGGTTACTGATGATTTCGAGGAGAGGGCGGAGATAGATATTGAATAGTATGGGCGACAAGGGAGACCCCTGAGGGACTCCGCATGACACCGTGCGTTTTTCAGAAATGAAAGGACCTAGTTTCACTATCTGTGATCGGTTTTCCATAAAGGAGGAGAACCAGGGGAGATCCGAGTCTGCCACTCTTGCTACTTCACCTAGGCGGGTCAGCAACAATTTGTGGTCTACTGTATCAAACGCTGCACTCAGGTCCAAGAGTATCAGAAGACAAGATTCTCCTTCATCTGCTGCTTCGAGAGCCTCATCCCATATTTTGAGAAGTGCTGTTTCTGTCCCATGACCCAGACGGAAACCCGATTGAAGAGGGTCCAGTAGTTTGTGGGTGTCTAAATGGAGTTGTAGCTGTTGCACTACCGCTTTCTCCATCACCTCGGAGAAAATGTTTAGGCCTGTTATCGGTCGGCGATGTTTTGGGTCTTTGGGGTCAAGGGTGTTTTTTTTTAGAATGGGTTTAATTAGGCCTTGTTTCAGGGAGATCGGCACCATGCCTTCCTTGAATGATTGATTTATGAGGTGCGTGATTGACGGTGCCAGAATAATCGGCACATTCTCTCAACAGTTTAGCGGGGATAATATCATTGGGCGCTGTGCTGTCTCGCAGGGTGCCGATTATATTTTTGGTGGTGTTGATGTAGATAGATTTTAGCGTAAATTCCATTGATGGTGGCATATTTGTGAGAATCTTGTCTCTTTTATTTAAGGGGAGTTTTTCAATTTTGTTAATGAAAAAATCAGATAATTCATTGCAAAATTCTTGCGATTCAAAATTCTGAGCCTCTAGGCAGGCTGGGTTCATGGTATGAGCGACCAAGTTTAAAGAGTTCGCAGGGGCGGTTACGGGCTTCTGCAAGAATATTGGCAAAACTATATTTTTTTGCTTTGAATATTTCTTTATGATATTTCTTAGTAATTAGTTTGTAAATTCTGTGGTTTTCCTCCGTTGAGCTTCTTCTTCAAGCAGCTTCCGCATTTCTGCGTTCTTGCTTCAACGGCATGAGCTTGTCGTTGAACCAATCAAAGTTATTTTTTCGGATGAGCGTTCTGCGTTTCGGAGCTACTATGTCTGCTGTTTGTAGTAGAGCCTTGTTGATGCAGATGAGTGTTTCTGCTGCTGTTTGATGTTGTTCTATTGTTTTTATTATGTCCGATAATGTAGTTTTGAAGGAGTTCTGAGTGGAGCTTCTTCTGGGATCTTGTCCAGTGTGTTGTCAATGGGTTTGTCGTTTTTTTTAAGAAGGCGTTTAGTAATTTTGGATTTGATTGCATGGTGATCTGTCCAGGGAAGGAGCTCATTATCCAATATGTTAATAACCAAATCTTGTTTAAAGATGAGATTGAGTGTGTGGCCTGACACATGTGTGGGTCCGCATACCAGTTGCTGCAGACCTAATCCTTCCAAGTGGTCAATGCAGGCGTCAGCGACGGGGTCCTGTGAAAAGTTGGCCCAGAGGTTGAAGTCCCCAAGTAGCAGGAGATGTTTGATGTTTAAGGTATACGTAGGTGGAGATGAATTCTGTCAAAGATGTGAGAAGGTGCGTTTTTGGTCCAGGTGGTCTATAGCAGAGTAGTATGCGAATGGTGTCCTGGGGATTTGTTTGAAGTTGCAGAGTGAGGGTTTCCATGAATGGCAGTGAGCTCTGTAGATCTGGTTTGGTGAGCCAGAGATGCGCCTTGTAGATCACTGCCAGGCCTCCTCCTCTTTTCCCCACTCTGTGTTCAGTAAAAATACCATAATTTTCTGGCACCAGTTCTCAGAGAATAGTGTTACAATCCAATGTTCGCCAGCTTTCTGTGATGAAGAGGCAGTCAATATTGTGTTGAATGATGAAATCGTTGATTTCCTGTCGGTGCTTTACTGCGGATCTTGTGTTCATCAAGGCACGATATGTGTTTTTGCTGAGGTGTAGGCATATTATTTTTGAATGTCGATCGTCGATCGGTTCTTAGCAGCTGTTCTTTTCATAGTAGTTTTTTGATGACATCTGGTAATGTTGAGGCGGTTGTCCTTAGACCCAAAATGGTTTTCGCAGAGTATTGCATGTTAACCATGATAGCCGATGCGCCAGGGACGGTGAGGATGGCTGGTGGTGGTGGTGCTTTACTAAATGATGGAGGAAAATTCTGGTGACGTGGATCCCCAATTAAACCCCCCAGTTGGTCCAGGAGGAAGGCGAAAAAAAACCCTACCGAGCAGAGCCGATCAGCTGCGGCGGGGCAAAAAAATCCTTCCTGATCCCCCAAGGGCGATCAGGCGAACCCTGGATCAACTTACTATGGCCGTTGGGGTGTAGGTTTCTTACCTGTTGGCATTGATGGTTGGGGTGCCTGCTTTCCCATCGTTATGCGGCTGACAGTCGTTTAGTGCAGGCACTGCAAGTGAGCAGTGTGTGGACACAGAGGGGGGGGATGTGATCTGATGTAGTCTGTGGGTCGAGGGTGGTGGGGGTTAACCAGAGGGTGCTCCTTGTGGATGGTGTTGATGTGAAAGTTAGAGGGGTGATCCCTGTTCCTCAGGTGTAGCAAGATGGCCACCGGACGGAGCTAGGCCTGAGCCGCAGATTTTCCTGACCGGGCAGGCGGCCGTTGGCTCGGGGGGGCTCCAGGGGACAGGCGGGGGTGATCGAGGAGACTCCTGAGGCAGGGGGGGTTCTGAGGAGTCGTGCTAAGGTTGTGGATGCGGCTTGGCCCGGCGTACTGTGCGGCGTGCCGCTAGGCCGCAGCCGCGGACTTTCCTACGGAGGCCGCTGCGGACTACGGATCGTTTTTTTTAGGGGAGAGGGCCTTACCTTCTTGTGTACTCGGTCGGCACACAGTAGCTCTCTGCCTCGGAGTCCTTTTGCTGGTGGTTGGCGGTATCAGGGGAGGATGCAGGTACAAAGGTATGGATGCTAGGAGGAAAGGGGAAACAAGTGGGGGGTGGAGGGACTGCAGACCGCAGCCACGGTCTGTCCTGCTTGTCTGGCTCGATGGTCAGAGCCTGGGAGGCGTTGGTGGCTGCGGTCGGCTGTTTTTTTTTTTTTTGGAGTGGGTATGTTTGGGAGGGCCAGGGGAGAGGGACCAGGAACCATAGGCTGACTAGGGTCAGGATCCGAGGGGTGTTTGAATAATTCTGGATACCGGAGTGCTGGATACTAGACGCTGGCTGGAAAGCTGAGAAGCCTGCCTGCCTGAACTATCCTACCTCTACCTCTGACAGCAGGTGCAACCACCTCACTGCACAGTCTAGAGGAAAGAGCACTGATGGGCACTGTTGGGACAGTATAAAGCCAAAGCAGCACTCAGGTGACAAATTCGGGAAGACGTTGGCTAGATGAATCAGAGACCATAAATTTAACTCGTACATCCCCCATGTAATTGCCCCCAATGGTCGTAAGGTGACACTACCTAAACCGATAACACAGGAATTCAGAGACTTCTCGCTATACAATTTATCGCCCAAGAGGGCCACACAGACATCCATTAAGGACTATATATTCTCTTCCCAGATTCCCCAGCTCCCTGCAGAGGTTAGGAAAGAACTAGAGACCCCCATCACCGTGGCGAAGATACAGCGGGCAGTTAGCGGCATGAAACCAGGAAAGGCTCCTGGCCCCAATGGTTTCACACTCCAGTACCATCAGATACTAGTGATATTAGGCCCCTATATGGCAAAACTATTTAACCACTTGATCACCGCCTTATAGACGACAGACGTCTACAAGGCGGTCGCTTAACTCTGGGAGGACGTCCATGGACGTCCTTCCAGAATCGCACACAGGAATGTCCGCGACCCGGCGCATCACGTATCACGGCAAATGGCGTGCGTGCTGATAGCAGCGGTTTACCACGTGATCGCTCCGTCCAATGACGGAGCGATCACTTGTAAACAAACCGGCGTCATGTGATGACACCGGTTCCTCCCTCCCCTCTCTGTACCGAACGGTACAGTGTAAGAGGAGAGGGGAGAGAGCGGATGCAGCACGAGTGCTGTGGGCTGGATCTGTGACAAATGCAGTCACAGATCCAGCCATCCATCCCTGCTCAGCCATCCCTGCCCCATACCCATACTGTGCAATTCTCTGCAATACCCCACACTACTCTGCAATACTCCACACTACTCTGCAATACCCCACAATACCCTGCAATACCCCACAATACCCTGCAATACCCCGCAATACTCTGCAATACCCCGCAATACTCTGCTTCCCAGCCTAGAAGTGAGATATGGGGTCTTATTGACCCCATATCTCACTGTAAAGAGGACCTGTCATGCCATATTCCTAATACAAGGGATGTTTACATTCCCTGTAATAGGAATAAAAGTGATCAAAATGTTTTATTTTTTTGTGGAAAAACGTGTCAAACTAAAATAAAGTAAAGTAAAGTAAAGTGAACAATAAAATATATATATTTTTTAAAGCGCCCCTGTCCTCGCATGCAGAAGCGAACGCACACGCAAGTCCCGCCCACATATGTTCAAGCCACACATGTGAGGTATCGCTGCAAACGTTAGAGCGAGAGCAATCATTTTGGCCCTAGACCTCCTCTGTAACTAAAAACATATAACCAGTAAAAATATTTAAAACGTCGCCTATGGGGATTTTTAAGTAGCGAAGTTTGGCGCCATTCCACGAGCATGTGCAATTTTGAAGGGTGACATGTTGGGTATCTATTTACTCGGTGTAACTACATCTTTCACATTATGCAAAAGAATAAAGAAAAAATACTAGTTTGCTAAATTCTATAAACAGAAACAAAGAAAATTTAATTTTTTTTACAGAATTTTCAGTCTTTTTTCTCTTATAGCGTAAAAAAACCAACAGTGCTTAAATACCATCAAAAGAAAACTCTATTTGTGTGAAAAAAAGGACGAAAATTTCATTTCGGTACAATGTTGTATGACTGAGTAATTGTCATTCAAATTGTGAGAGCACCAAAAGCTGAAAATTGGTCTGGTTATTAAGTGGGTTTACGTGCCTGGTGGTCAAGTGGTTAATGCACTTCGTTTAGACAGACAACTCCTGAGGGAAACCTTGAAAGCACACATCTCGGTCATACCGAAGAAAAGACCTGGCCTCCTGTAGCAGCTACAAACCTATTTCACTGTTGAACATCGATCTAAAGCTCTTCACAAAAATCCTGGCGACTAGGCTGACAACACTTACAAGACTTAATACACCTGGACCAAACTGAATTTATTCCCACGAGGGAAGCTAGGGATAATACCACTAAACTACTTAATTTAGTCCACATCACCTCTATAACTCGTACACCTTGTCTCTTCCTTAGTACGGACGCTGAGAATGCGTTTGACAATGTGGATTGGACTTTTATGATTTTGGTTCTTAGACATATAGGCAACACTGTATCCTGGCCTAGGCCAACAAGGCCCAGGCCTAAGGCAGCACTTTGCAGGGTGGCAGCTCAGAAAGTGTCCCTGCAGGCTTGCGTTACACCATTAGGCAAATTAGTCTAGCGCCCCCATAAAACTGCTTCCAGTATGCCGGCGGTTGGTATTTCGCCGCTTCTAATTTTGACTGCCCTATCATTCTGGACCACAAATCTTCCTCACTGTTCTATATGTTTTCTGCTGCACCATTGGCATGGTTATATCTTTTTAGTCCTCTCCATAAAATTATCAGCAATTTGTGCTTGAAGTAGAACTATAGGCAACACTTTTTTTAAATTTTGGATTGAGTAAGGGAGGGTTATAGCCCTGGTCAGTTAATTTTTTACCATCCCTGTCCCATTGCAGAGATTTCCCTTCACTTCCTGCCCCATAGCCAAACAGGAAGTGAAAGGAAATCTATGCAAATTAAGGGAATCCATTGCCCCCCAAGGCCCTCAGAACTAGTGTTCCCACTCAAACATTTCAGGGTAGGTCTTAAACAGCTAGGGGTGTGGTCTTGACAGGAAGGGGTGGGTCATATTTAAATTAGGGGGTGCAGGAGTTTAGTCAGGCCTAGGGCAGCACAAAACCTAAATACACTACTGCATATAGGCCTGTGTGTTCACGTGATACACTGGATTACCGGACTCTACTCCACAACAACGGCACAAGTCAAAGCCAAATGGCATGCTGTTGGATCCTTTCCCCCATGAAAAACTGAATAAGACAATGGTGCCCGCTGTCCCTCCTGCTGTTTAACTGCTGGCGCCACGTAATACAAACTATCCGCGCATGCCGATGACCTCTTATTCTCGCTAACCAACCCAGCGGTTTCCCTCCCCAATCTTATGAAGGAATTTGAGGAATACGGGGCAGTATCCAACTTGAAAATAAACTTTGGCAAATCAGTGGCTATGGGAGTCCGGATAGCTCCAAATCTCTTGACGTCCCTAAAGGACAACTTTACATTTAAATGGTCTGACACAGCCCTTAAATATCTTGGTACCCATATGCCCAGTAATCTAACGTGTACATATGAACTTAACTTCCCACCTTTGAAAGCGGAAACTCGACTATTACCAGATAAGTGGCACAAAGGAATTCACTCTTGGTTTGGCAGGTGCAACCTGCTGAAAATGTGTATACTCCCTAAATATTTGTACTTGTTCCAACAGGTACTCTCACTCTTTACTAAATTTGTATGGGCGCATAAGAAACCTAGACTGCCCACTTACACTTACCAAGAGCCTGGGGGGCTTGGCCCTGCCAGATGTTCGGAAATACTATCAAGCACCACACCTCGGGAGGTATATAGATTGGCAACGGCACTATAAAATAAAACTCTGGACGCAACTGGAACAGTCACAAACAGACATCCCACTGAAGGTGATAGTTGGTCCAAACACCATAGGGCACCCGAATCTCAAGGCCCACCCTCTGATAGGCAACACCCTTTGCATATGCTCAAGGACCGTATTTCCAACAAACCTCTCAACTCGTTATTCCCCACTGTTCCCAATCCTTGGTAACCCGGCGTTCACTCCAGGCATGGGAACGCGCAACTTCACAATTACAGGCATCACAACTACACAATTTTTTGCACTCTTCCGAACCCCCAGCGATTCAACCGTAGGTTTGACGACCTTTGAGGATTACTTTAGACGATGGGACACTAACACAGGTATTATCCAAGACTCCTCAAGCCCTGTACACACGATCAGATATCTGATGGAATCTAATCCGATGGATTTTTTTGTCGGATATCCGATGAAGCTGACTTTCATCAGTCTTGCATACACACTATCAGACTAAATTCCGACCGTGCCAAAACGCTGTGACGTAAAACACTACGAAATGCTTCCTAGCATGCGTTGACTTGATTCTGAGAATGCGTGATTTTTTTTCCGATGTAGTTCCACACAGCTGATCAGATTTTTCTATCGTTTTTTTTATCCATAAGAAAAATTTAAAACCTGTTCTATTTTTTAACACAGATGGAAAAAAGACCGATGGGGCCCACACACAATCGGTTTGTCCGATGAACAGTGGAGTACTCATTGACCTCTGAAGCAGTGGTGTGGGGGGTGTCTTGGTGCAGGCATCTGTAGGCTGTTATCAAGGATCAGAGCATGTAAACCGCTTTTAATGTGCCCCCAGGATTGAAAACCAGAAGATTTTTCTGAAGGGTCTCAATAATCCAAAAAGGAAGAGGCATACACATCAATATCCACTTTTAAAACAAAGTGGCACATGCACAGAATGTGCAGTACAACCTTGTCTGCCTGGTGTGTTCCATTAAGAGGGGAACTGTACTGAGGAAAGAGCGCTGTACTGGGGAAGGACTCTTTAGTCTAGGGATAGTCGTACTGAAGAGAGAGTTGTATGGGGGGGCCAGAGCTGCATTGGGGGGGGGGGGGATACGGGAGAGCAGTACTGGGGAGAAAGGTGTACTGGAGGGGGTTCAAAATAAAGGGGAGAGAGCTGTGCTATGGGTACTAGTGGGGGGGGGGAATCTTTCACATTCCTGGCCTATACTCTCTGTGCATTATGCACTCCTGACCCTGGCACTTTGTGTCTTATGTACACCTCATCCCTGTGCTCTGTGCGATGTGAACCCATGCTCTCTGTGTCTTATGCACTGCTGACCCCTGCTCTCTGTGTCCTAAGTACTCCTTACACAGTGTGTTATTCATTCCTGACTCCTGTATTCTTGCACTCCTGGATCCTGCTTTCTGTGCATTACACACTCCTGTCCCCTGTATTCTCACCAATATGTATTCCTGTTTTAAGCCCTTTAGCTGTTAGGCCAATTTTGCCAGACACATAATTTGCCACAGTGTGTTGTGCACACCGCCTATTTTCTTTTCTCTGGGTCCCCAAGGCTAAACCCCACTACCACCTAGAAAAAATCTACAGCCTTGGAAGGTAGCCACATATAACTAACTCATAATTATTTAAAGAAGGCTGTGTCCAGTACTGTACAATCAGGAAATCTATATCTTCCTTCAGAGATGTTAGTCAACACCACTCAGCACTATTGTGGTACATTTATTTATCCAAGTTCAAATGTAGTAAAGGTCCACAAGGGTTAGTGTAAAGGAAATAGGTGATATTCATAATACCCAAGCAAAAATCACACTATTTTTAAAGAATGGGTAAGAAAATAATCGCAGTTATTGGGCAACACAACGTTGTTTCATTGTCTTTGTCTCATTCTATTAGGCAAAGCACAAGCAGTGGTCATGGGCATAAATTCCCCCTGTCAATACCATGCACTGACAATTTCAGCTTTATGCTATCTGATTCTCTGCATGGGTGTCAGAGATTTTCTATAGTCATCTATAAGTCGGATACTAAAATGAAGATAGCAAAATTACAAGGCAAAATGGAGCTAGCAGTGCCCAACACAGAACATTTAGAGTTCTAAACCACAGAAATAAGAACTACTGGATGTAAATTATACCAATGTTCTCTCTTGCTTTCTCCCTTTTAAAAGCCATAGTTAATATTGAACGAACGTATGGTTTAACACAAAGATATAGCCATATACACAGTACAAACAATATCATTGTACAGCATACTGTATAATAAAGAAACTGGTTTATTTTAGCATTCAAGGATGAAGAAAAGAGATGCTGGAAGTCCAAGGTTGGCTAAAATCAGGACAACTTTTTTGAAGATTTAACGTCAGCTTACTAGAAATGCATTTACTGTTACATTAATATTCAACAAATGCAAACATAAATGAAAGTGCTCAAATATTAATATAATCAGTGATAAAATGGCATACATTCAAAAAACATTCTCTGCAGTTAAATGCTATTGAGAAATGTTTATCAATAAAAGTATAGCATATTGTACAGTATATGGTATATTTTCTTTATTAATATTGTTCAGTTAAATACATTGTTGCTTATTAAAATTTAAAGTGGCTGTAAACCTCTGAAATGAAAAATAAAGCATATCCTGCTATAGTGTGTACTTGCCACCCAGGACGTAACACGTACGGAGAGGGGGAACCTTTCGCCGATGCCGGCATCACCCACAGCTATCTCTTTGCCAACAGTTTGGATTATTTAGATATAACATGCAAATTTACATGCACTGTAGATAGTGCCCCTTAATGTGAGTGCATTTATTTACGTTTTTAATCATTACATTTTATGAAACGGAGAGCACTATTCTGTCGCTTTTTTTTACATGCCTGTTTGATGAGTGAGAAAAGCAATTGCCGATACCTTAGTCTATGGATGTATCCCCATGAGAGAATGCTTATTTTGACTATGCTGTTAGCTCGGGTGTCACATCATTAAGGTGAGCTGCCAACTTTTGCTCAGTGGTGGTGGGTTTCAACACATCTGTCACCTGGATGCCCATCTATGTCACGTCTTTTCCACCGGCTTGTCTAATGAACTATTTTAGACTTTCTTAAAGTTTTAGGAATTTAAAAGGTCTGACTATATAGGAATCATTGGTTTGTGCTGCTCTTTCTTTTTGTTATGGTTATATATAGGTATTGTGAAAATTACCTTTAGCGTCCAGCCTGAATTCCACTATAGTATCTACAGTACCCGTGATTAGATTGCACGGATTGATCGTTTTACTTTATATCAGCATGAATCACATCTGACAATTTTTCCTGACACCAAGAGAAAAATAACAGGGAAGGGTCATCCAGCAGAGTGACAGCCTCAGCTCTGTTCCTGTGAGCTATGTGAAGGTGGAAGAGTTCCTTTCCTCCAATCAGCTCAGACCTCTCCTCACCTCTGACCTCTGCAGAGTGTAACTTCAGCACTCCGCCTGCTTTTTTCTGAACTTTCAGACCAGATTATAAAATCAACACTTTGAACAGATGTAGAGAAAACTGCAGATAGACAGATAGAACCCAAGTAGGATGATTTGTTTAATCTCTGTGTATCACTTTAGGATAGTGCTTTCACTGGATATATGTAAGGTTTTACAACCAATTTAACATATTGAAAACAACAGTCAGACTCGTGCAAAAAAGCTCAGGAGCCCAAACAGTACTCTCTGTTTTCAGAAAACAATATTTGTGGCTTTAAAATTAAATAAGAGTAGCAATTATGTAAAGGCTGAACACACAAGAACAAAGAAATTCCACTCCCTTTTGCAGAAGGTTGTCTGCATACATATCCAAAGAAATATTGCTTAAAGACTTGTGTCTTGTACCGTACAATCTGTGTGTACAAATTTCCCCGTAAAACAATGAGTTATTAGCAACCTGTTTACACTTCATATTTCTTCCAGTGTACGATGGAAAATTAGCAACTGATTTGTTGCAACACTCTTAATGCCCAGTGTTACTAATACGGTTTAACTGTAAAACACTACTACAAAAAGGAAATTAAATGCAGCACACATACATTTAATGTGACGCATTCGACATTGAATATTATGGGTATTCTGATAAGTTATTAGAGACCTTAATGTCTATTAAAAATTATTTATCTGTGCATTTCCTAAAAAAGTTAAATTGTAAGCCAGGGCACAGTGGAAAACAGGCTGCAGGGAATACATGGCTTCCTAAAAATATATTTGAATCAATCATATGGATGCCTAAATTAAGGGTGATTAAAACAAGCATTAGGTTTTATGGCAGGCTGTATTATTTTGTAGATTGAAAAGGGCGCAGATGTGACAGACTCTGGTTGTCTCAGTAGGATGGAGGAAAATGAAAGGTTCTGATAAAAGATTGGCAAAACACAAAGATCAGCATCACAGTAGAGCCAGCTATCCACTCTCTCAAACAAAAATTTAGGACTCACTGTGCACTACCTAGCAAAATAAATTTTCTGCAAACACTACCCTTTATCCTAATACCAAGACATGTATATTTGTTATCAACAGGCAAAAAGACATTTTATTAACTTCAAATATAAAAACTTTAAATAGTTTCTGTGACAGATCTCTGATACCCCGACACCTTCGCCAGACCAGTGTTTCCTGTTCTCCAAACGCATCCGCAGACGGCAAACTTGCCATAACCAACCCTTAAACATGCAGAGAATACATTTTTTTATGAAGTACCAAACATACACCTTTAAACACAGTTAGGGACACTCCCCTTGTCATAGAGGAGGTAGGTGACAAGGAAGAACCAATGGAAACCCGACACTTGTACATTCAAACAGAAACTACAGTTGAAACACATAAAGGGATTATAACAAGCAGCCCCTCCTTACACATCCTCTGCTGGGATGTGTCTCTACACCTTTTGTCTATGTGCCATGACATAACATAATTAAACACAGTGCCAAGAAGGGGAGGATGGGGAGAGGGGATTCAACTTACATAAGGACCTTCATTACCTTATCCCAACGTAATTTTGTCCCCAAGTCTCCTTGCCCAACGCTTTGGGCATTCCGCCGTCTAGTATGTACATTTATCAGCTAAAAGTACATTGTTTGAGGAAAAAAAGTTTATATTTAGCCCAGCCAATAGGTTTAACCACTTCATGCAAATCGTCGTACCTGTACATTGGTATTTTGATGCTAAATACCAGGGTTATGGTATTTAAAATACCCCAGTATTTTCGGGAACGGCGTGCATTTCTCTTTAAGATAAGAAACGTCAAACGTCACTTCCGCCCATAGCTCTTAAAGGAGATTTTTTTTATTGCATTTTAGTGTAAATATGAGATCTGAGGCCTTTTTGACCCCAGATCTCATATTTTAGAGGTCCTGTCAAGTTTTTTTTTTTTTTTAATTTTTTAAAAATTATAAGGGATGTTTACATTCCTTGCAATAGGAATAAAGATTACCCAAATATAAAAAAAATTATAATAATTCCCGGAGAAAAAGTCCGGACGAGCTCGCGTGCAGAAGCGAATGCATACGTGAGTAGCACCCGCATATGAAGACGGTGTTTTTAAACCACAGCTGAGGTATAGCCGCGATCGTTAGAGCAAAAGTAAAATTCTAGCCCTAGACCTCCTCTAACTCAAAACTGGTAACCTGCAGAAATTTTTAAACATCCACTTTGGAGATTTTTAAGGGAAAAAGTTTGTCGCCATTCCACGAGCGGGCGCAATTTTGAAGCGTGACATGTTGGGTATCAATTTACTTTCACAATATAAAAAATATATAAATAAATGGGCAAACTTTACTGTTGTCTTATTTTCTTTATTCGAAAAAGTATATTTTTTCCCCAAAAAAGTGTGCTTGTAAGACCGCTACGCAAATATGGTGTGACAAAGTATTGCAGCGACTGCCATTTTATTATCTAGGGTGTTAGAAAAAATAATAACATATATAATGTTTGGGGGTTCTATTTAATTTTCTAGCAAAAAAAAATGAGGTTTAGGGCTGAAGTGGTTAAGTAGCTGGAAACGACTCCACAAGCCTGGCCACAGATACCCGCGTTCACCCGGTTCCGATAAACTGTTGACCGCGGACACACATCTAGAGGTGCCATCTTCACCTGGTTACAGGAGATGGCAAATAGCCCTCCTGTTCTCTGCTGGGCCATAGTCTGTGGGTAGGAGGCCAGCTCACAGCCCCCTCCAAAATATACAGTGACAGTGGGTTGTCACAGTTTCAAAACTAAATTTGGCTTAAATGTTATACTATTTAAATGAATAAAAGACAGATAATATAGTAACTGATTTGTGAAGGAGAGTATGTCCCTGTGGACAGGCAGGTCATGCATCTGGAATATGTGGCAGTTTCAGAATACAGGTAATGTTTTACTTTTTATGGTGGTCATAAATGGTCAGACACAATGCTCAATTAGATTACAATATAGGATTGAGGTTTACTCTGGTAAGCACTATTCAAAGGATGTTTCCCCATACAGAGATTTTCAACTAGTTGGAAAGTGCCTTCACACTGGTTCTCATGGATTATTGGGAGTACAACAACAGAGAGCATGTGTACTTCCACTTGTTGGGTCAGTCATATCACATGTGTGGAGAACCATTGCATTGTTTGAAGACAGGTTGAGGTTTCCCCACCTACCAATCTGGGAGGTATCTGTCATTCTACGGTCAGTTTTAGCTTGAAAACTATGTTGAAGAATATCACATACAGCAACTATATACTAAGCACCCTTCATCTCAAGTCTGGTAGTGCTGAATACATAGAACTTTTGTTTATCCAATTTTTGACACATACTGTACGTCTGCTGCTTACTGGATTATAAATCAGTATCATTACACATCCACGGTCCATTTAGCAAAAAGGTAAAACCGGAAGTAGCAATGCTAAATGAATGTTGTAGCCAAGATCTGTATTAAACACTGCCAGACAAGGTTAAAGGGTACTATGAAGTACTGTATTGTTTATTTTTAACACCTTACTAATAATTGATGATGTGATGCACTTCAGTCCAGTGTTTACAAGCATAGAGCAAAAATGCCAGTATTTATTGGGCATTTTGCGATGTCCTTTAGTACAATTTAGTTAATTTAACTGCTTCAGGAAGATTTTACCCCCTTCCTGACCAGAGCACTTTTACATTTTGGCACTGCGTCGCTTTAACCGACAATTGCGCAGTTGTGCGATACTGTACCCAAACAAAATTTGCATCCTTTTTTTAACCCAGAAATAGTTTTCTTCTGGTGGTATTTGATCACCTCTGCAATTTTTATTTTTTGCACTATAAACCAAAAAAGAGCGCCAATTTTGAAAATGAACAATAGTTTTTACTTTTTGCTATAATAAATATCCACAATTTTTTTTTTAACTAATATATTCATCATCAATTTAGCCCAATATGTATTCTTCTACATATTTTTGTTAAAAAAATATTGCAAATAAGCGTATATTTATTGGTTTGCGCAAAAGTTATATAGCCAGATTTAGGTATAGTTACAACGGCGTATCAGTAGATACGCCGTCGTAACTCCGAATCCGCACCGTCTGCTCAAACTGAGATACGCTTAAATGTTGCTAAGATACGACCGGCGTAAGTCTCCTATGCCGTTGTATCTTAGCTGCATATTTACGCTGGCCGCTAGGGGCGTGTACGCTGATTTACGCCTAGAATATGTAAATCAGCAAGATACGCCTATTCACGAACGTACGCACGGCCGTCGCAGTAAAGATACACCGTTTACACAAGGCGTTTTCAGGTGTAAAGATAAACCACCAAAAAGATGGCGCAGCCAATGTTAAGTATGGACGTCGGGACAGCGTAAAAGTTTTCACGTTTTACGTCATTTGCTTAAGTCGTCCGTGTATGGGGCTGGGCGTAGGTTATGTTCACGTCGAAAGCATTGACTATTTGCGACATGATTTGGAGCATGCGCACTGGCATACGTCCACGGACGGCGCATGCGCCGTTCGTTCAAAGCGTCAATTACGTGGGGTCACGAATAATTTACATAAA
The DNA here is from genome assembly GCF_905171775.1 of Rana temporaria. Lineage (NCBI taxonomy): Eukaryota > Metazoa > Chordata > Amphibia > Anura > Ranidae > Rana > Rana temporaria. Next base: position 54,268,963 of record NC_053499.1, read on the forward strand.
ACACACCCACCTCTTACACATTTGAATTAGGCGGGCTTACGCCGGCCAATTTACGCTACGCCGCCGCAACTTACGGAGCAAGTGCTTTGTGAATACTGCACTTGCCTCTCTAACTTGCAGCGGCGTAACGTAAATAACATACGCTACGCCCGCATAAAGTTAAGCCGCCCTACCTGAATCTGGCTAATAGTGTCTACAAAATAGGGGACAGACTTATGATTTTTTTTTTTTTTACTAGTAATGGCGGCGATCTGCGATTTTTAATGGGACTGTGACATTGCAGCGGACAGATCGAACACTTGACACATTTTTGGCATCACTGACAATTATACAGTGATCAGAGCTTTAAAAATGCACTGATTACTGTGTAAATGTCACTGGTAGGTTAACACTAAGGGGTGATCAAGGGTTTACATGTGTTCCCTAGTTAGTGTTTCTAACTGTATGAGGATAGGACTGACTGGGGGGAGGAGACATATTGTTGTTCCTACTTAGTAGGAACAAACAATATGTCTCCTCTGCCTTGACAGAACAGGGATTTGTGTTTACACACACAAATCCCCATGCTGGCGCTCATGCACACGATCGTGAGTAGCCGGCGGCGATCGCGCCAGCTGGCCATGCGCCTTGGGACCTCAGCTGTGCAGCTCCCTAGTGGCTCCTAAAGGGTACGATGTACCCATGCAGGGTTTCGCCCAGCTGTGCCATTCTGCCACAGTATATAGTCATGAGACGGTTGGGAATCGGTTAAAGAATTAACTCCACTTTTATAGAGAGAAAAAAACAATCCCTCTCTGGGTGATCAATGTACACTAAGGATTTCAGCAAAGTTTTTTGCAGATTCTTACCGATTTGTGAAAAAAACTGTTGTGTAGAAGGAATATGAACGGAAGTGAGTTTTTGATTATTATACAGCTGATGTACTTGCAGTGTTCTAAAGAGGAAAGTTGCAGGGTCTGCATCCCTTTAGAAGCAATAAACCCTATTGGAGTATCTCATAAAAAAAAAAAGTTTTTGCAGAGGATGACATTTCTTTGTGCAGGCTTCTGGGAAAATCACTGAGCCAATCACACAAAGGGAAAATCCCATATATGGGGGGTGTTCCGTACACCAATGGTGTAGCCATATTACATACAATTTTACAGAAAATTACAGAGCTGCCGTTAGAAAAGTAAAGGTAATTTTTTATAACATTTAATTACAATATTGCTTGTGTAGCAATTGCATTTGCTATATGTTTTTTTTTATATATATTTGTTATTTATTTTCCCATGAAAATGGAGATACTGCATCAGAAATTCTGAACACTGAGCAGAAAGCAGGTATGGCCTAATCGTGCCGCTTATCAAAATGTATTAGTTGAGATTTTAGATTAGTTGATATGCTATCCTATGTTTCCTTACCTCCTATACAGTATATTACTAAAAGGGATTGACGAGTCATAAATTTCATGTTTTATTGGGCATTTCCCCACTGTTTCCTGTAATGACCCAGTGGATAGAGCAGAGCCCTGATCAGCTGCTAACAGATTGTCAGCTCTGTTCAGCTGTTAAAAACACAAGAGTCTATTTTCAGACCCAACCAGCTGCTCACAAATCACAAAAATCTCAATCTATCAGTTTCTGAAAGTGGTATAAACAGAGGCTGTAATTTTTCCTATCATTGCTAAACAGTGGCGGTGTCCATAAGGGGCACATGGGCGCCACCCCCTCTCTCCTGGCACCGCTCCATCACCAATGCATTGCATGAATCTATCTATGGTTTGCAGCTGCCACTCTACTTACCAATAGCCCCCCCCTTCTGGCCCATTAACTTTGCTCAGACCCACATTATATATTGGTCCCTGATCAGCTTGTGCTCAGTATTCTCTATCCTAAATCAGATACCACTGCCTTCTACCTTTCCTGTTAATCCATCGTCATCTCCCTGTGCTTCAATTAGTTTAGTTTCCCCTGTCTTTGCTCATGGGTTGACTCCTCTCTCTTTCCCCTGTCTGATTTGTTGCATTTTGCCTTTTCTCACTCTGTCTCTTCCAGATATTTGATTATCCCATAATTTGACCATGTATACCACCCCTAATGGCTACCATGTAAAATTGTAGGCGAGTAGTCAGTCGGTGGTAAAAACGCAGATTAACCATATTTTTAACAACCCTTTGCTGCTCATGTGAACAAGCCTTAGATCAGGGGTGTCCAAACTTTTTTCAAAGAGGGCCAGATTTGATTAAGTGAGCATGCGCGAGGGCCGACTATTTTGCCTGACATTCTTTGAACCATTAAAATTCTGTCTAAGTGTGTTCGTCTGAGCACTAATACACTGCCCAACAAGAATTCTCTTGACTTTGTGGCTGTGTGTGGTGAAGAGATGAGCTTGGGCGTGTTATTTGGATATACTGTATATATTTTATTTGTGGCCCCAACGAATCTCAGAGCGCTGCTTAGGACTAAGGATGAGCTTGGGCTTTCCATTGCCATGAATGCAGCCTTACCATTGCCATGAATGCATCCTTACCATTGCCATGAATGCAACCTCATCATTGCAACCAATGCAGCCTCACATGTGCCATAAATGTAGCCATACCATTGCCATCAGTGCAGCCTGAACGATGCCCATCTGCAGCCTCGGAGGGCAGAGGGAGGGGGCGGGACAAGTGCTGACAGATTACAAACAGGAGAATGTCTTGTTTACCCTGTGGCCTCTTTAATACAAAGTCCTGCCTCCGATGATAGACAGAACATTCGTCCAATGGCATCCCAGGAGACGGGACTTCCAATAGAGACGCTGCTGAGTAAACAGGAGATTATTTTTATGTAATCTGACGGCGCTCGTCCTGCCCCCTCCCTGTCCCCTCCAAGGCAGCGTCAATAAATACAGTATATATCTTTTGTGGCCCTGGGGGCCACAAACAATATATATATATCCAAATACCCAGGGGGGCCATATTAAATCAACAGGGGGGCCACATTTGGCCCCCGGGCCTGACTTTGGACATGCCTGCCTTAGATCATTCAAAAAGGTTATGATCACAAATGTATTTTGAAGAGCAAAAATATATCCCATTAGTATACAACTTGTACACTCTGTGGCCCTCATCTTACATTCTATCCCACATTGACTGAAAGTGTATGAAATACAATGTACGGTTTTTAATTTGATGCTATGGGTTCCAGATACATTTATTTAATTGTTACTTCAGTCCAGAGACAACGTCAAAGGCTGAAAATATTTCAGCAGCCAGGAAGTTAACCTGCCTCTAACGTTTTTGGAAGTTTCTCATTATTTTTCCATTTAGCTCCCACACTGGACTGACTGACCCCTGAATTTTTCATTATCTTACTTTACATTTACTCTGGACATGATGCTTCATGCCTAGCTATAATTTCCAATATTCCAGCTCTAACAACACATCTAATTTTTAACAGTAGCCAGACTATATTCAATGCCATTTTAATAAAAAAATCATGTTTTAAAATATGGAGTGTTTGCAAATGAAATATTGAGTAAAAGCCTATGCCTCTATAATCCTCTATACTAAAAGATTAGGTTGAGGATTAAGAAGTGAAACTATATTTTACACCTTTCAGTTAACAGCTTATAACTTGATCTGCAATGTTTATTAGGAAAGCGTTCATAACATACACAGGATTAAAAATGCCTCAGAATTTCCTGTTCTTTCTCTTTTGGTAACTGAACAAGTGTTCATTTGCCACTCTACATTTATCCATTATTGTAAGTTATTCAGAAGAAATACATTTACATATATTAAAATCACAACTGTTTATTGTTGCTGCAGAAAAGAACTGTAAACAATAATTGAGGCACTGTAGTGAATGATGACTTTAGTGAAAATCAAAGTGTATTGCAAATCGTTTTATAGAAATTCTATTTTTCACATATGCCTGTGTGTAGGTAATAAGTGCACAATGAGCATACTGAAAGGGGTGAAAGCCATGGTTCCCGGTGTACATGCCATTAAAAACAGTCCTTGTAGCCAAGATGAGTATCATGAATACTGCAAGATTTAGCTAGGAATTTGCCATGGTATATTTAATTTAGTCAAACACTACCTTTTAGCCTTTCTGCCACAAATATTTGAGCATCTATTTTTTACTTGCATCTAGAAATAATACATTTGTACTGTAAAGTGCAATCTTTGTGTGGTATGTCTAGCAAAACTACCAGCTGATCAACTTCTCAATTATCACTCAACAGGCCAATATCAAAATTTTTGTCCCCTACAGTATGCCTACATTATTATAAATTTTAGCTCTTGTGAATTGTGAAGAGCTTTGTCTTCTGCATACAATATAACTTTTCTTAAGTCTGATAATTGCTAAATTAACTTTCCTTCTTTATCTCCAGATTCAGAGAAGCTGCTGGCGACCTCAGGGTGGTTCTTTGCTTCTGATTAAGTCAGTAATGTCCTTTTTGATACTGAAGGCAACAAATCCACAAAGCTGACAAGGCAGAGAAAACCTGCCAGCATCTCTATGGAGAACAGAGAGAAGTGTTGCGTTATTACTGCTTCCAAGTCAATATCCCATAAAGAAAGCTCTCTCACCGAATTAAAATCTCTGAGATTTAATGAACACCATGGTCACACTGCTCGGCTGTAGACGAAAATCCACTTAGACAAAGGAGCAAATACACAAATCGATGACTAGCTGTAATTAAACAGTGGAACCCAGAATGCAAATATGCACTGAATATATTCCTCAAGATAGAAAGTGTAAGCAGGACAATTTAACAGTTTAGAATCTATTCTCTCTGTTGCCAAACACAAAATATACAGATTATTACATCTGTATTAAAGGTAGTATTATATGCCAATAAAGGGATAAATGGCTTTAAAGTTTACTGTGATGACTCCTGACCTGTATGGCCACATCAACCACTTAGTCATAGAACAGCACAGTAAGATCGGCCAGCAATTGTCAAAATTGTAAATTGTAAACACGAGGGTCTGTCTCAAGGAGCTTTTGTTCACGTTAAAACCGCTTCTCTTTCTTTGTAAATGACTAATCTAATAGGCATACATATAATGGAAATGAGCAATGGTAGATCTTTCACATCCAGCCCAAGTAGCATTTATATCTCCCTCTATGGATACAGTGGAGTGTGAGTTATTTGCGTAGCGTGGGTTGTCAGCACCCGGGACAAGGCAAGTAATTTGCGCCCCCCCCCCCCAACCTGCAAACTTTTAGCACTTCCAAGTCCCAAGTCCCTTCAAATACAATAGTACTGACATACCCCGATTCCTATACTGACCACTACACTAACCTACTTGATTTCAGCACTGACCAACCGGATTTCTTTACTGACCATTACACACTACACTGACCATACTATACTGTCCACTACACTACACTGTCCACTACACTACACTGACCACTATACTGTCCACTACACTACACTGACCACTATACTGTCCACTACACTAACCACTATACTATCCACTACACTATACCGTTAACTACACTGACCACAATACTACACTGACTACTACACTGACCACTGTACTACACTGTCCACTATACTATACTGTCCACTACACTGACCACAATTCTACACTGACCACTATACTACACTGTCCACTATACTATTCACTACACTAGTGTAGTGGATAGTATAGTGGTCAGTGTAGTGTAGTGGACAGTGTAGTGGACAGTATATACTGTCCACTACACTGACCACTATACTGTCCACTACACTGACCACTATACTGTCCACTACACTACACTGACCACTACACTATACTGTCCAGTACACTACACTGACCACTATACTATACTGTCCACTACACTACACTGACCACTATACTGTCCACTACACTGACCACTATACTACACTACGCTGACCACTATACTATCCACTACACTAACCACTATACTACACTGACCACTATACTACACTAACCACTATACTATACTGTCCACTACACTAACCACTATACTGTATACAATACTACACTAACTACTATACTACACTGACCACTACGCTAACTACTACACTACACTGACCACTATACTGTCCACTATACTGACCACAATACTACACTGACCACTATACCAGCCCTCAAAATTTCCACTCGCCAAATGCTATGACAGGGCTGCATGACCAATCTCCCTCCAACCTGTGCCTACACTTAGAGTCCAGATGAGATTGGCGGCCGAAGAGGAAAGGTGCATGCTCGGGAAAAGTAGTCTGGTGAGCCGCGCACAGGCAGAGCAGTACACAGGTGCTCTACTTACAATTCTCATTAAGCCATGGGACCTAACAGTATGACCTCTCTGAGCCTGCCCCCCTCCCCCGGGCCCCGACCAATGTAGCTGGAGAGCAGAAAGTAATGCATGAGGTGAAGGATTGCAAAAATTACCACTCCGGTGCAGCGCTCACTGAAAGTTGACCTGACAGGAGAGTGTCAGCCTTCTAGTTTGTGCAGTTTTCTTCTCCTTGTGCTCTATGTAAGTGTCCAACCGTTTAGCCTGAGCACTGTGAACAGACTGGTCTCAATGTGTGCTGTGCGCTGTCAGTGTGCGCTGTACTATGGTGTCAATGGCTGTGCAGTTGTGTGTATCTCAGCGCTGGATTGTACTCCCTCCAGCTGTGCTGCAGCTCACCTCCTCTCTGCCAGCCTGAATAAACGGGGGAACTGGGGACATGCAAGCGTGGAGCCGCACACACAGGCTCCTGATGATGAGATGAATGGGAGAGAGAGGATGGATGGTAGTTGCAGAGGAGAGAGCAAGTGAATGGGGAAGCGACCCAGTTCTAGTGCCCTGTCCCTCTGGTCTGCCCCCAGTGCCCTGTCCCTCTGGTCTGCCCCCAGTGCCCTGTCCCTCTGGTCTGCCCCCAGTGCCCTGTCCCATTTTGTTAAAGTTGTTGTTGGTAATATTTAATTTTGTAACTTATAACTTTTGAAACATTCTGCATAAAACATTGTCATTCCATGAGATAATCTACGAGGGCGTGTTTACGGGTGCAATTAGGCGCAGGGCAGTGTATGAATTAGGTGGGGCAACTGGTGGCAAGTAACACTGACCACTATACTGTCCACTACACTGACCACTATACTATCCACTATACTATACTGTCCACTACACTAACCACTATACTATACTAACTACTACACTACACTGACCACTACACTAACTACTACACTGACTACTACACTAAACTGACCACTACACACCAACTACTACACTGACTATTACACTACACTAACCACTATAGTATCCACTACACTGACCACTATACTGTCCACTACACTACACTGACCACTATACTACACTAACCACTACACTACACACTAACCACTATACTATCCACTACACTACACTGTCTACTACACTGACCACTATACTATCCACTACACTACACTGACCACTATACTGACTACAATACTACACTAACTACTACACTGACCACTATACTACACTGTCCACTACACTACACTGACCACTATACTATCCACTACACTACACTGACCACTACACTACACTGACCACTACACTGTCCTGCCTAGTCTTCCTATACTGACAGTGACACTACATATATGGTGCCTCCCCCCAGTCCATGTCCATCCATTCCTCACCTTCTTGTCCTGCTGCATCGGTCCGGACGGAGGAGGAGAAGACAGCGGCCACGGCGGCTCACACTGTGCAGAGCTCTGGCCGCCATGTTCAGTGCTGGGGAGGAGGAGGAGGAGGAGTGCGGAGACAGCGGTCCCGGCGGCTCACACTGTGCAGAGCTCCAGCCGCCAGCCACCATGTTCGGTGCTGGGGACTGGAAGAGAAGACAGCGGCCCCGGCAGCTCTCAGTTTGCAACACTCCGGCCGCAATGTTCATTGTTTCCCGCTGTACTGTGATTGGGCGTAATGGGGTCATACTTCATATTCCCATCGCACACTTTCCTGGATCCGCTCTTGGGTTTGGGTGCTTGTAGCAACAACCAGCTGGATACTGGTACACGTTACAGTAGAAATATTTGCCAGCACACCATGGAACGACGTAAATAGCGTCCAAATGGATGTTTTATTGCATGATCACAACACAAAGAAAGTGCAATGTTCCGGAGCCACGTAGGGCCCCTTTGTCAGGCATGTGACAAAAGGGCCCTACGTGGCTCCGAAACGTTGCACTTTCTTTGTGTTGTGATCATGCAATAAAACATCAGTTTGGACGCTATTTACGTCGTTCCATGGTGGGCGTAATGGGGGTCACGCGATCACGGACAGGCCAGCCCCACGCCGCACATGACCCCCATAGGCGGATCAGCATTCTATTCACTTTTTAGATTTACAGATACAAGTAGAGGAGGGACAATTCTTAACATCTACGTATTTTAAGTCCACTGACAGAAATGCCTTTATCCCTCCAGACAGTTGCCACTATCATCAGTGGCTGGACTCAGTACCCAAAAGCAAATATGTACGCCTGCATCGCAACTGCACTAAGGTCGATGACTTTAAAGAACAGGCTAAGGTTATGACCAATAGATTCTTGGAGAAAGTTTACTCCATCGGAGACTTGGAATTGAAAGTCTCTGAGGTAGAAAAATTAGATAGATGCGTACTATTGGCTGATAAGCCAAAGAATGATGGAGTACAAAATGAGTACGTCTGGCCATTCGTTACCGTTTTTTCTGACCAACATTTTTTGATTAAAAAACTAGTACGGAAACATTGGCACTTGATTAAAGATGATGCCATTTTGGAACCTATTCTCCCAGAAAAAACACAGGTTGTGTTCAGAGGTGTACCTTCTTTAAAAGATGCCTTGGCACCAAGTGCGTGTGATCCCCCTAGTAACAAACCCATGTTCATTCAAAATTAGGTGGGATACCATAAATGTAAGAAATGTGTGGTCTGTATTAACAAAAGTAGAGACCGTAAAACCACCAACTTTGTGTCTAATAGTACCTCACAATCCTTTGGTATTAAAACCTTTATTACATGCTTCACCACTCATGTAGTTTACCTTCTAACCTGTCCGTCTGGGCTCCAGTATATCGGACGCAAAATTAGACCTTTACAGGTGAGGTTAAATGAGCATATACGCAACATCAGAAGAGGTTTCAAGGAACACTCTGTATCTAAACACTACATTGAGGTACATAATAGAGACCCTACGGGTACTTCTTTTATAGCAATAGATAGACCCTCCTCTCCAATGGCATTTGAGTTTAAGAGAAGGGCAATTTCCAAACCCGAAATTAGTTGGATTTATAGGGTCAAATGTTTAAAACCGTTAGGCCTCAATGTGGACATCGAAATACACACCTTTATTGATAACTCGTAATGAGATATAGGTATAGTTTGTAGATTATACCATGTACAACAGAGGTTGGATCTGAGGCCTGTTCTTTTAAATATCAGAATGGAATCTAATGCCTTTCTTGGTTGATTTTTTCTTTCATCTCTGTTTGAGTTCCTGTTTTACCTCATACGTTTTTTTCAGTTACCATAGAGAGATGATGTTTTGTTTACTAATGAGATGGCGAGGGGGAGATCTTTTCTATTAATCATCTCCTCTTTCCCTCGCCGTCTGTCTAGCTCTAAACGAGGTCTGGTTTCATGTTCCGTTTGGAGTTACCGCGTGATAACGAGGCTTGGCTTAGTATCCATTTGTATAACAGTGGTGACTTCGATGCGTCGCCCGTGCCCTTTGAGAACGTCATTTGTGACGAAACTGGTCAGGGCAGTGCTACGTACCGATGTCCCCACGTGACCCCGCAAGCACGAAAATTTTAGCTGTGCCGGCTGTTTTTATGCTATTTTGTTTGCCTGTATCGTTTTTATACAGTAATAAAACGACTCAGAATTTTTAAAGATAACGCACTATCGCGAATCTTATGTTTTAACCCTTATACTACTCACGGAGTGGTTTATCCAGGAGAGAGTGCCCCTTCCCTGCTTCGTTTGACATTTGTGAGGATGGAGATGAGATGCTCTGGAGGAGGCTACTAACCTTAACCTTGCAGAGGTATATCTGCCAAGCTCATATGACCTTGTCACCTGAGGTCCAACAGATCTGGTAAGGTTCTCCCCTCTACCTTTTTCACCTGTGGAACACGAGGAAAAATCCATTGCGGTGGTGGCGAATGGCTGTTTGATTGCTAATGCCGCGAACACACGGTAGTTTTTTGTGATAAAAAAAACGACATTTTTAAAAACGTCATTTAAAATGACCGTGTGTGGGGAAAACGTTGTTTTATGTCTTCTAAAAAATGACAAAAAAAAAATTCGACCATGCTTCAATTTTTTTATGTCGTTTTTCAAAACGTTATTTTTTGTGTCATAAAAAGTGATCGTGTGTAGGCTAAAACGACGTTTAAAATGGCGCTTTTAAACCCGCGCATGCTCAGAGGCAAGTTATGACCCGAGCTTGAATGGAACAGAGTGCCGCCGTACGTGCTGAACATAACCGCGCTTTGCTAGAGCATTTTGAAAAAACGATGGTGTGTAGGCAACGCCATTTTTTAAAATGAAGTTTGAAAAATTTCGTTTTTTTTTCATGAGAAAAAACAAAGTTTTTTTACAAGACAAAAAACGACCGTGTGTACGCGGCATTACACTCTTCACCCATTTTTACCATCCTTTCCTGTGGGACTGGACTTTAAATCTTCATTTATTTATTTATATATTTTGTTTGCAGACATGGTTTTTCTTTGATATGCTGTGTTGCATATTTTGTGACACCATGGATATTTAATTTCACTATTAGCACCTCTTTTGTATTTCATTAATTGTTTTCCAAAATCCTTTTTGGTCTATACACTTAGTCAGATTATTTAGCGCAACTATACAATTTTTTTCCATTAACTTTCACATGATTATCACGTTTTTTGTGTTGCAGCTTTTCATTCAATTCACGTTCATCAGTTTTTAACCATTATCGCAGAATTTACCCCCTTTTCCTTCCATACGCCCAATCACAGGGCACTGGATACTCAAAATGGCGACCGGAGCTCGGGGACACAGGAGATTAAAATTTAAAGAGGTGGCAGCCAGTAGTGTCACTACTGGCACGAAAAATGTTCCCCCCTAAATGGGGCGCCCGGGGCCACGGCCCTCTGCCCCCCCACGCTACACCACTGGTTATTTGTAAGATTACCAGGTTAAAATAAAAGGAAAAAGCCCAAAAGCGAAAACAACCATGAAGGCTCCTCATGAAAGGACTGGTAATCTGCAATGTAATAGGATTTTTGTACTCGTCTCGTTATTTTCTTGGAGTTCCAGAGGAACACAGAATTCAGAGATATGCGGGTTACACTCACAGGAGGATTTGGATCCTAATGCTGGTCCAGACCTAATTGCAAAAAAAGGTCAGGATACATCCCACAGAATGTTTTGTTGGGATTAAAGCTTCTTTCCTCACACCAAACAAAGTGAACTTTCAAGCTTTTAGAAATGTAGAAGTCATTGATTTGGGGAGCCCTCTATCCCTTAAAGCGGAAGTAAGCCCATCCACCTACCATTTTCAAAAAAGTTTCATTTCCAGCACGTGCCGGAAACGTAACACTCCCATTGGTTGTGTTCTCAACCAAACTGTCAAACCATCCAATGGCTGGTGTCATAACTGATCACATGTGCAGCATCATGGCAGTTGTAGATTAAACAGAGGCAAAGATGGCAGCTTCCTTGGCTGAAAACGAAAGGAGGCTTTACTTACACTTTAAGACCTGAGATTTAACAGTCATGCCTTTAAAGCCAGCAACCATGAAGCAGGATGATAAACCAGTCCTTGGGATATAAGATTCTGATGATCTGGTAGACCCCACGGAATTTCTGCCAGGAATCTGATCAGGTTGGAGAACCATATTTACCTCGGTCAGTCGAGACCACTTGTGTCAAGAAAACAAGTCTCATGGGCCAAATACAGCCTGCATGGCTAGTTCATATGGCTCTCACACCCAGGGCTTTTTTTTTCAAATGAAATGTGGCAGGGCCTCCATTCTGTCACCTCCAACTATCACCCTCTGCTCCCCACTGTCATTTGTAAATACAGATACAAAAGAAAAATGCAGCGCTAAAAATAAAACAAACATTCACAAAAAAATATGAGTTTACTCTCTATCAAGAGTAAAAAAAGTGCATAAACAGTGTTTTACTAAAATGATCAAGTGATTAAACCACAAACTGAAGAAAATTTCCCTATGTGCAATATAGAATCCAGGTGCGGATGATTAGTAATCTCCAGAAATCACCCTCAGTGTTCTGCCTCCACCACATAAACTAAGTGCAAACTCACTAGAGCCACTTGCTGTCTAAATTGTAGCAAAAACGCATTTACTGATCACTGGCCTTCCTTTCAAAGGTGCATGTGATAATAAATATATGGCTGACCCTCCAATGTCAATGGTGGGGACATAAGGGGAACTGCTTACTCTCATCCAACCTTATGTGCGGTCAGTGTAGTGGACTGTTGTAAGCACTCCGGCCAGCGGTTGATGCCTTCTCTGTTTATAAGGACAGCTTTTCTCTCGGTGTGCTCACATTTTCCTGCTACTTTGAACTCAGATGCTGACCAATGAATCTCCCTCCAAGTGAGAGAAATGTGGAGCTGCCTACACTGCCAGGTGATACATGAACTGGGCAGGTCAGATGAGAGAAAGCATTTTTGGGGAGGGGTGAGATGAGGGATGTGGAGGGAGCTGGAGAGTGGTGCAGAGATCAGAGTGGAGGAGGGGCAGAAGAGAGATGTGGATAACCTGTGAAAGAGTTGCACAATGTTCATAGCACACCTCTGCACCAAAGTCCTGCACTGTATTTAGTGCACTCCTCAATCCTATACTCTGTACACAACGCATTATTAAACTCTGCACTTTGTACATAGTGCACCCCTGCAATGCAGTTTGGCAGGGGGGTGGTTACACACACAGTTAATTCTGCTTGAAAAAAAAGACACAAGTCCATCCAGTTCAACTAACAAAAAAAAACAAAAACAAATCAAAAACCTAGCAAAGCATGATCCAATAGCAGGGGAAAAAGTTTCTTCCTGATCTCCCGAGAGGGAATCGGATAATTCCCTGGATCAACTTTACCTATAAATATTAGTATCCAGTTATATTTTGTGTATTTACAATCTATTGAGCTGGCCAGAACCAGCTCATGAGAGTCTATTCCACATTGTCACAGCTCTTACTTTGCATAAGCCTTTCCATACAGTATTTGGACATTAAATCTCTTTTCCTCCAGATGTATAGCATGCCCCCCTGTTCTCTGTGATGATCCTAACATAAATAACACTACCCCAAGTTCACTATATGGAGCACTTTTATACATGTATACATGTTGATCATATTCCCCCCCTAATCTCCTCTTCTCAAAAGAGAATACATTAATTTCAGCTAATTTGTCCTCATAGCTGATCTCTTCCATGCCTCTGACAGTTTGGTTGCCCTTCTTTGCACTCTTTCCAGTTCCCCAATATCCGTTTTGTGAGCTGGTGCCCAAAACTGAACTGCAAATTTCAGATAAGGTCTTACAAATGATTTGTACAGGGGCAAAATGATATCTCGCTCTCTGCAGTCCATATCTCTTAATAAAAGAAAGGACATTGCTCACTTTGGAAAATGCAACTTGGCATTCAGAACCTTATTCAGCTTATTATCAACCAGAACACCCAGATCCTTCTCTACCATTGATTCCCCCCCTGTAAGAATGTTATTCCACTGCATAGCTTGGTATCATCTGCAAATATTGAAATGGTACCTTTAATCCCAGACTCTATCATTTATAAATATATTAAAATTAAAGGTCCAACGCTAAATATTGAGCTCCTTTACCTATTCTATGTGGGGAAAAAAAGGCCTGCATAAGTTTATAGTCTATATGGATAGATTTCTACAGTTTATGTCCTTTCTTGCTTGACTGTAATGGTATAATGAGCTCCTGACAAGGTCTGTTATTAATATTTCACGTAAAGTCTGTAATTCAAATGGAGAAGCAAGGTATTTCTTATGCTGATATTTTTAGTCAGTCATATATTCTTTGAGATTGTAAGCTCTTCTGAGCAGGGCACTTTTAATCCTCTTATTTCTTATTTATTTTTCTTATTATCAGTATTTTATTGTTTTGCAACTGTATTGTCTCTCTTTTATATTGTAAAGCGCTACGTAAACTGATGGCACTAAATAAATCCTATATAATAATATTCCCTACCTGAAAGTTTCCCCTTAACCACAGTGCATGGCTCGTGCTTTGCCTCTAACTAACAAGAGTTCATTTAATTAGTTGGTGTGCTCCATGTCACCCCACCATTAAGTCCTAAAACCCCGGCAGTTTGACACTGATGTCCCATCCCTAAAAGAGTACTAAGTGGCATGGAGTTCACCAGAGCTTCAGGCTGCCATTGGAGTCCTCTTCCACTCTTCCAGGACGATATCACAGAGCTGTTGGATGTTAGAGACTTTCCGTTTGAGGATGCCCCACAGATGCTCAATAGGGTTTAGGTCTGGAGACATGCTTGGCCAGTCCATCACCTTTACCCTTTACTTCAGCTTCTTTAGCAAGGCAGTGGTGATCTTGGAGGTGTGTTTGGGGTTGTTATGTTTAAATTCTGCCCTGTGGCCCAGTCTCCAAAGGGAGTTGATCATGCTCTGCTTCAGTATGTCACAGTACATGTTGGCATTCATGGTTTCCTCAATAAACTGTACCTCCCCAGTGCCAGTAGCACTCTAGCAGCTATGGCCGCCGTTGTATCACAGGAGCGCGCTCGCAAGAGCTTTCCACCATGCGAGGGAGCTTGCAGGAAGGTGAAAAGCTCTTGCGAGGAGGAGCTGAGACAGCCGCCAGACCCCAGAAGACTGGGTTCGGGGACACCCTGTGCAAAACAAGCTGCACAGTGGAGGTAAGTATAACATGTTTGTTATTTTACCCCAAAAATTCTGCCTTTAGTGTTCCTTTAAGGTTAAACCTATTTTCTTCTAATTTTAATGAGTGGCCACGTGTCTTATTAAACAGTTAAGTTTTATCCCTATTGTTGGGTCACCAGTATGGTATTTGTAAATTGAAATCATATTCCCTCTCAAGCGTCTCTTCTCCAGAGAGAATAAGTTTGGTGCCTGTAACCTTTCTTCATAACTAATATCCTCCAGACACTATTAGTTTTGTTGCCCTTTTCTGTACTCGCTCCATTTCCAGCACATCCTTCCTGAGGACTGGTGACCAGAACTGGACAGCATACTCCAGGTGAGGCCACACCAGAGTCTTGTAGAGTGGGAGAATTTTGCTTCATCTCTTGAGTTAATCACCTTTTTAATGCATTCCAATATTCTTTTTGTTTGGTAGCAGCAACTTGGCATTGCATGCCATTGCTGAGCCTATCATCTACAAGGACCCCCAGGTCCTTTTCCATCCTTGATTTCCCTAGAGGTCCCCCCCCCCCCCCAGTGAGTAGATTGCATTCAAGTTTTTGCCACCCAAATGCATTATTTTAGATTTTTTCATTTGCCATGTAGTTGCCCACTCTATTAATTTGTTCAAATCTACTTGCAAGGTTTCCACACCTGCAAACAAGTTATTGCCCTGCTTAGTTTAGTATTGTCTGCAAATGCAGAGATTGAACTGTTTACTTCAGGTTGTTTATGAACATAATTAAATGGGACTGGTCCCAGGACAGAACCCTGGGGGATTCCACTACCCACCTCTGACCATTCCGAGTACTCCCCATTTATCACTACCCTCTGTAGCCAGTTTTCAATCCATGTACTCACCCTATGGTCCATGCCAACAGACCTTACTTTGTACAGTAAAGGTTTATGGGGATTATGCAGATAAGGAAGTAGATGGACAGCCGCACTCCAGGTAGCCATGACTAAGCATTAGTTCTTAATGCGAAACGCGTCAGCTGTTCTCCCCACTGTATGCTGTTTGTATGCTGTGCATTCTTCCTTTTAAATAAAGAGCACGTCTTCTTTTAAAGACCTACTTGGAGTGCGGCTGTCCATCTACTTCCTTATCTGCATAATCTTATGCATTGCCAGCACCCGTGTGGTTCCTGAGTGGACATTGATCACCTGCTTTTGCTCACCTGGAGCGGCGGTCCTTCTACCCAAAGGTTTATGGGGAACTGTGTCATAAATGTGCTTTTGCATAATCCAAATACACCACGTCTATGGGCCTCCCCTTATCTAGATGGCAGCTCCCCTCCTCATTAGAAAGTTGATAGATTGGTTTGACAAGAATGATTCTTCATGAATCAATGCCAATTACTGCTAATGATACCGTTTCCATTACTAAAATATTGTATATAGTCCCTTATTATCCCCTCCAAGAGCTTGCATACTATTGTTGTTAGGCTAATTGGTCTGTAACTCCCAGGGATGCAATTTGGCCCTTTTTTAAATTTTGGTTTTACATTGGCTTTTCTCCAATGGCCTGCTACCATTTCAATCAGTAGACTGTCAATAAAAATTAGGAACAATTGTCTGGCAATTACCTGAGTTCCCTATGGGCCCCTGGGTGCAAGCCATCTGATACTGGTGACTTATTAATGTTAAGATTTCCAAGTCTATTTCTAATTCTGTCCTCAGTTAGCCATGAGAGTGCTTCCTGTGATGTGTCATAAGGATAAACAATGCAGTTTTTGTTACAGAAGCCCCCGATTCCCTTGTGAAGACTGAGGAGAAGAATAAATTCAATACCTTCGCCATCTCACCATTCTTTGAAACCAGATTCCCATCCTCATTCTTTATGGGGCCAATATGGTCTGTCCTCTCGATTTCACTGTATATATACTTAAAGAATTTCTGGGGATTTTTTTTGCTCTCCTCCGCTATGTGTCTTTCGTGTTCTATCTCAGCTGCCCTAATTGCACCCTTACATTTCTTGTTGCATTCTTTGTAAAGTCTGAATACAAGGCTGAGGGATCATCCTTGAATTTTTTTTTAAGGCCATCTCATTTGCTTTTATATGCATTTTTACATCAGAGCTAAGCCATTTAGGATGTTTGCGCGTTTAAATGTATTTCCCAATGGGATGCACTGGCTCATGCCCTTATTTAATATGCTCTTAAAGCAAACCCATCTCTTCTCCATGTTCTTTGTTCCTAAGATTTTCTCCCAATTTATATCTCCTAGCAAGGTTCGTAGTTTAGGGAAGTTGGCTCTTTTGAAATTCAGTGTCTTTGTATTGCCCTTATGTTTCCTATTTGTGTGATTTATACTGAAGCTAATTGACCTGTGATCGCTGTTTCCTAAATTGCCCCTTATTTCCACATCCGTCATCAGGTCTATATTGTTGGTAATCAGTAGGTCTAGTAACGCTTTCTTTTTTTTTTAACAGAATTAATATTTATTGATATAATCAACAGGTTACATGTTAATAACAGCAGGTGTTACATTAGAGGACAATGCATAGTTCTAGAAAATAGCATATTGAGTACGTTATACATGGATTGCGCCCAGACAGAGGGGGGTTCAAGGTTTTATTCTGGGCAAACTTGTCAATGACATAGAATTCTCAGTTTAATTGGACTAAACAAAAATATATATTGGGAGCGGTACATGGGTTCATTGGAAACAGAAGAAATGGGGGAGGGGGAACAGAAGACATGAAATAGAATAGTGTGAAGTAAGGGGAATGAGGAGCCCAGGGAGGGGTGAGGGGGACATGGGGGGGCGCCACCACAGGGGGCTATATTGTGAGACGTCTGGCCTTCACCCATACCGACCAAATTTTATAGACTTTCTTTGGACAACTGCACCCAATGTATGTCAGCTTATAAAGAGGGAGAGTCACATTCACTAGTTCCTTCCAGGTGGAAGTTCTAGGTGGCTCTGGTACTTTCCATTGAAGCAAGATTGTTTTCCTAGCATAGTATGCAGTGTTTAGTATGTGTATTTGTGGGCAGATTATCTGTAAGGCCCAACAATAGGACCAAGGTGTCAAGCTTAATGGGCATCCCATTGATCAAGCTCATATCAGCAACCACCACCTGCCAAAACTCCTGCACTCACGGGCAAAGCCATACCATATGTATGTAGTTTCTCACCTCCCTTTTACATTTTGGGCACATATCATCAGAGGTATGATACATTACCGCTAGCCTTTGTGGTGTGTAATATACCCTGTGAAGGAATTTTAACAGTATGAAGCGGTCCCTAGCTAAAATCATAAGGGGGATATATTGTTGTAAGCCCTCCGTTAGGGCCGGTAAATCACGCTGCCAAGCCAGGAACGGCCTCTTAGCCCAAGTGCCCCCCGCGCAGGTGAGTCGGAGATAGATAGAGGATAAAGTCCTGTCTATTATGCGGGTTGTAATCAGTCTCTCAACCAAGTGAGACTCCACAGTAATAGGACCAGGGAAATGCGCCCAAACCGCAAGCTGGAGCTGCAGGAACCTGAAATACATCCAGGGGGAAAGCCTGAATCTACCCTTCAGCTCACCGAAGGAGAGCAAACGCCCCTCAGGCATGATGTCCCTCAGCTTTCTCACTCTATATCGGGCCCACAGCTGCGGGTCAGGCACAGTCCCCAGGTGGGACATTGATGGATTGCCCAATACAGGGGTGTAGGGGGAGAATGTCTGTTGCTCAGCTGGAAGCCTCAAAACCTGCCTCCATATCAGCTTTGTGGTCCTTATGGGGGCGGTAATTTGTGTGGTGGATCCAGGCCCTCTGCACACCAGGTTACTAAGTTCGGAATAGGATCCCAGTATGGCCGCCTCTAGGTTCACTGACGAATGTGATTGATCCTGAGTAAACCACCAATATTTCTTAAAATGGGGAAGTTCGAGGCTTCCCTCCAACAATGAAAGTTGTAGTGTGGATCTAGCCACTCTCTAGACTGAACCCTGCCATACAAAGATGCCGATAGCTTGGTCATGTTTAGTAATGCTAGTTGGAGTGTGTCTAAATACATATATAAATTTAGGGAGGAAAGACATTTTAATTAAAGCGGGGGTTCACCCTAAAAAAAAGGTATGCCTTTATATTTTTTTTTGGCGCTGTACTCACTGTTTAATCGCGTAGTAAAGTTTCAGGGGAATGGGCGTTCCTATGCAGAGGGAACGTGATTGACGGCCGGCTATGGCGCGTCACGCTTCCCGAGAAGAGCCAAAATAGGACTTTGCTCTTCACGGCGCCTGCGCAGTCAGTTCCGATGTCTGTGCGCAGGCGCCGTATAGCGCCGTGAACAGCCGAGTCCTACTCCGGCTCTTCTCGGGAAGCGTGACGCGCCATAGCCGGCCGTCAATCACGTTCCCTCTGCATAGGAATGCCCATTCCCCATGGGGAGTCTGAAACTTTACTACGCGATTAAACAGTGAGTACGGCGCCAAAAAAATATATAAAGGCATACTGTAGCTCGCGCTACTATGCTAAATGGCATGCTAGAAACTTGTTTTTCAGGGTGAACCACCGCTTTAAGTTAACCCTACCCACTGGCGTGAGTGGTAGATTCTTCCAAATTTAGCCTTTCTAAAGGAATTTCGGGAGAACCGGGCAAACATTGGCCTCCAAGTAGGTTGGTAGATGTCCACCAATATCAAAGGCATACCATCAACAATTGCATGGAGTACCACATATTTGCCCTAGGGATCCAGATGCAGGTCCATTAGTATAAACGGGAAAAAGAGATACCCCCCAGATGGGACTTTAAAGGCCAAACCACAGTATAGGTATAAAAAAATATGTTTTATTCGGACGAAGTGAACTTGTTGACATTGGCTCAGAACGCACATAGAGCACCTAAGTACATAAAAACATAAAAAGCATATTTCATAGCCATATGGAATCACCAAAAAATATATTAAAGCGTGTGCCGAGTGGCAAAAAGAAAAAACATAACACAATACAATACACAACAAAGAACTGTGTGAAAAAAAAGTACTACAGCGCTACTAAATACTTAATAATATATAACATCAAAAAAAATCCTAAATAATAAACGCAGCATATGATATGTTAGTCAAACAAAAAAGTGAAAATTCAATAGTATTAACTTCTGTGATGTGAAAACATAAACACAAACCATGAGTGATTCAAAATCAGTACATGTGTAAATATAATTAGTCCAACTGCATACTAGATGCATGCAAATACAATACACCTCCTGTGTGCAAGTGCCGTGTACTGGCTTGAAAGATAGGTATGGGGGG
Source organism: Rana temporaria (assembly GCF_905171775.1). NCBI lineage: Eukaryota > Metazoa > Chordata > Amphibia > Anura > Ranidae > Rana > Rana temporaria. The sequence goes on from NC_053499.1 coordinate 54,289,066, forward strand.
ACCAGGTTCTACAGACTCCAAGCTGATTGCTTCACATATGAGTATAAAATCTTCCACAGTTGTACAGCTCATGTGAAAAACAGAGAGACAAAAGGAAAAACCTCATTGCGCAGATACACAAAACCATATGGAAACAATTGACAGGCTTGAGACAGGTCACACTCACAAATCCACCGATTTATATCAGCAAACAAACAATCCTCATTTGGCTGCTCCAAACCATCCAAATGATGGTTTGATAAGAACCAGAAACGCGTCGGCCATTATCTACCATTTGGAGAGTGTATTTGATGTTACAATTCTTTGTTGTGTATTGTATTGTGTTATGTTTTTTCTTTTTGCCACTCGGCACACGCTTTAATATATTTTTTGGTGATTCCATATGGCTATGGAATATGCTTTTTATGTACTTAGGTGCTTTATGTGCGTTCGGAGCCAATGTCAACAGGTTCACTTTGTCCGAATAAAACATATTTTTTATACCTATACTGTGGTTTGGCCTTTAAAGTCCCATCTGGGGGGTATCTCTCTTTTTCCTATACACCAGGGATGTGGCCAACACCACTACTATTGGATCCAGCAGCACCTCCTCCTATAGCATTAGTATAAACGGTAGGGATTTTTGGATGTGGATACCAACCCCCTGGCATGGGTGGTATAAGTGGCGTTATCATAATAATGTCCCAATCATGGCTTCCTAAGGCTGAGAATTCTACTCCCCAAAAGATGTGCTTTTTGCATTATGCAAATATCTGGGAAGTTTTTAAGGAATTTGAAAACTTAATTTTGGAATTCATCCTCTGGACATTCCAGGAGATCACTGTCAGTAGGGCCATGGAAAAAAAAAAGACATGGGGGAGGGTCCCGACACTGAATCTGAATCCCTAGTGAGGGACACAAAGGGGAGGGGCCACCATATGCAGTTATTTGGCGGTTGCAGTCCTAGCTGCAGCACCCGCCTGTCACATAGATCGAATATTCCTTCACAAACCAAAGTAAAACATAAGAAAAGTAAGCCAATAACATTAACCCCACATCCCCCCCACCCTGTACATTCACCCCGACTCTTGGATCCCCAAAATGAACATGGTGTGTCAGAGCCCTCAGTCTCTTCAGGGAGGCAGATAATCCGGAGATTGTTACACCAGTTCCGGTTTTCGCCGTCTTCGGCCTAGACTCCAGGTGTTTCAGTCTGACCTGGACGGTATGCCGGGTAGCAGTGTGGCCTTGCACCGAATCTTCGTGTTGCCCACGTGGCGCTCGGTCTCATCTACCCTTTTCGTAGTCCTTCCTCATGAAACCCATCTCCATCTCCTGCAGGGAATCAATTTTGGAGGTGAGGGCAGCTTGGCATCCGTTGATTGCCTGCAAAGGGCCGAGAAGTTAGCGTTCTCTGTCAGGACTGGATCAGCCTCTGAGGTTTGCATCGCCATATTGAAGATCTTTTCCATGCGGGTGGTCACACCGGCGGGGCTTAGCTGGGGTTCCTCCTCGCTGTTGTGTACGGGTCCCCGCTTTTTCTTTCCGCTTCAGGACCATGTATCTGAGCGAGTAGAGGGATTGAGGGGTATTATTGCCAGGTCAGTGGTGTATACAGGATGATTTCCCATCCATGGCTGCTAAGCTCTGCACCTAGACGTCTGACCCGGTCGATATCTTGGTCCCGCCCTGTAATGCTTTGTTTCTAGTTGATGTGTCTACCATCTGACCCATGAAATTATCCTGCAAGACATTTAGGAACTGGCAAGCCTTAGACGAATGCGCGGTTCCTTCCGCCAAGTCTATGTCTGGATAATTAAAATCCCCCATTATGATTACACCCCCATCCTTGCCGCTAATCCAAATTATGATAGGAGGTCCATTGCCCCCTCCTCCCTCAGGTTAGGAGGCCTATAGCATACACCCAGTATTACTTTCCCCTTAGTTCCATCCTTGTGAAGCTCTACCCATAAGGGTTCCACCTCCTCCCTAGTTTCCTTAGTGATGCCTTCTTTCAAATTTACTTGTACAATATTCTTGATGTACAGGCACATCCCTCCCCCTTTTTTGTTATTTAAAAAAATAAAGCCTTAAATATCACTTTAAGTATCAAAGTTAATACAAATATCAAGAATTCTGGATTGGCGCAAGCAGAGCTTCTTAAAGCAATGGATCCATAAACAATCCATAATCCATGAAATTTTCTCATTCGCTAACCAAGATCTCCTCAACTTTTACCCACACTTACAGAATTTGAAGCCCTCTGCCTGACTAGGGTGGCCTCTTCCAATCTTTTTTCCTACTTTCCCTCCTCCCAGATTCTTACTCAGGTGAAGGCTATTTCATTTCAACTTACAGATGTTCAGCTGAGAGATTATCTGACTGCATACCTCCTGCATTCTATGGTCAAAGCAGCAGTATAAACGATCTTTACTTGCACATTTATTAAAAGCAACAAAAGCATGAATCCCGCTACACAGGATTCATGCATTTACAAAAATGCTTTACATTTTCATTCAACTACTAAGGTCTCATGGGAATTTCATAGTCTTGGAGACCAGAGTTACACTGCTCCCACCATACCTACTCAGTAGCAGTCATTTGATAACACCTTCCTCCATCTCACCCCTACTGACTTCATCCTCCCCACATATTCTTCTTTTGCCCCTTTCTTGTGCTTTCTTTTTTCAGTGTTATGTGCTTTGCGATGGGAAAGATACACAAATTACTGTAGGAATGTTGGCAACTGGAGTGTCCAATACAAAAAATCAGCAGTTGATTTAAAGGAGGTAGTAGAGTTCGCCTTTTTATTTATATTTACAAGTAAGTCTATGATAAGGCTTACCTACAGTAAATATCTCCTAAACATACACCATTTAGGATATTTTTACTTTAGTAGCAGCCAGTGACATCACTGCCCCAAGTCACTGCGCTCTTAATGGACGGCATGCCAGGAAAGTGACATCACCACTCGGCCATTTAAAAAGACTGGAGCCCGCAAACTGGGAAGGAAGACCGGGTTAAAATAGAAGCACTGTCAGAGGTGACAGAGCACCACTGGAGGGCTTTGTTTTAAGGTGAAGCACATTATGCAATGTACAGTAACTACCAAACAAGTTAATCAATTTGTCTGATGTCTTTGTTATACAATTTGAGTTTTATATAGGCCTTTCTGACAACCAACATAATTAAAATGACCAGAGTCAAACATTTACACACATAGTGTGAATTAAGTGGATTGTCTCACATATTCAATAACGACACTGAAGGCTACAAGCTAGGTAGGTGGCACCATAGAATGCCGAAAATTCATGAGGTTTTTCTGAGACCAAGCAAGGAAGAGATGAATCATGCCTAACTGCCTGTGTAACAAAGAAATATTGCTGCAGATATCTTACTCTTTTTGAAGGAGATGAGGCAATTATATCCTTTTGTGAGAGTCATTGTGTATTGCCAGCAGAAACAGTGTGACAAACGCTGTCAATACTTTTTTTCAAAGCATCCTCTGAAAGGCACTGCATGAGACTGTGATAATGTTTTTTGTTGCCCTAATAAATAAATAAAAAATATATACATTGACAGATATAATACAATGACTTTGGGCTGGCAAATAAAAGCACTCCTTCCCGAGGAATAATAGTAAAAATGTTTTTTAGGCTGTCACTGATATTAGAAAATGGACAGACATGTAGGCACCACTCCCTCAGGCTTCTGAGCTATATATGCACATTTATACTATAGAGGTGTGTAAAGCAGCACTTGCCAGTTATCCACAGCATTTGTTTTTCAAGGAAAAAAAAACAACTGCTACTGTCCCCATTCTACCTTTCCAAAGATTGGGCAGCTAGAAGTATCTCATAGCATCTGCCTCCATCCACAGACACAACACTGTTGTCCAAACAAGCAATCAACAGGATTTCTTTGAAGTTCATCAAGGTATAGAGAGTCAGAGATATTCTGAGATGTATAGGTTATGTATAGGTTATACTGCGGACTACAGGATAATAGCTGTAGACACTTGAACAAAGGACCATCATCATTGGCAAAGTTAATGACTATCCATGGGAAAAAATGCAAAAATACCTGCTGAATGTATGAAAAAGGCCAGGGGCGGACTGACAACTCATGGGGCCCCCCGGGCAATAGAAGACTATGGGGCCCCTAGGCTTACAGATGGCCACCACGCCAGGAGGCAGTGCAGAGGCGGGGCAGCTAAAATCTCGGGATTTTCGCATCAGAAGCATGTTGGTTTTTAGACATATCAAGGACAGATGTAAAAAAACAAACAAACATAGATTTTTACATACTGTCCCTGGTTTTACTGAGCCTGGCAACCCTGATGGGGCCCCCTAGTGACATGGGGCCCTCCGGCAGTGCCCGAGTGACTAAATGGTCAGTCCGCCCCTGAAAAAGGCAAATACAAACTGGTTTGGCCACAACTGTGAGAACTCACAGTTCTTGAGAACAGGTCTGGTTGGGTTTCCTGCTGTGTGGCCTATTTTATGGAGAAATAGTGGTTCTGTTGAGGATGAGTTAGAGGTGATATCAAAGGAGCAAGGGAAATCCAGTCAGGAACCGGGATGGCAGGGGTATCCAATATGTGCAAGAAAAAATAAGGATAGGGGCTAGCCCTTTAACTTACAAGTGATTTTAACACATAAACCGGGGATATGCAATTAGCGGACCTCCAGCTGTTGCAGAACTACAATTCCCATGAGGCATAGCAAGACTCTGACAGCCACAAGCATGACACCAGAGTCAGAAGCATGATGGGACTTGTAGTTTTGCAACAGCTGGAGGTCCGCTAATTGCATATCCCTGACATAAAGCAATACAAAAAGAAACTCGAATCAAATAGTGGCATCCTGTTAACAATTCAAACCTAAAACAAATGATAATCAACGTAAAGTTCAAAATATATATGTAGTCCCAATCACCGTGCTCTTGAAAATTAAATGGGTGACAGCATCTTCTTAAAACAATGTGTTCCACCCAGTGTAGGTAAAATCCTCAGATTTCGACTGACAAAGCAGCCAGCAACCATTAGATGTCAAATGTATGGGATAGCTGGAGACACTCTTCTCATAGATGTCCCTGTCAATTCTCTTTTAACACAAACCACCAAACCAAAGCCCAGAAAATATCCTCATGGTGTAGTATATATTTTTTTAAATATAAAATGTAAACACTATGCACTTACATTTACAGTGCCTTGCAAACATACCATGGCGCAGCGCCTTGCAAAAGTGCCTTGGCATTTTTCATGTTTTGTTGCCCCACAACCTGGAATTTACATGGATTGTTTGAGGATTTGCATCATTTAATTTACAGTACATGCCCACAACGTTGAAGATTTTTTTTTCAATCCAAATAGGACAAAATAACAGAAAAAGTGCATAACTATTCACCCCCCTAAAGTCAATACTTTGTAGAGCCACCGTTTGTGGCTATCACAGCTCCAAGTTGCTTTGGATAAGTCTCTATGAGCTTGCCACATCTTGCCACTGGGATTTATGCCCATTCCTCCTTGAAAAACTGCTCCAGCTCCTTCAAGTTGGATGTTACATGTTTCCCCTTAAACCACTCAAGTGTTGCTTTAGCAGTGTGTTTGGGGTCATTGTCCTGCTGGAAGGTGTATACAAAAACGAGTGTAGCTCTAAATGATGAATCCAAATAAAAGAAAACATCTGTGCATGATGCACCAATACACAAACACATTAGTGAATCACTGACTGTCAGTGACAGTGAAGGTGTAGCGAGTATGCACCAACTAAAACGCATGTGAAAGTGTATACATACGTATGTTGGTAAGTGCAATAAAAATAAAACACAAAGTGAGTTCATGAATATTGAACAATGAAGTCCATAAGATGCATGAAAGGAATAAACTTCCAGATGGGATGTTGACATGCAGTCAAAAATGAATCAGATGCCTGTAAAGACTTCTAGGAGATTTTAAGTAGAAGGTTGAATACTCTTGCCGAATGTGGTTTACGCACATGCCATTGACAGTGGGTCAAACGAGCTCTGAACCCTAGGTTCCCAAAACTCCGATGATGGAAACGTACCACGCTGGATGTAATTATGGATGTTATGACTCCAAGCCACAAGAACGACCAGTGATGGAGAACCGTCAGCCACATGGATGCAAAGGATGGTAGTGGGAGATGCCAAGGAATGGTCACCAGGGCCCAAACGTGAAATGGAAAAATGAAAAGACTCCATATGCAGGTCAACCAAATACAGTTGATTGTAAAAAAAAAAATCATACAGTGCAATGTAGGATATATATGAATACAAAGTGATCACAAAAATGTAAAATGTAAATAAAAGCAATGTGGGAAGCAAAAGAATGCTGGACCGACGCGTTTCGACACTAATGGTCTTCAACTGGGGTGTAACTGCTAGAAGGTGAACCTCTGTCCTAGCCTCAAATCACACACAAAGTGGTACAGGTTTTGCTGAAAAACATCCCCACAGCATGATGCTGCCCCCACCATGTTTCAGTGTGGGGGATGGTGTTCTTTGGGTGATGTGATGTGTTGGGTTTGTGCCAGACATAGCGTTTTCTTTGATGGCCAAAAAGTTCAATTTTAGTCTCGCCTTCCTCCATACATTTTGGGAGTCTGCCACATGTCTTTTCGCAAACTCAAAAAGTGCCATTTTTTTGCACAAAGTAATGGCTTTCTTCTGGTCACTCTGCCAAAAAGCCCAACTCTATGGAGCCTACGGCTTATTGTCGTCCTATGTACAGAACTCCAGTCTCTCCTACGGAACTCTGCAGGTCCTCCAGGGTTCCATTAGGTCTCCATGCTGCCTCTCTGATTAATGCCCTCCTAGCCCGGTCTGTGAGTTTTGGTGTGCGCCCGTCTTTTGGCAGATTTGCTGTGGTGTCATATTCTTTCCATTTGGTTATGATAGATTTGATGGTGCTCCTAGGGATCATCAAAAATTTTAATATTTTTTTATAACCCAACCCTGACTTGTACTTCTCAACAACATTGTCCCTTACCTGTTTGGAGAGTTCCTTGGTCTTCATGGCAGTGTTTGGTTAGTGGTGCCTCTTGATTAGGTGTTGCAGCCTCTGGGGCCTTTCAAAAGGCTGTAATGTAACAAAATAGGTAAAAAGCCAAGGGGGTGAATACTTTTGCAGGCACTGTAACATTTCCAAGAAAGGCACCATCACAAACAGCTCACACAGAGATCTGTTTCTCATATCGCTGCTCATAACCACAGAACCGGCGTGCTTTCCACAGATCAGAAGTAAAGGTTCCTGAAGACACGCAGTGCGTGAAATGCATTGAGGATCAGCCGCTGACATCACTTCCAGCCCAGAAATCGCTACCGGTTCCATTGAGCCAAGTGTGACATTAGTGGGTACCCAAGTTCCCTCTTAATAAGGCTGGATAGGAAGGCCTTGGAGTCTGGGTCTGTCATCAAGGCTGGGTGGCTGGGCATGAATCAAGAGCTATAGCCTGCATAAGCAGGTTTCTAGAAATCCCACCTGAGAGTGGGGGGGTGGAGGTTTTCAGCTTAGTACCTTGCTGTTAAGGCTCCATGTTGGCATCAGGCGGCTCTAAAGTGTGGGTTGCCAGGGCGTGAAGTAGTCTGCTACCAAAGAGCAGCTGGTCCACTGTCCAGTTCTCTGAGGCTTCTTCACCCCCTTGGGCATGGTAAGCTGTGGTAGGTGGCAGCTAAAGACCAGTTGGACATGTGGGTCCAAATGGAGCTCCAGGAAAGTGTGGCGTTGTGTGGCTGCGTCCCCCCCCCAACTTTTAAATGTCCACCAAACAATTACTAACTGCTAAGCCAGGGGTCTCCAAACTGCAGCCGAGGGCCAGATGTGGCCCTTTGCTAGCCTTTATCCTGCCCTTGGGGCACTATTCCTCCCACTGACACCAGCAATATGACACTATGTTTTCCACTGATACCAATGATGGGATTCTTTTCCTCCTACTAATGCCAATTATGGGGCACTACTTCTCCTACAGACAACCAACCCTGAGGCGATATTTATTCTGACTGATGCTGGGCTTGGGACATTTTCTAACCCTGCTGGCCACAATCCGGCCCTCCTAAAGTCTGAAGGACAGTAGACTGGCCCTTTGTATGAAAAGTTTGGAGACCCCTGTGCTAAGCTGTTGAGTTTTTGTTATCTTTTTGCTACACGCAAATATATTTTTTTCATTCAGTCTCTGCAGAAGGACGAATCTGACAGCAAGCACCTGTCAAGATACCCAAATTGCAGTTGAGTTAGTTATTTTTTTTACCATGACAGCAGGTAATTTCGGATGGATTTTTTTTTCTTTCACTCTCTACGAAGGGACAAATCTGACAGCCAGCACCTGTCAAAAAAAACAGAATAGTGGCTTCATCTAATTGAATGCAGCAACTGTTTGGCCACCAAATTTCTGTCCAGCTCCTTTGATTTTTTTAATTGAAAGATGTCACGCGGTAAAGTGCAGTGTATGACACATACACTGCACATACTGTACCAGCTTATAGAATACAACTATAAGAAAATTACATGAATGGTTGTTTGGTAGTAGCAGTGTAATGCAGGTTACCTGAGCGTATTCTCCAGTGTGAATACCCAGATGGTGTCCATTCCTAAAATGTAGTTATTTATTGCTTATAGCTAATTAGGTCTTTCATCTGATCTCAGTAGCAAACACTGGGGAGCCAGTGACTAGAAAATAAAATTGCTTGACATTTATAAAGTGAAGAAAGCATTTGCCAGCAGAATGGTGATTTGGATAACATGCTATAGCTTCTGCCTGTCAGACTCGTATCTTATTTTGCTAATGAGTTTTTATAATACACACAGCAGTGTTTCCTGTGTACACAGATATTATCCCTTGCAAGAGCAAGCATTCACCGGTAACAAACACCAGCTATTAGCCATACTTAAGGAGAGCCATCCCCTAGACATAAAACATTTGAGCGTTATTGTAGATTAACATTAAACATTGTTTTCTTTTTTCCAATAAGAAATCTATTCTGAAAACAGATCTTCCAGTAAAAAAAAAAATGGAAAACTCACCTTAACTCACTGCATCTGGGCACCACAAACCAAAAATGCTATTTAGTTCATATTATTTAAAACAAATTCTCCCCTCCATCCATGTCTTCATGCTTTATTTTGCTGAGAAATCATTTTGAAAAACACCCCTAGAATTTCTGGTAGGGGTCATCTTGAGAAAGGGCAGATGATTTATTGACTTCCTGGGATCCATCTGCTCTTGGCTCAGGCATAGAACCTGAGATGAGAACCCTCCCTCCTCTTCTGAATACCGCTGGGATGTATGCCATCATTTGCCTAGGCAAAATGATGTATGACATCATTTTGCCTAGGCACAAAACCAGGAAGTAATTGAAGAAATGTGAAATCTGATCGACTTTCCTATCTATTTACTAATGCAAGCAGCATGAAGATTTAAAATAGTCCATGTTGATTGAGAGAGTGAAGTTTCACTTTAAAGTGGTTGTAAATCCTTACATATACCCAGTAAAGTGCCTGTCAGGGGGACAGAGAGCTAAAATTACACTCTGCAGGGCTGAGTGAGGAGAACTGATTGGAGGGAAGAGACACCTCCCCCCTTCACACAGCACACTGGAACAGAACTGAGGCTGTCAACCAACAGGAGGCTCCCTCCCCTGTCACCTTTTGTTCTCTTGGTTTCAAGCGATTCAGGCTGATAGTAAAGGAACAAAACAGCAGACAAAAATGACATGTATGCTCGTTTCCACTGAGCGGATCGGTTTGGGGTGGTTTTGTTACGGTACGCCATTTTGAGCATTTCCATTATGAAAGCGGCCAATACAATGAACCATATCGCACCATTCTGGGTCCTGCTTCAGATGTGGGGCCATAGAAAATGGTACGGTTCAGTTAGGGCGGAGCTACAATACATTCAACTGATTGGCAGACAAGCTAGGCATTTTTTCTAAACCTTGTATGGCCCCTGACGTTCCGACTTGCAGTGGAAACGCTCACCTGAATAGGCCGGACCATTCTAACCCTTGCAAACTGTACCGAACTGTTCCGCTCAGTGCAAATGAGGCATTGGTGTTGTGTCTGAGGTTTACAATCACTTTAACTTCTTCAGACCTGGGCAATTGTAACAAGATGGCCACAAGGTGGCTCTACAATGCCGGGATGCGTACCCGGCGCATCACTGAGATACTGATGCGCGTGCCTGGTGGCCGCGATGTCTGCCAGGTACCCGCGATCGTCAGTGACAGAGCAGGAACGTGGATCTCTGTGTGCAAAACACAGAGATCCGCGTCCTGTCAGGGAGAGGAGACCAATGCGGTGTCCCTTGTACATAGGGACACAGATCGGTCACCTCCCACAGTTAGTCCCCCTCCCCCCACAGTAAGACTCACTCCCAGGGTACACATTTAACCCCTTCTTCACCCCTAGTGTTAACCCCTTCCCTGCCAGTCACATTTATACAGTTTATCAGTGTATATTTATGGCACTGTTCGCTGTATAAATGTGAACGGTCCCAAAATGTGTCAAAGGTGTCCGATATGTCCGCCGCAATATCGCAGTCCTGACAAAAATCAGATAGCCGCCATTACTAGTAAAAAAAAAAAATTCTGAATTCTATCCCCTATTTTGTAGCCGCTATAACTTTTGCGCAAAACAATTACTATACGCTTATTGCGATTTTTTTTTACCAAAAATATGTAGAAGAATACGTATCAGCTTAAACTGAGAACAAAAAAAGTAAAACATTGGGATATTTATTATAGCAAAAAGTCAAAAAAAATTTTTTTTTCAAAATTGTCGCTCTTTTTTTGTTTATGGCGCAAAAAATAAAAAACGCAGAGGTGATCAAATACCACCAAAATAAAGCGCTATTTGTGGGGGGAAAAAGGACTTCAATTTTGTTTGTTACCCCAACACTTCATATTCCTGATATGTACTTGTATGAGAAAGGATTTTATGTTCTTGTGCGAAATCCCTGGTGTCCCTGTCAGTCCCCTTGCTTTCCTATTAAAAACTGAACACACTTAGCAGGAGAGCACATTGTGGTCAGTTCTTTAGCTCTGCTGGGAACTCAGTATGCTATCAGACTTGTACTGACACCCCCCCGTTGCACAGCCATTCACTGGGAAGCACAGTGTGCTGCTTATCCGCCTCCCCCCAGCTCTTATGCAGCTGAGAACAGAGGGAATGTGATCACTTATTAAAAAGGTAAAACATTTATTTATATTGTTTTTTATATCTATACAAAAATGTTTTGCATTTCATTTCTATTTTAAACTGAATGGGTTGTTTTACTAGGTAATCGTTTACAATCATTTTAGGTTCAATGAGATGTATGCAACCTAGTGGACTCCTGTCTTCCATTTACATTTTTACTGGGTGCTGGTAGTACAGCTACCGCTATACTTCCAGCACTCTGATACTGGACCTTTGGGCTTCCCATCCTGCTACAGCAGAGTGGATTGCATCTGCTCTGCCTGTGCCTCATCTCCTCTTGTCCAATCACAAAAGGCCCTGTATTAATTGAGAGAAAGTATTGTGTAAATGGACAGCAGGGGGGAGGGGCAGGCAAAGTGGCTGCTGTGTAGCTAAATGCACCTCTCCTGATAAGAGCGCCAGGAGTATAGTGATAGCTGATAGTAATTCTCTTTAAAAATGTAACGTAATGTAAAAGTAAATAGTAAAATGTAAAAGTCCACGAGATGGCATACACTTTACTGGACTTAACACCTTATAAACCACTATATTTTTAAAGGCGCTAAAATTCCAAGAGATGAACTTTACCAAATACTAAAACCAAAACTGTTTTAGGGTTGTTTCGTTAAAAAAAACAAAAAGGTGCAACAATGCTATACTGTATAATTTTGTACAGCATTACAATATGCTAGAAGAAATGTTCTCAACTCACAATAGAGTGAGGTCTGTGACTGGCAGGGAAGGGGTTAACACTAAGGGGCGAGGAAGGGGTTAAATGTGTTCCCTACTAGTGATTCTAACTGTGGGGGGAGGGGATTGAATGGGGGAAGTGACCAATCTGTGTCCCTATGTACAAGGGACACAGCGACAGTCTCCTCTCCCTGACAGGAAGCGGATCTGTGTGTTTACACACACACAGATCCACTTCCTTGTCTGTGTAACGACCGAACGCGGGTACATGGCGGACATCGCGGCTGGCAGGCACGTGCATCGGCACGTCAGTGATGCGGCGGGCACGGGTGCGCCGGCGGCAGCACGCGTGCCCCCCCCCCAGTTGCCGGAGGAGCCAAGGACGTCGATAGACGTCCTCCCGCCATTGTAGAGCCACCTTGTGGCCATCATTGTACAATGGCCGGGGATCCAAGTGGCTAAAGACATATGGGTATAAAAAGTTGTATATTTAACACATCAAAAAACAAGGTCTGTGAAGTGTCAATAGGTTGAAGCCAACCAAAAAGGTCCCATAGCTTTAACCCTATTTGGTTTTAATCCAGCCTTGACATATGCATTTCCAATCATATGGCCAGACTAACATCCTCTGAATTATTTGGTTGAAAATAAGTTATAATAGATTCTTTTGGATTCTGCTCCATGGCCTAAGGACATATGCTTATGAGAAAATCCGTAAAACTATCCTGTGGTTAGAATAGGTAAAATATTGAATGCCCTCCCATCATTTTTTCTAAAGGAAAATAAAACAAATATATGCTATTAGAAAAGATTAGTTCTCTTTAAATGTGTAAGACAAAGCCATTGAATAAGGCTGTGATATACATATAAATCTCAGAGTAGTTGCATGGTTACCAAATCATTATAATTTATTCATAGTTTTACATGCTGCTAAAGTTCTGTTTAGATGACGAATACTGTAATGTCTATTGCTCATGCAGCTGTCAGGGCTGGGCTCAGCCCTTCCTTCTCTAAGTTGGTGGCTCAGCTGTCAGCCAATTGCCAGCTCCTGTCTCTCCACAGTGACTCACCTGTTGTCAGTCCTGCCTACTTAAGCCTTTCAGTTCACTTGCTCTCTGCCTTCGCCTTGGTCAGCATCACAGAGACTCTCCTGCGTTCCTGCTGTTGAAGACTTGCTTGGCTGACATCGCTTATGGTCCCTGATCCTGCTGGCTGTTCTACTACGATCTTCTCTGGCTATATGACATTTAACTTGGCTGACTATCCGATCCGGTTCCTGAGCTCTGTTTTGACTACGCTTACTCTGTTTATTTTTTTATTATTAAACAAGTGTGATTAAACTGTACTTCTGTCTCGGTCTGATTCATGGTTTCTGACAGCAGCACTTCCTCTAATCAGCTTCTCGGATCAGCTGATCACAAACCAAATGCTTGGTGACACTGCTTAGACAGTGCTGATTGGATGGTAAATCAGCACTGCAATTTAGAGAATATTTGGTTTTCTATAAACATGCTTGATTATCAGAGACCATAAAAACACTTCATGTGTCTTCAGTGATACTCAAGTTTGAATGTTAGATTACACCTATTTACCCCATTTACAGTCCTAATCCTAAACTTTCTACCATGATAAAAATATTTCTAATAAAGGTGTTTACAGACTGAAAAAGGTACGGTAGTTGGACAGGCAGAGGGAGAGGGAGTCAAGCAAAAATAGAAAAGGCCTTTTAATGTGTCTAATAAATGGTTCCTCCAAAGACAGGCTGACCGTTGTTTGATGGACCTATAGAGTTGAAAAAACATTTGAATCAGGCATCTGTTATCTCATGCTTAGAACAAAAACCCTACCTGAAATTAAATAATAATGTCTACAAATATTCCTTGAAAAAGTGCGTGAGTGCCAATGTGGAACATCACATGATGCATTCACATGGTGCATTCAATACATTTCCCTTTAGCTGTACTTTAAACGTTTGCCGACCACCCACCAAACGACAGCAGCAGAATGGCACTCCAGCGCAAAACGCTGTAGCTGTACGGCAGGCGCTTTAAGGCGTATAGGGCGTGCGTTATGTAGGAGCTTGTGCGCATGCCCGGTGCCCTCGTTGGGGAGGATGCCTGTGTATTTATAGCAATGATTGCTGTATAAATGACAATGGTCCCAAAATAGTATCAAAAGTGTCCGATATGTCCGTCATAATGTCGCAGTCCTGATAAAAATTGCAGATCACCGCCATTACTAGTAAAAAAAATATATATAATAATAATAATAATAATAAAATTGACATAAATCTATTACCTATTTTGTAGATGCTATAACCTTTGTGCAAACCAATCAATATACACTTATTGCAATTTTTTTACCAAAAATACGTAGAAGAATACATATCGTCAGAAAACCGAGGAAGAAATTCTTTTTTTTTATATATTTTTGGGGATATTTATTATAGCAAAAAGTACAAAATATTGCTTTTTTTGTTTTTAGCGAAAAAAAATAAAAACGCAGAGGTGCTTAAATACCACCAAAAAAAAGGTCTGTGTGTGGGGGGGGAAAAAAGGATGTCAATTTTGTTTGGGTACAGTGTCGCACGACCGTGCAATTGTCAGTTGACCGCTTGCCGACTGCCTCACGCACTTATACATCGGCAGAATGGCACGGGCAGGCAAAGCAACGTATACATGTTGCTTTGAATCTGCCGCCTAGTGCGCGCGTGCCCGTTGTGGTCTCCTGCAGACTCGATGTCCGCTGGTGTCCCACGAATGGGTCACGGAACAGCAGAACAGGGGGATGCCTGTGTAAACAAGGCATCTGCCTAGTGACACAACACTGATCGTCTGCTCCCTCTCATCGGAAGCAGTGATCAGTGACGTGTCACAGTAAGCTACGCCCCCTAACAGTTAGAATCACTCCCTAGGACACAGTTAACCCCTTCCCCGCCCCCTACTGGTTAACCCCTTCCCTGTCAGTCACATGTATACAGTAATCAGTGCATTTTTATAGCACTGATCGCTGTATAAAATGTGAATTTTCCAAAATATCAAAAGTGTCCGATGTGTCCACCATGATCGTGCCCCTGGACGTCGTGAATTTTCACGAAACTAGTAGGGTGGAACGAGCAGCGCACTGATGTCACCTACCTGGACTGCTCTGTCTGCTTGTGTCCGGCCGGCACAGCAGACTTAAGGCTTTCTTGTCACTGCAAAACTGCGAGTGCAATGTTTTTACTTTCTTTTATTTATTAAAGTTAAAAAGATTTTACACTATCGAGGCATCCTTTTGTCTTTTCCATACCTCTATGAAATTTGGTATTCACCGCTATAGAATGAGGAGATGATTACTAACAGGCCACCTGAATCAATCAAAGCCCAGCAGTTTTTCTTGTCTACATGCTACCTGGGGTCCCACATAATAAGGGACCACCGGGATCTGGTAAGCAGATCTGTGTGCTCTATCGGTGGAGGATTTCATTGGATTGGTTGTCACTTTATCTGTGATACAATTTTATCTTATTGATTAAGGACTTTTCACACTGGTGCAGGAAGATTTTTTCCCTCTTTTCGTTGGTCTTTTGATGCGATACGCATTCACATATTTACTTAATCTATGGACTTTTTGTTTGAATGAAAATAATGTCTTCATCACAATACGTTTTCACTATTATTACATAAGGACTGACATTTTGGGATTCTGTTTCAGTTCATATTTATATTTGTTATTTTTCATATATTCTCACAAGTTTTTAGCGCGACTAATTTCTTTTTATGTACACCATGATGTCGCAGTCACGATAAAAATTGCAGATTACCGTCATAACTATTAAAAAAAAAAATGATATGAAAAATGCCATAAACCGACCCCCTATTTTGTAGACACTATAACTTTTGCGCAAACCAATCAATATGTGCTTATTGCGATTTTTTTACCAAAAATATGTAGAAGAATACATATCGGCCTAAACTGAGGAGCAAAAAAAGTTTTTTTATATATTTTTGGGGGATATTTATTATAGCAAAAAGTAAAAAATATTGCTTTTTTTTCAAAATTGTCGCTCTATTTATAGCGCAAAAATAAAAACTGCAGAGCTGATCGAATACCACCAAAAGAAAGCTCTATTTGTGAAAAAAAAAAAACATAAATTTTGTTTGGGAGCAACGTCGCACGACCGCGTAATTGTCAGTTAAAGTGACGCAGTACGGATTTGCAAAAAGTGGCCCTGTCATTTGGCAGCCAAATGTTCTGGGGCTGAAGTGGATAAACTGTCGCAGTGCCATATCACAAAGGCCCAGTCAGGAAGGGGGACACATTTTCTGGGGCTGAAGTGGTTATAGTAGATCTCAAGTAATTATTTTTATTTATTATTTTTAGATCCCCCCCCCCTCTTGTAGTAAACACATTCAAAGTTCTTCTTCCCCTCCCCAGCTTAAGCTATGTCCCCAATCAGTCATGTTTCAAGTGCCAACGCCTGATGGGCAGTAAGAGCTCTGGCATTTTGACAGTTGAATGACAGAGGTTGGAACTCACAAAAAAGATGAACCCTGTGTGTAGTTTAGGCTATAAATTTAAAGCTGAACTCCAACTTGTATTACACTTTACATAGTTTGTTTGGGTCATGTGCTGTATAAACTGCATGTAGCATTTTGGATTCACGGATAGGAGGGTTATTACCCCAGTCAGTTTGTTTCGATTTTTTTGCCTTTTCTTGCATTACCCTTCACTTCCTATCCCATAGCCAAAACAGAAAGTGAGAGAAAATCCCTAAAGTGAGGGAATCTCTGGTTGTCACCAAGATCAACAGAACTAGCATTCCTATCGGAAGATTTCAATTTTATGTTTAACTTAGTTTTGGAGTGCTGATGGGTTAAAACACTTGTCTGTTTTCATTGCTGTCTGTGTTCCCATTAGGGAGATTCACCCTCTCTATTTGTCCAGTTTATCATTATCATTGAAAGCAAAAGAAAATATCAAATTTTGGGCTGTCGCCAGAAAAGTAACCAAGTCTTCCAATGGGGACACTAGTTCTGGATTCCCTTTAATTTGCAGGGATTTCCTCTCAATTCCTGTCTTGGCTAAGCGACTGGACGTAAATCTCACAATGAGAAACATATGGCAAAAAATAAACTGATATGACCCTCCCTTACTCGAGGGAGGGTCATACTATCGAAAAGGAAAAAAGAAAAAAAAAAGTTTTGCCTATAGTTATACTTTAATGCAGAGAATGGAGGAATGTTTTTACCCCCTTCCTGACAGGCCATTTTTGCTATATGGCACTTTGTTACGTTAACTGACAATTGCGCAGTTGTAAGATGCTGTACCCAAATAAAATTGGTCTTATTTTTGCGCAGAAATAGAGCTTTCTTTTGGTGGAATTTGGTCATCTCTACAGTTTTTATTTTTGGGCTATAAACAAAACAAAAAAAAAAAATCAACAATATTCTTTAATTTCTGCTATAAAACACACCCAATAAAAAAAGGTAAAAAATACACATTTCTTCATCAATTTATGCCAATATGAGTTCTGCTACAGTTTTTTGGTAAAAAAAAATCCCAATAAGCCTATATACATTGGTTTGCGCAAAAGTTATAGCGTCTAAAAACGATGGTATCTTTTTTTTTTTTTTTTACTAGTAATGGCAGCAATCAGCGACTTATAGCGGGATTAGGATACTGCAGCAGACAAATCAGAACCTAACTGACACCTTTTGGAGACCAGTGACACTAATACAGTGATCAGTGCTACAAAATATGCGCTGTCACTGTACTAATAAGACTGGCAGGGAAGGAGTTACCATCAGGGGCGATCAAAGGGTTAAATGTGTGCCTAGGTTGTGCTTATGCACTGTTTGGGAGGTACTTTTACTAGGGGAAGGCAAAGATCCATGTTCCTGCTGAAACACAGGATTAAAGCCTTCCCCGCTGACAGAATGACAATCTGCCCAGTTTTGCGTGTGTCCCGAAAGATCAGCGGGTTTTGGCAGACATCGAATTTGCAGCTCCTGCTGTGTCCAATCACAGTCACGGGCACCGCGTACCCCAAACCTGGAAGTGTCAGATCACATACTAGGTACGTGATCTGGAACAGAGCAGCCGTCCTGCTGCAGTAAATGTACGTGGGGTGGTCGCTAAGTGGTTAATGTGTTAACCTAAAAAATGTTAAAGGTTTAATACTACTTTTAAGTGTTCTTCTGGAGAGTGCGAAAATGTTTAGCTTATTGGAATTGTGAAAATCATTCCATGCAATATGTTTTACCTACCCAAAATTGATACTGCCAAAATGAATGCACAGTTGTATTCCAAAAGATGAAATTTAGATAATCTTTGGCATGAAAAAAAGATCAGATATTAAATGTTCTATTTACTGGCAATTAAATAACAGTTTTATTTTAGCAAAGCCATCTCCTGAGGTAAAGGGTTGTGGGGTTCAGTTATAATATATTTTGCTTATCATAAAAATAAATTTAGGTCAGTTAGTGACTCTAATGCCGCGTACACACGATCGGTTAAACCGATGAGAACGGTCTGATGGACCGTTTTCATCAGACCAAACCGATCGTGTGTTGGCCCCATCGGTTAAAAAATGTGAAACTTGTTTTAAAATTAACCGATGGATACCTAACCGATAGAAAAAAACGATCGGTTAAAAATCCACGCATGCTCAGACTAAATTAGGGGACGGGAGCGCTCGTTCTGGTAAAACTAGCGTTCGTTATGGAGATAGCACATTCATCACACTGTAACAGACAGAAAAGCGTGAATCGGCTCTAACCAAACTTTTACTAACATGTGGTAACACAGAATCAGCAAAAACAGCCCCAAGGGTGGCGCCATTGGATTTAATCTTCCCCTTTATAGTGCCGTTGTATGTGGTTTACGTGACCGCATTCTGACACGATTGGTTTTTCAACCGATGGTGTGTAGACACGACTGACCACCAGTCAGCTTCATTGGTTAACTGATGGAAAAATCCATCAGACCAGTCTCATCAGATTGACCGATCGTGTGTACAGGGCATTAGTATGTTTAAAGGAAGATAAATGGTGTGAATTAATTATGCTGCAAACCAGTTTTTAAAATACCTTGATAACTATGACCACTTTTGTTTATGGGAAAACTAAATTATGTTACAGACAAAATCCCAGAATAAATGGTATTCCATTGGCACAACCTATTTACAGAAACGTCCAGTTTCACAAGTAGCTTTCATTAAAGCCTGTAAGGTACAAAGGAGTGAGTTGATGGCATTCATATTTGACTGAGAGGATAAAAAACAATGCCTCTTTGCATCAACTATTTACTTTTTAAGCAACAAGAGCACTTCAGTTATTAATGGCAATTAATACAGGATATTTTAAGTGCAAACAATTTATGCAGCACTTTACATACTGTACAATCACATCATTTATCAATCAGTCAATACTATCTATCTGACATAGTGATTTCACCAATTTCTTTGCAACTTGTACTCCCATCTATAGAGCTAATTTATAAAAATATGAAAGAAAGGAATATTTCTTGTCAAAAGCAATCAGTTATATTATAGCTATATATTCTTGGAGAAGCAGTTTGTAAACCTCAAGTATAACCTGACCGGTTTCCATGGAAAGCAAACAAGTTTTTATTCCCCTGTGAATATTTCTATATGCATCTACAACCAACTTTGAAGGAAAACAGACATTATTTTATTCAAGTGAGTTCACATCTAAGCAGAAAGTATTTTTCTGAATTAGGAGAGAAATTATAAAATGATTTGGTTTAAACAATAGACATCCCTACATATATTATTGGCATGGACATTCCTACACTTAAAATGGGGTCAATTCTGGCATTTCTCACATACATGTTAAAATCTGCATTAATTTTTTTTGCTAGAAAATTATTTAGAACCCTCAAGCATTATATATTTTTTGAAAGCAGAGACTCTGAAATAAATACACTGTAATGCATTTTAGTGCACACAAACACAATATAATAACCAATTTTTCAGTAAAATATACAAGATAATGTTATGCCAAGTAAATATCTACCCAACATGTCACACTAAATGTGTGCATACCCATGAAATGCGGTAAACTATGGTACCCAAAAACCTTAATAGACTATGCTTTAAAAGCCTTTACATGTGTGGTGCGATCGTGCTGGACCTACGTATGCGTCGCATTTGTGCAAGAGTATGGGCAAAATTGAGGTGATACCCCATGTGGCTTATACACATCTGCGATGTCCAACTTACAGGTGTCACCTGACATTTATTTTAAAGCTGTACTGGCTGGTCGTATTGTATGTTTTGGTAAGTAATAAATATTAGTCATACATGGTTTTTGCATTGTAATATGCTTTGTGTGTATTAACTAGAAAATGCATTTCCTGAGGAAAATGCGAGTGGGAATGCTGAATTGCTGAGCCCGCACCAAAGCCATTCACCATAACCACTACAGTATCTTTAGGACATACAAGCAGTGTTCCTTCAGTACTTATAAAGCCTAATATCACACAGCTCCTTTCTCTATCTGCAATATAGAGAGTGTCCTGACTTGCCTGGTCGCCCCTCCCCCCTCAAGAGGCTTTCTCCACATGAGGTGGGGGAGGAGGACTGCACTGAGGTAAGGAAAGCTATTTAGGGAAAGATAATACCATTAGAAACGCTTTCATCCACACACAAAATCAGTTATCGAAGCCTTCAAACAAAACGTAATAAATCCACAACCGTACATGCGATCGATACAGCGACTTCAACGTTTGAAAGACACGGCCCTTGTGAACGCATCGATATGAAATTTATGTTGATAAACTTAAAAATGTGGCCATGTCAGCGATTTAGAAAAGAGCGTCTTTGTGTGTTTTGCAGAAACATTTTTTAGACTTTTTAACATGACGGTCAATGGGAGGGAGTTTGAGGCACTTGTCCTTTAGAAGCTCCTGGAACTAAAAGTCAAATGCCTATAGCAAAACTGATCACATTGCCCGAAACCAGACAAGCATAGCTACGTTTTGATATATAAATTGTGTATGACAAGTAGATCTTGTGGGCGTGAGAGCAATTTGTTCCCCCTTTTTTAAAGATAATTTTTTTGGTGGATGATCTGCACTCTAAAGGTCACATGACACACTCTAAAGCTGCTCCATAGAAACACATTATAACCGATTACATTTTCTGAAAAATTCACCAAACGTAAATTGCGTTTTCACAAAAACCGTAAAAGATATCAATCTAAAAAGTCATGTTTGGATAGCTGAATATTTTGTGACCGCTTTAAAGTTTGTTTGGTGTCTGTAAGTGAAAGTATGAAGGAGCTGAAACTTTTGGCAGAACGTGTGTTTTGAAGCGGTAAAAAGCATGTTCTCATTGACTTCAATGTTAAAAAAAAGTGTCTAAAAGCTTAATATTTTAAAAAGTATAATAAAACTTGAAGAAGTCCCATCGTTAGCTAAACGAGATGAACATTTTAAAAGTTGAATGGTCTCAATAGCTGAAAGTATGCAGAAGTTACGCAGAGCCAAAAAACGTACGGAATAAAATTAAAATTAAAACTAGAAAATGCATTTCCTTAAGGAAAATGCGAGTGGGAATGCTGAATAGCTGAGCCCGCACCAAAGCCATTCACCATAACCACTACACTATCTTTAGGACACACAGCTCCTTTCTCTATCTGCAAAGTAGAGAGTATGCTGACTTCCTGGTCGCCCCTCCCCCCTCAAGAGGTTTCCCCTCCCCCCAGGTCAGTGAGGAGGAATATTGCACTGAGGTAAGGAAAGCTATTTATGGAAAGAAATTCCATTACAAACGCCTTTTAATTCACAGACCAATACATGAATTACGCCTTCAAACAAAACGTAATAAATCCACAACCGTACATGCGATCGATACAGCGACTACACCATTTGAAACACAAGGCTTTTGTGAACGCATCGATATGAAATTTATGTTGATAAACTTAAAAATGTGGCCATGTCAGCGATTTAGAAAAGAGCGTCTTTGTGTGTTTTGCAGGATTTTTTTTTAGACTTTTTAACATGACGGTCAATGGGAGGGCGTTTGAGGCACTTGTCCTTTAGAAGCTCCTGGAACTAAAAGTCAAATGCCTATCGCAAAACTGATCACATTGCCTGAAACCAGACAAGCATACCTACGTTTTGATATATAAATTGTGTATGACAAGTAGATCTTGTGGGCGTGAGAGCAATTTGTTCG
Source organism: Rana temporaria (assembly GCF_905171775.1). NCBI lineage: Eukaryota > Metazoa > Chordata > Amphibia > Anura > Ranidae > Rana > Rana temporaria. The sequence continues at coordinate 54,311,115 of NC_053499.1, forward strand.
CCCTTTTTTTAAAGATAATTTTTGTTTTCAAAGATCTCCACTCTAAAGGTCACATGACACACTCTAAACCTGCTCCATAGGATTACATTATAACCGATAAAAAAATCACTAAACGTAAATTGCGTTTTCACAAAAACCGTATAAGATATCAATCTAAAAAGTCATGTTTGGATAGCTGAATATTTTGTGACCGCTTTAAAGTTTGTTTGGTGTCTGTAAGTGAAAGTATGAAGGAGCTGAAACTTTTGGCAGAACGTGTGTTTTGAAGCAGGAAAAAGGATGTTCTCATTGACTTCAATGTTAAAAAAAAGTGTCTAAAAGCTTAATATTTTAAAAAGTATAAATAGTACAAAAAAACTTGAAGAAGTCCCATCGTTAGCTGAACGAGATGAACATTTTAAAAGTTGAATGGTCTCAATAGCTGAAAGTATGCAGAAGTTACGCAGAGCCAAAAAACGTACGGAATAAAATTAAAATTAAAATTAAAAAGAAGAATAATAAAAAACGAATATCAATACTGGGAATGCTTATTAAAGCATTCCCACTAATAATAAAAAACGAATATCAATACTGGGAATGCTTATTAAAGCATTCCCACTAATTAAGAAGAACAACTAGAAAATGCATTTCCTGAGGAAAATGCGAGTGGGAATGCTGAATAGCTGAGCCCGCACCAAAGCCATTCACCATAACCACTACACTATCTTTAGGACACACAGCTCCTTTCTCTATCTGCAAAGTAGAGAGTATCCTGACTTCCTGGTCGCCCCTCCCCCCTCAAGAGGTTTCCCCTCCCCCCAGGTCAGTGAGGAGGAATATTGCGCTGAGGTAGAAAGCTATTTATGGAAAGAAATGCCATTACAAACGCCCTTTTAATTCACAGACCAATACATGAATTACGCCTTCAAACAAAACGTAATAAATCCACAACCGTACATGCGATCGATACAGCGACCTTACCGTTTGAAAGACACGGCCCTTGTGAACGCATCGATATGAAATTTATGTTGATAAACTTAAAATTGTGGCCATGCCAGCGATTTAGAAAAGAGCGTCTTTGTGTGTTTTGCAGGAACATTTTTAAAATTTTTAACATGACGGTCAATGAGAGTGGTTTTGTCGCTCTTGTCCTTTAGAAGCTCCTGGAACTAAAACTAAAATACGTATCACAAAACTGATCACATTGCCTGAAACCAGACAAGCATACCTACGTTTTGATATATAAATTGTGTATGACAAGTAGATCTTGTGGGCGTGAGAGCAATTTGTTCGCCCTTTTTTTAAAGATAATTTTTGTTTTCAAAGATCTCCACTGTAAAGGTCACATGACACACTCTAAATCCCTTCCATAGGGTTACATTATAACCGATTCCATTTTCTGAAAAAATCGCTAAACGTAAATTGCGTTTTCACAAAAACCGTAAAAGATATCAATCTGAAAAGTCATGTTTGGATAGCTGAATATTTTGTGACCGCTTTAAAGTTTGTTTGGTGTCTGTAAGTGAAAGTATGAAGGAGCTGAAACTTTTGGCAGAACGTGTGTTTTGAAGCAGGAAAAAGGATGTTCTCATTGACTTCAATGTTAAAAAAAAGTGTCTAAAAGCTTAATATTTTAAAAAGTATAAATAGTACAAAAAAACTTGAAGAAGTCCCATCGTTAGCTGAACGAGATGAACATTTTAAAAGTTGAATGGTCTCAATAGCTGAAAGTATGCAGAAGTTACGCAGAGCCAAAAAACGTACGGAATAATACAATTAAAATTAAAATTAAGAAGAAGAACTAGAAAATGCATTCCCTGAGGAAAATGCGAGTGGGAATGCTGAATTGCTGAGCCCGCACCAAAGCCATTCACCATAACCACTACACTATCTTTAGGACACACAGCTCCTTTCTCTATCTGCAAAGTAGAGAGTATGCTGACTTCCTGGTCGCCCCTCCCCCCTCAAGAGGTTTCCCCTCCCCCCCAGGTCAGTGAGGAGGAATATTGCACTGAGGTAAGGAAAGCTATTTATGGAAAGAAATACCATTACAAACGCCTTTTAATTCACAGACCAATACATTAATTACGCCTCCAAACAAAACGTAATAAATCCACAACCGTACATGCGATCGATACAGCGACTTCACCGTTTGAAAGACACGGCCCTTGTGAACGCATCGATATGAAATTTATGTTGATAAACTTAAAATTGTGGCCATGCCAGCGATTTAGAAAAGAGCGTCTTTGTGTGTTTTGCAGGAAATTTTTTAAAATTTTTAACATGGACGGTCAATGAGAGTGGTTTTGTCGCTCTTGTCCTTTAGAAGCTCCTGGAACTAAAACTAAAATACGTATCACAAAACTGATCACATTGCCTGAAACCAGACAAGCATACCTACGTTTTGATATATAAATTGTGTATGACAAGTAGATCTTGTGGGCGTGAGAGCAATTTGTTCGCCCTTTTTTTAAAGATAATTTTTGTTTTCAAAGATCTCCACTGTAAAGGTCACATGACACACTCTAAATCCCTTCCATAGGGTTACATTATAACCGATTCCATTTTCTGAAAAAATCGCTAAACGTAAATTGCGTTTTCACAAAAACCGTAAAAGATATCAATCTGAAAAGTCATGTTTGGATAGCTGAATATTTTGTGACCGCTTTAAAGTTTGTTTGGTGTCTGTAAGTGAAAGTATGAAGGAGCTGAAACTTTTGGCAGAACGTGTGTTTTGAAGCAGGAAAAAGGATGTTCTCATTGACTTCAATGTTAAAAAAAGTGTCTAAAAGCTTAATATTTTAAAAAGTATAAATAGTACAAAAAAACTTGAAGAAGTCCCATCGTAAGCTGAACGAGATGAACATTTTAAAAGTTGAATGGTCTCAATAGCTGAAAGTATGCAGAAGTTACGCAGAGCCAAAAAACGTACGGAATAATAAAATTAAAATTAAAATTAAGAAGAAGAACTAGAAAATGCATTCCCTGAGGAAAATGCGAGTGGGAATGCTGATTTGCTGAGCCCGCACCAAAGCCATTCACCATAACCACTACACTATCTTTAGGACACACAGCTCCTTTCTCTATCTGCAAAGTAGAGAGTATGCTGACTTCCTGGTCGCCCCTCCCCCCTCAAGAGGTTTCCCCTCCCCCCAGGTCAGTGAGGAGGAATATTGCACTGAGGTAGAAAGCTATTTATGGAAAGAAATTCCATTACAAACGCCTTTTAATTCACAGACCAATACATGAATTACGCCTTCAAACAAAACGTAATAAATCCACAACCGTACATGCGATCGATACAGCGACTTCAACGTTTGAAAGACACGGCCCTTGTGAACGCATCGATATGAAATTTATGTTGATAAACTTAAAAATGTGGCCATGTCAGCGATTTAGAAAAGAGCGTCTTTGTGTGTTTTGCAGAAACATTTTTTAGACTTTTTAACATGACTCTTGTCCTTTAGAAGCTCCTGGAACTAAAACTAAAATATGTATCACAAAACTGATCACATTGCCTGAAACCAGACAAGCATACCTACGTTTTGATATATAAATTGTGTATGACAAGTAGATCTTGTGGGCGTGAGAGCAATTTGTTCCCCCTTTTTTTAAAGATAATATTTTTTGTGGATGATCTGCACTCTAAAGGTCACATGACACACTCTAAACCTGCTCCATAGGATTACATTATAACCGATAAAAAAATCACTAAACGTAAATTGCGTTTTCACAAAAACCGTATAAGATATCAATCTAAAAAGTCATGTTTGGATAGCTGAATATTTTGTGACCGCTTTAAAGTTTGTTTGGTGTCTGTAAGTGAAAGTATGAAGGAGCTGAAACTTTTGGCAGAACGTGTGTTTTGAAGCAGGAAAAAGGATGTTCTCATTGACTTCAATGTTAAAAAAAAGTGTCTAAAAGCTTAATATTTTAAAAAGTATAAATAGTACAAAAAAACTTGAAGAAGTCCCATCGTTAGCTGAACAAGATGAACATTTTAAAAGTTGAATGGTCTCAATAGCTGAAAGTATGCAGAAGTTACGCAGAGCCAAAAAACGTACGGAATAAAATTAAAATTAAAACTAGAAAATGCATTCCCTGAGGAAAATGCGAGTGGGAATGCTGAATTGCTGAGCCCGCACCAAAGCCATTCACCATAACCACTACACTATCTTTAGGACACACAGCTCCTTTCTCTATCTGCAAAGTAGAGAGTATCCTGACTTCCTGGTCGCCCCTCCCCCCTCAAGAGGTTTCCCCTCCCCCCAGGTCAGTGAGGAGGAATATTGCCCTGAGGTAAGGAAAGCTATTTATGGAAAGAAATACCATTACAAACGCCTTTTAATTCACAGACCAAATACATGAATTACGCCTTCAAACAAAAGTTAATAAATCCACAACCGTATATGCGATCGATACAGCGACTTCACCGTTTGAAAGACACGGCCCTTGTGAACGCATCGATATGAAATTTATGTTGATAAACTTAAAAATGTGGCCATGTCAGCGATTTAGAAAAGAGCGTCGTTGTGTGTTTTGCAGAATTTTTTTTTAGACTTTTTAACATGAGAGTCTATGAGAGAAGATTTCAGGCTGTTGTCCTTTAGAAGCTCCAGGAACTAAAACTAAAATACGTATCACAAAACTGATCACATTGCCTGAAACCAGACAAGCATACCTACGTTTTGATATATAAATTGTGTATGACAAGTAGATCTTGTGGGCGTGAGAGCAATTTGTTCCCCCTTTTTTTAAAGATAATATTTTTTGTGGATGATCTCCACTCTAAAGGTCACATGACACACTCTAAACCTGCTCCATAGGATTACATTATAACCGATAAAAAAATCACTAAACATAAATTGCGTTTTCACAAAAACCGTAAAAGATATCAATCTAAAAAGTCATGTTTGGATAGCTGAATATTTTGTGACTGCTTTAAAGTTTGTTTGGTGTCTGTAAGTGAAAGTATGAAGGAGCTGAAACTTTTGGCAGAACGTGTGTTTTGAAGCAGGAAAAAGGATGTTCTCATTGACTTCAATGTTAAAAAAAAGTGTCTAAAAGCTTAATATTTTAAAAAGTATAAATAGTACAAAAAAACTTGAAGAAGTCCCATCGTTAGCTGAACGAGATGAACATTTTAAAAGTTGAATGGTCTCAATAGCTGAAAGTATGCAGGAGTTACGCAGAGCCAAAAAACGTACGGAATAAAATTAAAAGGGGGGAGGGGCGACCAGGAAGTCAGGATACTCTCTACTTTGCAGATAGAGAAAGGAGCTGTGTGTCCTAAAGATAGTGTAGTGGTTATGGTGAATGGCTTTGGTGCGGGCTCAGCAATTCAGCATTCCCACTCGCATTTTCCTCAGGGAATGCATTTTCTAGTTTATTATTCTTCTTCTTAATTAGTGGGAATGCTTTAATAAGCATTCCCAGTATTGATATTCGTTTTTTATTAGTGGGAATGCTTAATAAGCATTCCCAGTATTGATATTCGTTTTTTATTATTCTTCTTCTTAATTTTAATTTTAATTTTATTCCGTACGTTTTTTGGCTCTGCGTAACTTCTGCATACTTTCAGCTATTGAGACCATTTAACTTTTAAAATGTTCGTCTCATTCAGCTAACGATGGGACTTCAAGTTTTTTTGTACTATTTATACTTTTTAAAATATTAAGCTTTTAGACACTTTTTTTTAACATTGAAGTCAATGAGAACATCCTTTTTCCTGCTTCAAAACACACGTTCTGCCAAAAGTTTCAGCTCCTTCATACTTTCACTTACAGACACCAAACAAACTTTAAAGCGGTCACAAAATATTCAGCTATCCAAACATGACTTTTTAGATTGATATCTTATACGGTTTTTGTGAAAACGCAATTTACGTTTAGTGATTTTTTTATCGGTTATAATGTAATCCTATGGAGCAGGTTTAGAGTGTGTCATGTGACCTTTAGAGTGAGATCTTTGAAAACAAAAATTATCTTTAAAAAAAGGGCGAACAAATTGCTCTCACGCCCACAAGATCTACTTGTCATACACAATTTATATATCAAAACGTAGGTATGCTTGTCTGGTTTCAGGCAATGTGATCAGTTTTGCGATAGGCATTTGACTTTTAGTTCCAGGAGCTTCTAAAGGACAAGTGCCTCAAACGCCCTCCCATTGACCGTCATGTTAAAAAGTCTAAAAAAAATTCCTGCAAACACACAAAGACGCTCTTTTCTAAATCGCTGGCATGGCCACAATTTTAAGTTTATCAACATAAATTTCATATCGATGCGTTCACAAGGGCCGTGTCATTCAAACGGTGAAGTCGCTGTATCGATCGCATGTACGGTTGTGGATTTATTACGTTTTATTTGGAGGTGTAATTAATGTATTGGTCTGTGAATTAAAAGGCGTTTGTAATGGAATTTCTTTCCATAAATAGCTTTCCTTACCTCAGTGCAATATTCCTCCTCACTGACCTGGGGGGAGGAGAAACCTCTTGAGGGGGGAGGGGCGACCAGGAAGTCAGGATACTCTCTACTTTGCAGATAGAGAAAGGAGCTGTGTGTCCTAAAGATAGTGTAGTGGTTATGGTGAATGGCTTTGGTGCGGGCTCAGCAATTCAGCATTCCCACTCGCATTTTCCTCAGGGAATGCATTTTCTAGTTCTTTTTATTCTTATCCTTTATTCCGTACGTTTTTTGGCTCTGCGTAACTTCTGCATACTTTGAGCTATTGAGACCATTCAACTATTAAAATGTTCGTCTCGTTCAGCTAACGATGGGACTTCTTCAAGTTTTTTTGTACTATTTATACTTTTTAAAATATTAAGCTTTTAGACACTTTTTTTTAACATTGAAGTCAATGAGAACATGCTTTTTACCGCTTCAAAACACACGTTCTGCCAAAAGTTTCAGCTCCTTCATACTTTCACTTACAGACACCAAACAAACTTTAAAGCGGTCACAAAATATTCAGCTATCCAAACATGACTTTTTAGATTGATATCTTTTACGGTTTTTGTGAAAACGCAATTTACGTTTAGTGATATTTTATCGGTTATAATGTAATCCTATGGAGCAGGTTTAGAGTGTGTCATGTGACCTTTAGAGTGCAGATCATCCACAAAAAATATTATCTTTAAAAAAAGGGGGAACAAATTGCTCTCACGCCCACAAGATCTACTTGTCATACACAATTTATATATCAAAACGTAGGTATGCTTGTCTGGTTTCAGGCAATGTGATCAGTTTTGTGATACGTATTTTAGTTTTAGTTCCAGGAGCTTCTAAAGGACAAGAGTCATGTTAAAAAGTCTAAAAAATGTTTCTGCAAAACACACAAAGACGCTCTTTTCTAAATCGCTGGCATGGCCACAATTTTAAGTTTATCAACATAAATTTCATATCGATGCGTTCACAAGGGCCGTGTCTTTCAAACGGTGAAGTCGCTGTATCGATCGCATGTACGGTTGTGGATTTATTACGTTTTGTTTGGAGGCGTAATTAATGTATTGGTCTGTGAATTAAAAGGCGTTTGTAATGGAATTTCTTTCCATAAATAGCTTTCTACTTCAGTGCAATATTCCTCCTCACTGACCTGGGGGGAGGAGAAACCTCTTGAGGGGGGAGGGGCGACCAGGAAGTCAGGATACTCTCTACTTTGCAGATAGAGAAAGGAGCTGTGTGTCCTAAAGATAGTGTAGTGGTTATGGTGAATGGCTTTGGTGCGGGCTCAGCAATTCAGCATTCCCACTCGCATTTTCCTCAGGGAATGCATTTTCTAGTAATAATTGTTACCTGTATAATTGGCTGTAAGCAGTAATGGCAAAATCTATGGATATCTACATTTAAACTTGAATATTGTAAATTTGTTACAGTTATAACTCAAATGTGATGAAAAAATGTAATACAGGTTTATGAATTAGTTTGATGTAAATAACATATCATGTGTACATTAAGAGTCTTAAAGTTGTAATAAAGCTTGAGGTTTTTATTAATTAACCACTTGTATACTGGACACTTTTACTTCCTTCCTGCCAAGGCCAATTTTCATCTTTCAGCGCCGTCTACCTTTAAATAACAATTCAGCGGTCATGCAATACTGTACCCATATGAAATGTTTTGATTTTTTTCACATTAATAGAGATTTTTTTTGGTGGTATTTAATCACCACTGCTTTTTTTATTCTTTGCTAAACAGAAAAATTCTGAAAATGTGGAAAAAAATATATTTTTTCATAGTTTGTTATAAAATTTTGCAAACAGGTAATTTTTCTCCTTCACTGATAAAGCTGCACTGATGGGCGGCACTGACGAGCACTGATAAGTGACACTGATTGGCAGCACTAGAGTTGGAACTGCACTAATAATCAGTATACCGATAATCCGTGCCCTGATTATGAATGTAGATGTCCCTTTATCGGCTTACTGCTCCTCTCCTCGCGCTGTCAGCGTGAGGAAAGAAAGGCCGATAACCAGCTTGTGTTTACATTGTGATCAGCTGTCATTGGACACAGCTCATCACATGGTAAAGGACCACTGTGATTGGCCCTTTACCCTGATCGGCGATCAGCTGAGTCTGATCACATCGATTACGGGAGGACGTCATATGACATCCTCCCGGCAAAGTAAGCCGTAATTTTACCAGTCCCATTTACATCCATGAAGAAAGGCCTACTCTGTCATAACCTAACAGCAGCCAAAACCACCATTCACAAGACTCTCTGACTCTAGCTAGAAGGATACAGGAATTGGACTATATTTTGTGTGTAAAACATTTAGTAACAGACGACAAAGACTGAACACCTTCTTCATACATGGTCCCTATGCATCATTTGAAATCTTCTACCGAGTTCCGGTTATAACTGTTGCAACAAAGGGTAGATAGAGCAGAAGGGAAGCCTGCCTATTCCTATACCATTTCTCCTCTCCCTTGCTCCTCTCTCTATCTACCCACCCCCTCAGATCATCGCCCAGCTAAACCTCTTCCAACATCCCTTGCATTCAGGGGCGTAACTAGAAATCACAGGGCCCCATAGCAAAATGTTGTATGGGGCCCCCCAGAGCCACCCTAGTGTCAATGCAGCGTGACCTGTGCCCCATACAGCGTGACCTGTGCCCCATACAGCGTGACCGGTCCCCCATACAGCGTGACCGGTCCCCCATACAGCGTGACCTGTGCCCCATACAGCGTGACCTGTGCCCCATACAGCGTGACCTGTGCCCCATGCAGCGTGACCTGTGCCCCATACAGCGTGACCTGTGCCCCATGCAGCGTGACCTGTGCCCCATGCAGCGTGACCTGTGCCCCATGCAGCGTGACCTGTGCTCCATGCAGCGTGACCTGTGCCCCATACAGCGTTGCCCGTGCCCAATACAGCCTGGCCTGCCTGTGCCCAATACAGCCTGGCCTGCCTGTGCCCCATACAGCCTGGCCTGCCTGTGCCCCATACAGCATGACCTGTGCCCAATACAGCATTGCCTGTGCCCAATACAGCATTGCCTGTGCCCAATGTGGCATGACCTGTGCCCAATACAGCATTGCATGTGCCCAATACAGCATGGCCTGCCTGTGCCTAATACAGCCTGGCCTGCCTGTGCCCCATACAGCGTGACCTGTGCCCAATACAGCATTGCCTGTGCCCAATAAAGCCTGGCCTGCCTGTGCCCAATACAGCCTCACCTGTGCAGAGGAAGAGGCAAGCCGGCCGGATCAGCAGAGAACGGGATTGCCCGCTGTAATAGCTTTCATTTGAATTTCCCATCTTCCCGGGGCTCATCGTCACATAGCCCCACCTCTTAGCCCAGCGCCTTTGATGACGTCACATGTCCGACACTGGGCCGGCGTTCAAAGGTGCCGGACCAAGAGGTGGAGCTAGGTGACATGAGCCCCGGGAACACTGGAAGTTCTAATGAAAGCTATTACAGCGGGCAATTCCGCTCTCTGCTGATACGGACAGCTCGCCTCTTCCTCTCCCCTCTCTTCCCCTGGCTGGGAGACCATGCCAGCGATGCTCTTATCCTCACCGGGCCCCCCTGATCCTCACTCAGCTGCGGGCCCCATAGCGCCCTCATGGGTCGCTATGGCGGTAGTTCCGCAACTGCTTGCATTCTCTTTTCCACTTTTTCTCACCTTCCATTACCTAGGAGCCACAGGCAAGCATCCATGCTTCCACACCAGAGCATATTGATCACCAGCTCTTGAACCCGATTTATACGACTGCACATGTTCGTTGTAGAAATAACCACCTACACACAGCTCTTTTGTCAATCAACTTTTTGTTTTCTATATCTTTTGTTTTTCTTCATAAGCTATACAAAAAATGTATAAAATCAGGATATAAAAGAAAGTGCATTGCATGAATTTAGAATAGATTACTAGAGAGTTTTATTTGCAAAAAAAAAAGAAAATAAGCTCTTTATGAGGAACTAGTCAGAGCTGTGCAACAAAAAGCTCTTGAGGCTGATTTTTTTTGTATGGCAACATTCCCTGATTTGGAAGATCTTCTGTGAATTTACTTGGCCGATAAATAAAATTTACCAAAAAGTCCTCAAATACTGCATATTTAATACGTTTGTCATTTATATGCATAAATAAATTTTACCCTTTTTGTAAATAGATAAAAGTTGAGCTATTAGTGGTTCATATAGGGTTATCACATATTTGTATTGCAATCATTGTTTTTTTTTAAAGCTCTGCACATTTTACCAATCTGTGCAATATTCCATTGCAAATAGATGTTCAGCACTATCTATGGTGTGTAGACAAATACATTTAAGCTATGGCTGTTTTTTTAGGGTTACCAAGCAACAGCTATACTTGGGTACTTAATTGCAAAGGCAGTTCAAAATTTAGCTCTCCCGTAAGAGATCTTGCTTATGCAGATTTATGCAAATCAATTTTAGGGTTGCTAAACCAGCTAAAGCTGACAAATTTTTTTTTTTAAAAAAAAGCTTTCTTTTAACAGCAGCAAGGCATCTGCTACCATAAACACCATTTACTCCTGGTATTTGAATCATCTAAATCAGTGCCAAAGAATCCATCAGCTAAGAAGCTTTTAACAACATGGGAGGAAAATGTATTAAAAAGATTGTGCACAGGCTAAATTTTGGAGGGTACCAAGTAAGAAAGGAACTTGTGTTGCTTTTTGCTGGACAATGATGGTGCCTGCTAATTCAGAAGTATGAAAGCCAGCATACAAGCTGTGTAACTGCATCATATGACCTGTGGATGTCATATAATGCATACTAGTAATTAAAAAAAAAAAAAAAATCTAATTTTCTTTATGTAGCATCCCTGGTGTACATGGTGTGATAGTGTGAATAGGTTAGGTTTAAATAGCCTAGGTAAATGTAATTTGGCTAACAAGTAGCTAAAATGAGCAGGTCAGGCTGGAGGGCTCTGCAGGTCAGGCCTCTGGCGCCTCCCCCTGGAAAGAACATGGCACAACAGCAAACCTGCCAAGAGACGGCCGTACACCAAAACTCACGGACTGGGCAAGGAGGGCATTAATCAGAGAGGCAGCACGGAGAGCTAAGGTAACCCTGGGGGAGCTGCCGAGTTCCACAGCAGAGAGTATCTGTACATAGGACGATAATAAGCCGTATGCTCCATAGAGTTGGGCTTTATGGCAGAGTGGCCAGAAGAAAGCCATTACTTTCAGAAAAAAATTAAATGGCACTTTTTGAGTTTGCAAAAAGGCATGTGGGAGACTCCCAAAATGTATGGAGGAAGGTGCTCTTGTTTGATGAGACTAAAATTTTACTTTTTGGCCATCAAAGAAAACGCTATGTCTGGCACAAACACAACACATCACCCAAAGAACACCATCCCCATTTTTCAGCAGTCGGGACTGGGAAACTGGTCAGGGTTGAGGAAAAGATTGATGGTGCTAAATACAGGGATATTCTTGAGAAAAACCTGTACCACTCTGTGTGATTTGAGGCTAGCATGGAGGTTCACCTTCCAGGTGGAAACATGCAAATGTGTTGAATGGCCTAGTCAAAGCCCCAACCTCAATCCAATAGAAAATCTGTGGTCAGACTTAAAGATTGCTGTTCACAAGCGCAAACAATCCAACTTGAAGGGGCTGGAACAGTTTTGCATGGAGGAATGGGCAAAATTCCTAGTGGTAAGATGTGGCAAGCTCATAGAGACTTATTCAAAGCAACTTGGAGCTGTGATAGCCACAAAATGTGGCTCTACAAAATATTGACTTTAGGGGGTGAATAGTTATACACAATGACCTTTTCTGTTATTTTGTCCCATTTGTTGTTTGCTTCACAATAAATAAAAAAACATCTTCAAAGTTGTGGGCATGTTCTTTAAATTAAATGATGCAAATCCTTAAGCAATCCCATGTTATTTTCAGGTTGTGAGGCAACAAAACACGAAAAATGCAAGTATCTATCACCCCCAGAGCCAGCTAAGAAGGCACCCAGGTGCGCTGGCATTTTGCTAATTTATACTAAGGGGACATAGAGCAATCTGCATAGAGTTAGTTGGGACTGCTATTTTCACTAAAGCGATATAGAAAGCCTGAATACAGTTGGGACTTTGCTATTTCTACTAAGGGGACATAGAGCTCCTGTAAGAAGATGGGATATATGCTACTGATCCATTAAGGACAGACATTATTCCAGAGGGAGTAGTCTAGGACCAATTTTGCTGTAAGTTGTACATCCAAGTTGTTTCTGAAATCAGTTTGGGAATCCCATAACCTTATCCCCAACCAAGTTTATATTCCCTGAATAAAACATAAAAACAAGCCTAATGACTGGTTATTGACTGAGAATGCCCTCATGGGAAAGAGATGTGCTCAATAGCAAATTGGGAAACATATTATTGTCCATAACCTTTTTTAGTCATTATTCCAGAAAATCCTTAGATCCTTGTTTTTTTTCCACTTTATGTAATAGGGTAATAAGTGAAATTACACAGCAGTGTTGTCAGTCTTTGGGACAGAATAGTCTCAGATAAATATGTAGCTTTAAATTGACTTTGAATAAGAGACAAACACATTAAAGCCCAAATACAGCTAACAATTCTTAATTTGTTGCCACCTGAGTAACACATGCGGAAGCAACTGGGTGGCTGATGTTTCTGTGCCGAGTGTGCGCTCACAGAACAGAGACTGAGGTGTTAAAGATAGCTCTTGGCCTCCACCAACAATCAGTGGCTGGTGGGACTGGCTGGCAATCATGTTACCACTGTGACAAATAAAGTGTTCCCATGACTGTTGATTAATTCTCCCCTAAAATATCAGAACCTTTTAAAAGGATGGCAGGGCAGGCAAGAAGGGGTTAAACCAGTACAGCTACAGGTTTTTTTTCTTTTTAAATCAAGTGAATATAGGCTTGTACTAAGCAGTATATGTTTTACCAAACTTCTAAATGCCACTTTTGCTGGATAGCTTGGCCTGTTACAGTAAGTGGGAAAATACCAGATCTACAGGCAGGATCTACTAGTGCAGTGTGCTACAGAGTTGAGAGGCTCAGCAGGGAGCATGAACTTTGCTGACAGCAGACCTATGATTTTCAGCATGCGTGGGGTTTTTTCTCCGTCAGAGTTGCACACAGACGATAGGAATTTCCTATTGTTTTTATTTCCATCGGGAAAAAATAAAACGTGTTCTATTTCTAAACACTGACGGAAAAAAGTCCGATGGAGCCCACACACGATCGGAATTTCCGATGAAAAAAGTCCATCTGACCTTTTTCATCGGAAATTTCGATCGTGTGTACGCGGCATAAGACTTTGAACTGTTGTTTAACACACCTGGGATGTATTTAGATCCTTGAGGCCGAGTTCACACCTATGTGAATTGGATGCAGGGAATTCGCATAGCAGGAGAATGTGACTGGCTCTCTATAGAGCTGGTTCAAATATCTCCAGGGCGGCTGTGGCGCACACTGCACATAAACTTTTGCCCTATTTCAGGGCCGAATTCAGGCAAAGATTCTGCTCTGATTCGTCCCTGAAACTGAGATTTTCTGCCGGTTTAGGTGTGAACCGAGCCTGAAACTAAATGTTCAATTAGAAATTTACTATATAAAACAAGAAATTGGTCGCACACTGGAACTCCAAATTATCTTGATGTGTACTATAAGTGGACCTGGATTCCAGTCGAAAAATCTGTATCTACGGTTCACATGGGAAACTTATATTCCAGTGTTTTACTATCAAATTTATGACTTGTACAACACTGAAAGGTACTGCACTTTTACAAATTGCAGGTTTGATAAATGATTCCATTAAAACCTACTGTATATACTCGAGTATAAGCCGACCTGAATATAAGTCGAGGCACCTAATTTTACCACAAAAAAACTGGGAAAACGTATTGACTCGAGTATAAGCCTAGGGTGTCCATCTGCATGTCTCACTGTGTTCATGTCCATGCCTCACTGTGTCCATGACTAGACGGACATTTAACATTAGAGTCTATGGAAGGGGGGCTTTGAAAAAAAACGGTGCTCCCCGACCGTAGGTCCCCCGGACAACAAACTTTGCACACTTGTAGAGGAAGAGTGGGGCTACATGTGTACCAAGTTTGGCCGGTACCGGGTCACCCAAAGTCCGAGAGATCAGGCGCAAATTGGTGACGAGTATAAGCCGAGGGGTGGCATTTTCATCACAAAAAAATTTGCTGAAAAACTTGACTTATACTCGAGTATATATGGCATATCATTGATAGAATGTATTTTTTTATAGAAGTCTGGAATACACTTCAGCCTAAACAGCTTACATGTATATTATCGGATATATGGGTATGTAATTTCTTTTTGTGGATAATATGCGACTATCAGCTAAGCAGATAATTCAAGGTAATGGACATTCAGATTTGTTGTGTGCTGTCTTTCTTTGTGTCAACCTTTGCTATGCTTGTGTGTGCAGCAAGTGAGAGCTATTTTATCAGTCTGCCAGGCTAATGATCTGTTTTATATAACCTCAGCATGGTCAAAAAGAAGCAGGCTCCTTACTAAGAACAACAGAAAGAAAATGAACATCTTTGTTTGAACGGTCAGTCACCAGGATATTCAGCTATTATTCTTTCTTTAAAACTGAATTTGGTGTTATGATGTAACCCCAAAGGAATGAAAAGTTCACCTTTATGATGCTTTGGACACGATTCACAAAAAAAGACTTATTATTACTGCGGTCTCACATATATCTAAGAAATGTATTGATTTGCAATATACTGTGAATTCTAAAATCAATAAGGTTTAAGTGTTACTCATTGGGTAAATTGTTTTGTATCTAGACCTAGAATACCCCACCCATTCTCATTTTTTCTTCTTTTGTACTTTTGTCTTCATGGCCAAGTTATTATACTTTTTGCTAATAACTTTATTTTTAAAAACTAGTCAGCATGTAAGTCACAACTATAAAAAAAATACATCTTTATTACTTTTAACTTTATACTGTATCAAACTGAAACAGTACGCATGTACTGTATATTGTATTTTATTAGTATTAATGCCTATTTATAAACAGAAACTACACAAAAATGAATTACCTCTTACTTCTATGAGAAATATCCTATAAACATTTGATATTGGTCACAAATTGAAGAATATAAAGTATCAAATGAACTACTGTGTCTTCATTCTTCATTAGTCCACCACTCTACATGATGCTTTTCCCTAGAACAAGGTTGTCAAGTTGCTTCAAAAAAGGAGGTAAATATATTTAAAGATGACAACTTCAACTGAGTATAAAAACCCCAAATAGGCCTGTTATTTAGTCATAATAAAGTATGTATTTACAAATGCAAACAAGAGTACATACCTGATGTTGTATTAAAGAAGAAGTATAGACAAAACTCTTTTGGTCATACTTCTCCTGTGGGTCACAGGAGGGCAATTAGCTCTGTACTCCTGTGACACAGATTCAGCCAACAGCAGGCTCAAGTTCGCTGTCGGCTGAAGCCACAGGGCCAAACCAAGCTCTGCATGGATCCTGATAATAAAGTTGGGATCCGCCCAGAAGCATGACCAACAGCTGGCTCAGCCTCTGAGCGTACAACGGAGAGCATGAGCCAGTCACTCCAGCCCCCCATGATCCACAGTCTAGCAATCCAGTGAGCACTGGAGGGTCAGAGCACAAAGAAGTGATTGGCAGTTATTGCTCTGTGCCCAGACCGGACAGAGAACTGAGCGATTAGTTGTCTTTCAATTAGTTCATGGTTTGGAGCTGACGGGGGATTGTTGCAGCATCAATGGATCAATGGATCAATGGTACATTTAACTAGCTGAGTATGGATGTTTATTTTCACTTAGACAGGGAGAAGATGGGCCAGCTCTAGATGCCAGTGAGGTTCTGTTGCAATGCATGTGCTGCCAGAAAGTAGGAGAAGAATTCAGAGCGAGGACCTTTCTGCTCCTTCACTGGGCAACCAGAAAGCGGAGACATATTTTAGCAAGTGTTCTTGACCAAACTGTGTTGCAGTTATTACATTATTACAGTGGGGATAGATGCGGCTCTGGCACTCTTCAGTCTGTAATGGATATGGGGGATTGACTGTAGCACCTGCAATATGATTCGCTTCTTACTCCTTAAACCACTACCCCAGGTGCCACACTTCCACCCTAGGACCAGTCTAATACCTGGATTTGTCAGTTGTACCCCCATCTGTCTACAGTATGTTCCCATTAGGGGTGGACAGATGGCAGAAAGGTCCATTCAACGTCCCTAAAGAACCAGCACATCAGAGCTTCTTGAATCCCTCTCTCCCCTGTACCACCTTTAAAATCCAAATATAGTCATAACGTGTGGTTAGCTTCACTTTGATCCAACCAATTGTACGAGATTTTCACTACATTACTGCTCCCGTTGTATTTACCTCATTGAAAGTTGGTGCGCTTATTGTCATGTTCATGAAACTTCAGTAAGAATCTTAAACCAGATGAGGCTCTGTCCCTGCTCTATGAACTGACTAGAAACCAAAACTGGCTCCATAAAATATCATATTCCTCAGCAGGCGGAGTGCTGGGCTGTGGAGGGGGTGTGAGTGGCCAGCTCAGGCTCTCAGTTTTTTGCTGAAAATCCAGATAACTGGTATACACAGCTAGCACAGTGTCATAAAGGTTGTGTGGATGTGAGTGCACAGCAGCAGCATCAGCGGACTAAATTGCAGGCTTAAAATGGTTACTTTATAAATGATTACAACTGTTATAATTATAAGTATTAAAATAATGAGTTATCTTTAAATAGGGGAAATAGCAGCTCTTTGCTGGCAGTCACTGTATTCACACTTCCATACTGAAGCTGACTTAAAGTAACAGGCCCCATCAGTTTTTTTTTTTTTTTTATAGCAATCAGTGTCCCAATAGAGAGATTTCCCCTCACTTCCTTTCCCATATTTTTTTCACATTTACCTTCAATAATAAAGTTCACAGGACAAATAAAGGAGGTTGAATCTTCCTAACAGAACTCTATGTAAAAAAAAGTTTTGCCTTCAGTAATGCTTTAACTGGAGTGTGCTCTGAGGATCAGATCATCTTTGGTTTTCTTGTGAGATAGGAGCATTTTTGGGCCAAAAGCAGTGCTTATTATTACAATTTGGAAACTCTATTCACATGTGTGCTCTGACCTTCCCTAATAAAGAATGTGCTAACATCACATGCACCAAGATTCTAAAACAGTTGAATAGATAATTGCATTGGATCCCATCAGATTTAAGGCTGGGCTAACGTCTCAACAGTAGGAAAGACATAATTCTATCTCACCAGACATTGGTTTCGGTGAGATACACATCTGCCCTAATAGCCGCATAGGATCACTTTTACAAGCAGGGACAGAAGATGCACAAAAATGGGGAGTATGGCCTCATGTATAAAATAATAAATTGAATAAAAGTGTACCATCATCCCAATTATACTAGAAAATGTGGGAGAGTAGGGGGCGAAGGACTAGTAGCTGAAGCTAGACCCGGAGCCACCCACTCAATGGTTTTGGGGGGGACTATCACGGTACTGGTAGATATACATAAAACATAATGATATAAAAAAGTTTATTGAATAAAAATATTTGCAAAACAAATAATTGTACAATTCATTGATTGGTCAACGTCGACTAGTTTCGCGGGGTTGCCGCTTCGTCAGGACAGCCAATCGAATGAGTTAATTGATAATGCGCGGTACCAGGCGGCCTATGGGGGGTCCCCCCGTGGCGGACAAGGGGATGGTTGATCGTGAAAGTCACGATAGGGAATTGTAAGGAATGCAACCAGGCCAGGTGGAATAAGATCCCAGTGCAATGACACCAGATCTGCCGGACAGCGGACATGGACAAGGCAGCACAGTGGGGAATTGCCAGGGGCGCATAAGAACACAGGTCCAAGGATACTGGTGAGTCCAGTATTGAGTCATCTAGGAAGGGTATCCATGAGGATGACAGATGCATGGTAATGCATGGACTAGCAGGTAGCGTGAACTGCGCCCAGGGAGATCGAAGTTATAGTGCTAATTTTTATATTTGATTTTAAATATTGATTGTATTTTATATATAATTTTTTTAGTGTGTAATAACTGGGGATTGGTGGTCATGGGGACTCTCGAGAGACCGTCCCCTGATTTATGATTAAATCCCCCTAGTTTTTGAAAAATTACTGTTACACTCACACAAAAAAAGTAATAATTATAATACTGATCTGCTAGTAAGGTCCTTCTTTAACAATTAGTAAACCGCTGTGTGATATGCCAATGTGCCATATGTACATTGCACTTCCGTCTGGGCTTTTGCTGCGATCAATTGTTTATTGGCTGCGACGTGCATGTGACCAGCTGGTCGCGTCCCCCGTTGCTAGGACAACGCGGCACCTTGACGATAGACAACACTCACTCATCATTTCCGGCAAGGTAACGTGTCACAAGAGATACGCAGCATGATTGGCTGCGCTCAGTGCTGCTGGACTGACAAGTGAGACGTCATACACAGCTCCCGCCCATAGATACGGCGATGCTTTCACCCTATTGGACGCGCCATTGCACGTGACCCGGTGACGTATTCGCTGCCAGATAGAGCGATACACACAAGCAGAGGATGGCGTCTCGTCACTCCCTGCTCTGATTCGCTGCTATATAACCCCAGGTATATATAAAAGAGGGAAGTGGGGATTTGGCCATACCCATGAATAAGACAGGAAGTCGAAACATGTCGGGGCGTGGCCTAATCCATGTTTGAAAAGGAAAGAGAGAAAAGAAGTTCCAAGTTACAACTAGGAGTGTTTGCAGCCATCTTTCAGCTGTTTTTGTGTTATCGAGTGAAGGAGTTATCATTTGAGGTGGTGTGCTGTGCCAAGGATTGCGGTGAGATCATTCGGTTAATCGAGGGTCCGCCGTGACCACTATTATCTACAGTTAAGGAGTTTGAAGTGTGCAGTGATCTGCTATCACACAAAGCTGTTTTTGTGATTCTGATTTGTGAGTGCAACTTTTGAAGGTTCATTTGAGTGTTTTAATAAACTGGTCTTACGTTTTTACACTATTGTGCATTTTTTCTCTTGTTTTGCATTATCACTTTGGAAACTTTTCGGAATTAACATTTGGATATATATTGGTGATACCCTGGAGATACTCTTATTACAAGCTCGTTAGCCAAACACGAGAGTGGGAGGCATATGATTGTGGTGAGTGTCCACTGTGAGGGGGATTGGAGCACTGAACACTGAGGTGTGGTGGAAGTCCTGGAAAGTGGATCAACTACTCTTGAAGTCACATGAATTTTCTTGTTTGAATACGTTACGTATTCTGTAGCGTCACGAACTTTTTCTCACACTTTTTTTCACTTACTTTGCATGTTTACAAGTTTATAAGTTATTTACTTAATATTGTGATATCTCATTGTACACTTGTGTTTGCATATTTAGATTTGAATATTAATTTATTCTCATAGCGCTGTGGTTTTATATTGACACTTTATGTACAAATATATTCCTTTATTTCACAGTCTGCTGATGCTGTTTGTCCAACAGCAGTGAGGTGAGCTGCTTGAAGACACATAGGTGTACCACTGAAGAATCCTCTTGTTGGTGGTGGGATCCATTATCACACTTAAAGACTTTATATATTTTTCAGCTATTTATTGTTGGACTATTTATCTATTGGACCTATAGTATTATGTGCACTTTTTTAAGTTTTTCTTGGATACTGCATACTGTGTTCACTTGCTTTATTGATTTACACATGTTTCACAGTTCTATTTGGTAGTGCCCTGATCACTTACCGCCTCATCGTTTTTACACATTTTATCACTGGTTGTGTCTACAGTGGCATTCCTTTCACTACCCCTACCCCATCACAGCACAGACACCACCCCTCCTATTTTTATTAATTCTTATCCCTGAATTCTGTGTGTTACTTTTGACCCCTGAGTCACTTAATCCTGACTCCTACACATGGGTTGGTACTCAATCCTGACCCCTGAACTCTGCGTGTTACCTAACCCTGAATTCTCTACATCACCTAATCCTGAAACCTGTGCTTACTTTAGTCTGACCCCTGAACTCTCTGCCTTAACTAATCCTGACCCCTGAACTCCAGGAACTATTTAATTCTGACCCCTGAACTCTGGGCGCTAATTAATCCGACACCTCCACTCTGGACGTTACTTAAAGCAGAGTTTCACCAAAAGTGGAACTTCCGCTCATTGTACTCATCCCCCTCCGGTGCCACATTTGGGGGAGGGGGAACAGGATACCGTCTTTCACATGTATCCATATCCCACTTCCGAGAGACTCAGCCGCAGGTAATGACTTCACCGCCTGGGCTCCCTCCTCCTTCCCCGGCCACCGGGCTAGTAGGAGAGAGTAGACAGGCCTGTGCTCTAGGCTAGGCCTGCTTTTTTTGATCTGGGGCTGGGAGTGTTCAGTGCAGTAGTGGGTGTGATCATCTGTGCTCTGACTCAGAGATGCCTCCCCTGCTTTCAGGAAGATTGTTCTGGAATAGGGGTTGAACCTAAGTTTGAGTGACAGGCAGCTCATGTGAGGAGCTCTGACCAATTCCTATTCAGTATTGGCAGGGGGCAGGCCTCCCATATAAGCTGACAATGCAGGAGAATGGAAGTGTAGGCAGTTGCTGCAGGGCCGGAGGAGCCGCTAGGATGTATTCCTGGATAAAGATATTCACCATGGAGAGAGTGACAGATAGTGTCGTGGGAACACAGGACTTGCACTTTAGAGAAGTTCAGTGTGGAAGAAGCATGAGGAGGAATGTTGAGTAGTGCAGAATGCTGTGGCCGGGGAACGCAGCTTATTGCCATGTGCTGCCATTGCTGGGCCATCGGGGAGGGGTACAGAACATCTCTGGCCTAGTGAAGGACTCTGGTAATACCATCAAAGAGACTGTGTAGCTACCAAACTCACAGAGCCACAGGGGAGAGGTATTGTATGCCTCTGGCTTATTGATTTGCGCCAGCAACACAATTCAAGAGACTTAATTACATTAACAAAGTACAGCCAGTAAGCTGGGGTTATTCAGAGTGATCCCTTTTTGTCTTACTGGAAGTGATGAGACAGGAATCTAACAGTTTTGCAGCAAAGGATATGTACAAGAAGAGTTCAAGGTAGTGATACTCTGCAGGAGCCAGTACAGAAGAGGAAGAGGAGCAATAGTCTGCAGTGAAGTTATGCAGAGACTGTGAATGTTAGAAGTGCATCATTTTCAGGGCTAATTCTACTAACCAATGTTCTGCAAATGTGATGGAAATTCAAAAAGTGCTATGGGCATCCCATATACTCCTTTACCCCAACCAAGTTGTATCCCGCAATAAACGCAACAAAAGTACGCAAATGACTGCTCATTATCTCAGAGGTGATATATGGGGGTCTGGCCGCGGGGCGATTTGGTGGATTTTTGTAACTCGTAGTCTGCCTTCTGTCAAAAAGAATGTGACCAATTTCTTCAGAGAGTGTAAAAAATGAGGCGTGGCTTTTTTAGCCATTGTTAAAAGTAGGCTTGGTCAGTAGGGTGTCCCTGGATTTTATTTTCAAAATCTGGTAACCTTAGCATATCTGAAAAATAAACTTCCATCTCCAAAAGCTACTTGTGTCTTTTGCAGTGACCATAAGGTTAACAACTTTCCATTGAATTTAAAGTGGTTGTAAACCCATGCAGACCACTTTAACCTAGAATAAGGCTTACCTGTAGGTGCAACAAATATCTCCTAAACCTACACGGTTTAGGAGATATTTGCAGAAAAGACATGCGCCGTAGACATCGGTGCAGGCGCACTGAGCGTGCCGTTAGTGAGGGTGATCGTGCCATCACTGACGGCTCCCGTGCGAATGTGCGGGAGTGACATCATCATTGCTCCGGCCAATCACAGCGCCGGAAGCTGCGATACCCAGAAGTAACTTGGGTATCAATGGCGGCGGCGGAGGTGAGGAACGAGAGTCGCTTCTGGGGCTTTGACCTCAGGTAAGTAATTCATAATGAGCTAGTATGCTATGCATACTAGCTCATTATGTCTTTCTCTTGCAGGGGTTTGGTTTTAAGGAAAGGCTTTAGAGGGTTTACTTCCTCTTTAATACATAGACCATAGAGTTTATGGAACGTTGTTGGACCAGGAAATGCAATTTGTATTTAGTAAAAGGTTTTCTTTACAGATCCATAGTTCAGTTCTCAAACACAATGAAAGATTTACCAATGCCAATGTTTTATTTACCTTTTTTTTTTCTGACAGTTGCACTTTAAACAAGAAACCGGTCAGATCAGTTCTAAGGTCTAATTTACCAAATCTACAGTATATATACACAGTACACTCAAACTATTACCAGCAATTTAGTCATGATTCTGTAAGTATTATAGAATCACATATCATATAAAACTATGTGCAAGAACGTCACTGCTTTCTCTTTACTCATGTTTTTATTTTGCATATTGTTCAAAAGCGAATGCCATCAAATGAAAATTATGGCAGGAAATTATACAATGGTTTTGGACCATATAGTGGAATAAGTAAAACCATGAATCTGATCGGTCTAGTTCTTAAAAACCGTTACCAATAAAGATCAGATAGAACTCAGGTTATGGCTTTAGAATCAATAAAAGTTCAATACATTTGAAAAGGATTTGTAAGGGGGAAAAATAGACAGTGCTAAATGGCCTGTGCAAAGAAAATGATTCAGATATGGGGGAGATTTACTAAAACTGGAGCACACAGAATCTGGTGCAGATGTGCATAGTAACCAGTCAGCTGGTAGGTTGTAATGTTGAAGCCTAATTGAACAAGCTGAAGTTAGAAGCCGATTGGTTACTAGGCACAGCTGCACCAGATTCTGCATACACTAGTTTTAGTAAATCTTCCTAATGGCGTTACCTGTTGTACATGTGACCTTCAGGTACCCTACATTGATTCAGATGTGGTGTCACCGGTTGTATGTGTGACTTTCAGGTACCCTATATTGCATACTTAAATTCAGGACAGCCACGGTAATGTAAAATGGAAACACTGCAGCAAATTGTTATCTCTCCTATCTTTCTATGAAAAATATGTTTTGACTTCTGTGAGAAAAACTGCACATCTGATGTCTAATAAATATTAATATTTTGGTTTTGTCTGGAAACCTGTCATGTGACAACCCAAACCATCTTAAAATATATACTTTTATCTTACACTTTGTGCATAACTGTTTATATATGCTGTCAATCCATATCCTTGAAGCACCTTACTTTTATCAACACAGCTTTGTAATACCAAAAGACCCCAGTATGACTTGTTAGTGTTCCAAACATTGGCTATACTGTATGATACAGGTGAAGGAAATTGAAGCAAATAAATTGGTATGGGTACAAAATGATCAGAAGTTTAAAAACAAGAAACACTGTTGCTCTCTGGTAAAGTAACTACAAATGGTATATGTCTCATTAGGCTGCAGTCACACTATAGCACTCATATTACATCATTTTGTGTGCGTTTACAAAAAAAGAGTAAATTTTTTTTAAATGCATTCTTATTGGTACTCTGGACTCTGCAAACAGGCGTGCATTTTATTTGTGTGAAAAAGGGCAACAAATGCAGCAAAATGCATTTATTAAAACTTGCTGAAGCTAAAAAGGGTGCATAAGCTTTTTTTTTTACCACAGTTGCATTTAGAGTAGCTTATTGAAATGAATAGGCTGCCCAATGCATACAGAGCAAAAACACACAAAAACATGCATGCGTGCGATGCCTTGCATCGCACGTCATAGTGTGAATGGTTGAAACCCTAACAATAAATTTCTATTTGCTCTTTTTTGGTCTAGCTAGTAGTAGTTAGTCAATAAGTGTCAGGAAGAAACTCTGGCATTTATATTTACACAGGTAGCACAGATACCTTCATCCAATCACCATGGAATATTGTCCAAAAATAGGATGGAAGTTGTGAAAATTGTGGAACCTTGAGTTACATAATCCAATTTTAAGTGTCAGGAAGACAACATTGGTGATAAATACTTTTTTTTTACATGGCTAATGGTGTTAAACGTCAAAGTAGATGGCTTCTTTTATCTCCCTTCTCCTTAAAGGGGTTGTAAACCCTTGTGTTTTTTCACCTCAATGCAATAGACAAATATGAAATGATTAAAGATTTGTACCTTTTTACCCGGCATGAACATTTGAATGTTTGTATGATCAAGATCGCTTACGGCTAAAACAGGATAGAGAACTATCGGATACCATCAAACATTTTACTATGAAGGACTTTCTGTGCCCTCTGAGATCCAATGCTACTTCTTGAAGAAAGTGGCCACTCTGAGAACACAGGAACACAGTCAGACTCACCACACTCATTCTCAAGCTGTTAACACTTTGCCTTACTCTTCTACGACTGTACTTAACGGTTTCAAACCAAAATCCCAACTATTCCCAGATACTGTTCCCAGTGGTGGCTGGTGGGCTTTTGTTTGGAGGCAAACACCCAAACCCCCCCCCCCCCCGCCGCTGTATGCCGGTTGGTCCACCAGCACTTATCCCATTTAGTCATCTGAGAAAAAGCAGCGGGGATTGTGCATTCCAAGGAACAGCAGCAGGAATCGTGCATTCTAAGAAGCAGCGGCAGGGATTGTGCATTCCAAGGAGCAGCGGCAGGGATTGTGCATTCCAAGGAGCAGCGGCAGGCACCGGGCATCCATACATCAGCTCTTCTCCTCCTTTTTTTAATACATTGGTGCCTGTAAAGTCAATGATTTCTCCTCAATAAATGCAATTATGAAATAGATACTAATATTTGTTTAAGTTTCAGATAGCTGAAGATCATTATTAGGGATGAGCTAGCGGTTCGTGTCGAATGTAAGTTTGATTTAAACATCGGGTGTTGGTGTTTGTTCTAAAATGAACTGAACATATGGGGCGTTTGTGGAAAATTTGAACGCTGCAAGTACACAGTGCATTGCTATATGATGATTGGTCAAAGTATGCACCTGACCTGCATGCTTTGGCCAATCACAGCGCACGCTTCTGAAAGAGCCATAATTGGCCAAAGGCAAGGTGCCTTTGGTCAATCATGGCTCAGGGGGACCAAGTCCATGCCCCACACTATATAAGGCTGCTTACAGAGCGGTCGTGTGTAGTGTTGCTGGCGTGGACAGAGAGATAGCTTGAGTTAGATTAAGCAGGCAGGTTATTTAGTTAGTGGCATGGTATTTGAGATTATATATATACCGTATTTATCGGCGTATACGCGCACTTTTTTGCCCTGAAAATCAGGGCAAAATCGTGGGTGCGCGGTATACGCCGATACCCGCTTTCCTGCGCCGAGTTTGAATACTGCGCCGACATCTACCGAGCGCAGTACACTCGGGTATAGTCGGGTATTCTCTGCTCCTTCCGCGCTCACGTCCTGGACGTACAGGACGTCAGCGCGAGAGTTGCCGAGCCTGCCCGACAATACACGAGTGTACTGCGCTCTGTATATGTCGGCGCAGTATTCAAACTCGGCGCGGGAAACGAGCGGGGAGGACGCGAGGACGCCGCAGAAGGACGCCGGACCCGACGAAGAGGACACCCGAAGCCGCAGACGGACCCCGGACCCGACGAAGGGTACACCCAAAGCCGCAGACGGACGCCGGAACCCAACAAGGCCGCCGATGGACGCCGCGCAAGACACCAAAACTGTAAATACAAAAAAAAACTTTTTTTTCCACAGGATTCGGGGCAACTTTAGGGGTGCGCGGTATACGTGGGAGCGCGCTATACCGTGATAAATACGGTGTATATATATATATATATATATATATATATATATATATATATATATATATATATATATATATATATATATAAAATCTACATATACATATATACATACAAACACACACACACACACATACATATACACTCTGCATTTAGCATAGACTATATATTCAGTTAGTGCAGGTAGTGCATTAACACATTATATATATATATATATACACATACATACATACACACACATACATATATACACACACACACACACACTCTGCATCAAGTGTAGTTTATATCTACAGTGCATTATGTGGTGTGCTGTTTCTTTTTTGTTGTATATTATCTTTTTATTAGTAAAAAAATTTCAGATTAACAACATTAGAAATCGGTGTCTCCATCTTACATTCACCCTTCATATAACATTCCAAATCCTAGATTCCCTCCCCCCCTAAAAAAACAGATGCCCTCCTCCCCACTAAATTCAAACCTTTGTGGATCTTATCACATACTCCTATCTTTTTTTTTTACGGAATTCTATCCTCTTCCAGTCCCCCCTTTTCCCTTAGCACTCTAAGATCCTCTCGTATTCCATAGATTTTTTGAACTCTAGCCACTTCCCCCAAATGTTGTTATATGGAGTCTTTTCTTTTGTGTATTGATTCTTCTATTGACCTCAGCCAGTCTATCTTTACTACCCATTCCTTTATAGAGGGGACTTCAGGGGTTCTCCATAATCTTGGGATCAGGCTTTTAGCTGCGTTCAGGAGATGGGGTACTATTGTATTTTTATATTTTTTGAAAGATATTGTCTATTATTCTTTTCCAATTCTTTCCCAATAAGGCATTCCCACCATAGATATGCAAGAGTGCCAATGGCACCAC
The DNA here is from genome assembly GCF_905171775.1 of Rana temporaria. Lineage (NCBI taxonomy): Eukaryota > Metazoa > Chordata > Amphibia > Anura > Ranidae > Rana > Rana temporaria. Next base: position 54,338,135 of record NC_053499.1, read on the forward strand.
ACCCCCTCCAACACGTTGGTGGGGTCTCTGTGCTCAACTTATGTGCTCTCTGTGGAGTGATGTACCACCTTGCTTTCAGTTTAAAAGCACATTACTGTTGTTTTAACATCACTGGAAGATGCACAAGCACCTTTCAGAATCTTATTCCTGTGTTCCTCACTCTACAGAGAGCCTATTTCTTTTGTCCCACTTTCCCAGGTAGGGTGGGTATTTGGGTCCTGTTTCTTCTATCAATATTTTATATATTTTAGAAATGCTCTTCCCCAAACACCGTGGGGAGGAGAGTAGATTCTTAATTGGCTTCATATCTCCTTTTCCTCGCAGTGGCCGTGGTTAGTGCTTGTGTAAAATGCTGTATCTGTGCATATCTCCTTATGTCCAGTGGCCTACTCCCCCATTTTTGTATTAATTCCGTGAATGTGCATACCCTATTTCCTATGATTACATCTTGTAGTAATATTTCATCCTTTTTTGAGCATCTAGTAAAATAAATGTATTCGTCTTTCTCTGGCTTAAAATAACTTGTGTCCAATAAAGAAATTAAAGGTGAGTTGTATTGCCAATGATGTGCTCTACTTAATCTGTCCCATATCCTAAAAGTATGTTTAGTAAGTGGGTTTGTGTTTTTTGACAGTTGAAAATATAGAATAGGAAAATACCGCACTAACCTAATAAAGTGACGACCAAATTAAAAACAAAAATAACACCACAGCAGCAGCTCGATTGTGAGAAAACACATCAAGGACTGCAAATATTGTAAATGAGCTGCGCTCAAAATAAAAAACAGTGACAGTGATAAATCATTACATACACCACTCAAAAAAATGTGAATGATTAGAGGATCTCTAGGAAATAATCCAAAAGTCCATATAGATGAATATGAAGCCTCGGTGCAAGCCACCACTTATCAATATAGATGGTAGATGATAGAAGGGTAAACACTTATTAATGACACTACCAGCAAAACGTGTACCACCACCATATAAATGTCCTGCTTACCAGAGGCGAGCTATATTATGCCTGTATGGTGATCACACTCAGGATCTGCATCCAGCACCAACTCACAGGGGTAGGCAGAAAAAATCAGAAATCCAGATAACCGAGAAGACCATCAATCGTATACTTGTCGTTTATTCCCGACACAAACCTTTGCCTCCAGATCAGTTCAAAGAAAAAAAGTAGAAAGAAAAGGTGAACCCGCGCTTAGGATAAGTTGGAAGGAAGGAATAAAAGTAAAAGTAATAACGGACTGCAGCCCCCCCTAATAATTATTCTCCGAAGAAAATATAATGAAAAATATAGGTGGATGGTGGGGGTAGTGGCGCTGTCTCTACACTCCCTGTAAGTGGCCCAGGGGGGTATAGAGAGTTGTCTAAAGAAATAGCAGCTAGGTGCAAAATGTGTGTCTTATTTGCTGAGTAGGGGATGCTTGAAACTCTCACGTAGCATAATAAATGTGTAGGCAGTAAATAAAATAAGTGTCACCCAAAAGTGAAAAAATAAATTGAAATGAAATACGCCTTAGATAATAAAAAATTATATATATAACATTATAGGTATGAGTCCACTAGGCAAACCTGCCTGTCCCAGCCTGACCAGCTGGGTTGTGGTGGTATAGTGCACAAATAAAGCCCTGTGCTAAGGTGTACTCAAATAAATGGACACAAAATTCTTCACAATAGTAATCACAATATTAGTAAAGGTGAATAAAAGTGAAAGTGAGATCCTCAACCCACATGAGGTAGCTAAAAATATAAAAATAATAATAGTAGTGTGGCAAACATCTCATAGGAAGTCCATATGCATTCAATTGAAGTAAATCATCAAACATATAAAAAGTCCATTATGAAAACTGTGATTGGTGTGTAATTGGTCAGTTCATTCAGTGGTGGATCTTGACTGGTGAGCAATCACACTATGCCAGGTGAAATCGCTGTGATTCCGGTGCTCCCCCTCCTGTGTCCCCACTCACCAGAGACACTCACCTCTGCAGGGGTAAAGTGCATGTAGTTTAATAACCTCCAAGCGCTCCGCAGCACGGCTCTCCCGTCCTTAGGCTTTCCAAGCTGTCTCACTTGTGCAGGTAAAGAAGTTGATTGGTAGTTCCTAACAGTAAAATGGTTAAAAGAGCGCTCAATATACCAGACAGAAAGCCTGCTCCAAGCAGGCTTTCTGTCTGGTATATTGAGCGCTCTTTTAACCATTTTACTATTAGGAACTACCAATCAACTTCTGTCAAACGGGGAGGGCACCACATAGATCGAAATGCAATTGGTCCTTGCTGAATCGGACAAATTACGATCTGTCTGTACACAGCCTAACTGTTGCTGCCTGCTAAGCCATACTTACCACCAGCATAGCAGCTATAATAGTAAAGCAGAGGAACCTGGATCATTAAAAAGGATCCCCTTTACCTGCACAAGTGAGACAGCTTGGAAAGCCTAAGGACGGGAGAGCCATGCTGCGGAGCGCTTGGAGGTTATTAAACTACATGCACTTTACCCCTGCAGAGGTGAGTGTCTCTGGTGAGTGGGGACACAGGAGGGGGAGCACCGGAATCACAGCGATTTCACCTGGCATAGTGTGATTGCTCACCAGTCAAGATCCACCACTGAATGAACTGACCAATTACACACCAATCACAGTTATAATAGACTTTTTATATGTTTCATGATTTACTTCAATTGAATGCACATGGCCTTCCTATGAGATGTTTGCCACACTACTATTATTATTTTTATATTTTTAGCTACCTCGTGTGGGTTGAGGATCTCACTTTCACTTTTATTCACCTTTACTAATATTGTGATTACTATTGTGAAGAATTTTGTGCCCATTTATTTGAGTACAACTTAGCACGGGGCTTTATTTGTGCACTATACCACCACAACCCAGCTGGTCAGGCTGGGACAGGCAGGTTTGCCTAGTGGACTCATACCTATAATGTTATATATATAATTTTTTATTATCTAAGGATTTGGATTAATTCCTAGAGATCCTCTAATCATTCACATTTTTTTGAGTGGTGTATGCAATAATGTATCACTGTTTTTAATTTTTTATTTTGAGCGCAGCTCATTTACAATATTTGCTAATACAGTGAAGGTGGTGTACACAGTATCTAATACAGTGTGTACAGTTTCTACTACACTTTAGGCAATGTACACAGTGTACAATACAGTGCAGCAGTTGTACAGTTGCTAATACAGTGCAGGCTGTGTACACAGTATCTAATACAATGTGTGCCGTTTCTAATACACTTCAGGCAGTGTACACAGTATCTAATACAGTGTGTACAGTTTATACTACACTTCTGGTGGGTGTACACAATATACAGTACAGTGCACCCACTGTACACTTTCTAATACACTTCAGGCGGTGTACACAGTATCTAATACAGTGTAGTGTGCTGTTGCAAAAAAAATAATACATCATGTCCGGAAGGCCACCAAGGAGAGGCTCACAGGCCACTAAAGGAGGGCAAGCAGCTTCTGTGTCTACAGTCAACAGTGGTGGACGTGGAGATGGTGCAACCTCTGCAGGTGGCCGTGGATCACGCTTGTTTTTTTTTTTTGCTGCTGCTGGCCGTGTCATTGAGCCATAACATGCAGAACAGTTGATGGAGTGGATAACGAAGCCGTCCTCATTCTACACATCCTCGGTCACCCAGGCTCATGATAGTTGAGCTTCCAATGCAGCTGCCAAATCGGCCTATTCAACTGGCTCCTTGTCCACAGTCACTCCTTCTGAAGTCCCACCATCATGCACGGAGTAGTCCCCAGAATTATTCGACTACAGTGTTGGTTATATGCCCCTGGAGGATGCGCAGCGATTTGAAGGCTCCGATGTTGGTTCCCAGGTTGAGGAAATAAGTAACGCAAGACTAGAGAGGGGGTGCCACAGAAGGACAAGAAACTGGCAGCCATGTTTCACAGCAGGGCCCGTTACTGCGCCCAACAAGAGTATCTGTGAGGGGTTACAGTGTTGTGGCACCACCACCACCCAAGGCCCAATTTTTCTGCTCCTGTTTAACAGGGGCATGCAATTCCAATTCTTGATATAATGTTTAACAGCAAGGCCCATTCCTGCACCCAACAAGAGTAACTCTGAGGGCTTACAGTGTTCTGGTACCACCAAGACCTAAGGCCCAATTTTCTGCAGACTATATAGGGCAGGTCGTATAGTATATATACTGCTGTTCAGAGTATATAGTGCCATTTTTTTTTTCATTTGGGTGCGGGATTCCCCTTAATATCTATACCAGACCTGAAGGGCCTGGTATGGATTTTGAGGGGACATCCACACCATTCTTTTTGCCAATTTTGGAATTTTTATCTATATTGCCGGGTCTGACAATACATTACAGCCGCGGGCAGTTTTCAATTTTTTTTTCTTTTAGAAATGTAATTTTGCTGTGGAACCGTTATAAACATGGGAAAGATGCGCTACTTTACAAGAATACTAAGGACACCCCAAGGCACGATATTTAAAAGAATATTTTGTTTTTATTGTTTAACTTTAAGGATTATTAAAATCACTGCATTGATACATGTCCCCCGGGACAGTACCCGGGCCCCTAAACACTTTTTATGGCAATAACTTGCATATAAGCCTTTTAAAAATTGTGCCTGTTCGCATGTTCTGCTGCAAACCAAACCTGCACAGAGCAGCCCCAAACATCCTCTTCTAAGGTCCCCTGCTGGCGCTTTTGTCTGCGTTCATAAACACAAACAACATTGCTTGGCCCCATTTCCTGATCCCTCGTCACAGGACTTGATTGACAGAATCAGGTGCCAATAGCTCCCACTGCTACCTTTGTCCTGTGAATGCAGGAAGAAAAAGGAAAGAGCCACTACAGAAGGGCACAGTGCTGGACTGAGTGAGTGAGGCAAGTGCTTTGGGGGGACATTTTTTACCTTAATGCAGTGAATGCATTAAGATAAAAAATGTGTACCCCTTACAACTACTTTATAACTGAAGGCAGTTAAAAATGTATAATCTTTATTCTATCACTGCACAGCTTTGTAATATGAAATCTACCAGACATGAAAAGAAAAACTCGGGAGTATGCAAGAAACTACAGAGAACGAGAACAGCAAATTATGCTTTTGATGGAGTTTTCTACCATTATTAGTCAGCCTGTCTTATTTTGCCATGCCAGGAGAAGGCAAATAATTCTTGTTGAGACAACAGATTTGCATTTGTCTGACTAATGGTATGATTAGAGTGTCTAGGAAAAACAGAGCGGAAACAGTCTGGTCACCTGAAGGTACAGGATAAAGTCAACAGATAGATTTATACACAAAGGACTTGTAACAGAAAATTTATACAAAGAGGAAAGGTATAGGGGAAGAAATGAGAAAGCAGCAGGGTCACTCATCAGTAAAGACAAAAAAAGGAAAATTAAATCAATTTTGAAAGCCCCAAACCAGTAGAATTTCTAACCTGAAAAAAGTATGTGATCAAACACTAGGGCTGGCGTTTTATCTCGCTGGATTGAGGAAAGGTGAAGCGAGGGCTGATGTATTTTTAAAGGTTATTCTCAAAGTCTGTGGATGGCTTAATGGACTTCCCTCTGAGCAGTGCACATCACACAGGAGAGCTGGCTAGTGCTGCCTGGGTTCCTATCATCGTTGCACTTTACCAATGCTTTTAACCCTTATTCGCTGTTGGAAGCATTGAGCCTTTTTTCTCACCTTACCCATGACCTTCTGTGTTATCAGAAGTAATAGGTAGCTTTAAGAAAAATGAACTAGATTTCTACAAATGCCATGGGGAATTGCAAATGATGGATTGCCATGCAGTGAGGGGCAGAAGTTACTGTTACATTTGCAGCAGTTTTAACTCTGTCATATGGCTATTTTACCTTATGGGGTAATTTACTGGGTGAAGAGAAAATGATTTCTTAGGAAATATGTCAAAACTGACAGGAAAAGTGTATATCAAAGAAACAACTGTAGAAACAGTATCAAATGACTGAACATGTCTCCATATATGTGACTGTAACTACATACCCTAATATGCATTACTGCTACATTATAATAATTAAAATAAGTAAGATGGGTAAAATAAAGTCCAGGAAAGGGTAAAACAACCATTATTGTATAAAGTACATGAATGTTAGGTCAGGGGATCGACTCCTTTAGCTTGAACCCATCTACGGATAAAGGGAAACTGACAAATCAAAGGAAAATAGGAATGCCATTCCTGTCATTCTGTCAGTTCAACTACACATTCCAAAATAACCTGCACTTTGGACAAATATTGTGTCATATACAGCCTCATGTCGTAGAAGCCTGGGCAGGAGCAGACTCATTCAATTCCTCTAACCACGATCACATTTTTCCCTGTGCAGACGAACACTTATATTTCTTCAATTTTTCACTGCAATTACAGAAGCTAGACCAGACAGCCTGCATAATACTGTTGGGAATCACTGAACACTTTAAGTTGTGTTACTGCGCTACCTATATAGCTAATCCTACTGAGGGCACGAAAAGAGCTTGGTTAGGGGCACAGGCCATGTCTAGTCAACTAGCACTACAGCTGGCAGAAAACAAAAAGATGTTTCCTACAACAGACCCATTTTGAAGATGGAGAGTCTACTGGGCACATGTTGGCCTTGCTTGCACGGGCACAGAGATCCACATCAATGGTCTCGGCCTTGTGAAATACTTAAGGGGTTTCTCAGAAACAAACTTCAAACATAACACACATTTTTAGGTCTTTTTATGCTGACTTATAAACCTCCAAGGTACACCCTGCAGAAGAGGACATAACAGGATTTCTAGAGAGGTGTGAGCTGCCACAGTTCTCTGCCTCGGATGCGGCCATACTTGATGCCCCACTAACGGAGGATGAATTAGCTACAGCATTAGAACAAACCCAAAATAATAAGTCTCTGGGAGCTGATGACTTTCCGTCCGAGGTATACAAAAGATATGCGGACACATTCCTACCCATGCTGGTGAAGGTCTATAATGAGGCACTTAAGGAAGGCACAATGAGGAGTTATCGGAGCCATTCCTGCTGTTCAGAGGCACCAGACAGGGGTGCCACTTTCACCCCTGCTGTTTGCCCTGGAGCCACTCGCAGAGCGAATAAGGGGGGACAGTGAGATCGTGGGGTTCCAGCGTGGCACGGGAACGGATGTAATATCATATGCTGATGACACCCTGCTGTACCTAGGTGACACGTAGGGCTCTTTGGTTACAGTTACGAATCTAATTAAAGCCTTTGGTGCACTGTCCAGCTTCTCCATTAACTGGAATAGGTCAGTACTGATGCCCTTGGACCCTCTGACAGTCCGCTTAACCTGACTGCGCATCAATGGTACAGATAGTCTCCTCTTTTCGTTATCTGGGTGTACAGGTGTCCCCGGATGTCTCCCAATATATACCGCTTAATCTTGTCCCCCTACTGGCTAAATTTCAGGACAAATGCAGTGCCTGGTGTAAGTTGCATTTATCAGTGGTGTGGAGAGTGAACCTCATAAAGATGGTATGGGCGCCACAATTATTATATATTTGCCATAATTCACCGGTTTGGGTTCCCCATCGCTGGTTCGATAGAATAGACTTCCAATTTAGGGAATTGATTTGGCACAAAAAAACAGCTATGATTAGGCTTTCTACTTTACAATATAACAAGGATGAGGGGGTATTGGCAGAGATGCCTGAGCTTATTTCCGTGCCTCCCAGTTACAACAGCTGGGCGGTTGGGGATTGGTGGACGCCTCGGACCCTATACGCAGACTCCTGGCCACTCAAATGGACGATGCCACGGCATTGTCAGGATTGGAGGCTGGCTATACACACTTAGATAGAGGACTCCCATCCATAATTCTACTGAAAACACAGTGGAACAACATCAAACGATTACTGGGTGTTAAAGGTTGCCTGACACTTACTCCTATCTGGCGAAATATGCATTATAGAGAATTGCTTAAACTCAGTGGACTCAGAAATTGGGAAGCTGCAGGGTTCAAATACATGTCACAATTGTATAATGGTCATGTCCTCAAATCCTTTTTGGAAATCCAAGCAGAATTTGATATACCACGCACTAACTATTTTAAGTATCTGCACTGCAGATACAATCCAGACTGACACCACTTAGGCTAACTGATCATGCCATGATACAGGGGATTCTGATGGAAAGTGACAAAAAAGGCATGATTTCTAGAGACTACAATATTATCCTTAACGCACTTCAGGACCTGGCCAAGTTGCCATGTAGAAGTAAATTGGAGGAGGATGTGGGGGTCAATGGATGGGGAGACATGGAATCTTTGTCTAGCCTCCACCACCATGGTGTCAGTATCAGCCTCTCAGAGACTGTCACACCTCTACCTGCTGCACAGGGCTTACAGAACCCCAGCCAGACTTCACAGCTGGGGACTTCGAGATACCCCTCTCTGTCCAAAATGCATGAGGGATCACGGAGACCTCATGCATATGTTCTGGACGTGTCCAAAACTCTTCCGTTACTGGACCGGGATACTGGACTTGATTTCTCAGGTGTTTGCCTTTGTCATACCGAGAACTCCTGTAGTGTGCCTGTTGGGAGCCCTGGATGAGGAGCTATTAACCCCGTCCACTCACACAGCAAAAATCTGGTTACTTTATGTGGCAAGACGATTGATAGCTCAGCTCTGGATTACCCCCAGGGTTTCCACGAGGCAACAGTGGATTGACCAGGTGAACAAACTGTTAAGGGAGAAACTGACATATCAGCACAGAAATGCACCCCGTAAATTCCATACAATATGGCAGGCCTGGTTAGATATTCCAGGGTTGTCACCCCATTAGTTGATCAAGGACAGATTACTACAAGGCTAAGAGTCAAGTTAAACTGGTGGAGAGTCCAATAGAAATGATAAAACTGGTAGTTGTATAGCTCCTGCAGTGAGATAGGTGATCGTAGTGGGCCCGGGCGACTTGATTGGATATTACACGTTCGCAGGGCTCTGGGACCGGTATTGATTACAGGTATACTTCCTATATGTTTCTAGTTTTCCTTTTGTTCTTGTTTTTTGTTGTTTTTTTCTCTTAGCCCAGGTTCACACTGGGTACGATTTGGTACGATTTGAGATGCGATTTCACATGTCAAATCGCATCTCAAATCGGCGACATTTGCCGGCAATGGCACCGTCCTAATCGGTGTGACGCCGCATCTGCGGCGCTGCACCAATTTCAAAAAGTAGTTCCTGTACTACTTTTTGTGATTTCGGGCCGCGATTTACATTGAACCCTGCACAGATGTCTCTTAAATCGCGGCTGAAATCGCGGTAAAATCGTGATTTTACCGCGATTTCGAATTCGCAGCAGTGTGAACCTAGCCTCAGTTTCATTTGTTTTATTTGATAAACGAGGGCTATTGGTTAATGTTCCTTGCAGAGGTTTAAGGGGAGTGGAGGAGTGAGAAGAAAAGGGAAAAAAAATGTTTACTACCTGTTTTCAAATGATTCAATGTGCCGACTTGTGTACATTCTAATATTCATATACTGTGAAACTTTTATATACTACTGACCTGGTGCAGGTCTGTGTAAAATACTGGTCTGTATATTGTCTCCTGTTTTCTTAAACATTATTTTGTACACAGTGTATGTGATATTATGCAAAACCATATAAAACTTTTTTAGGATTTAAAAAAAGTTGTGTTACTACACTGTTGATGTAAATTTTTCCTCTTTGTCCAATGCAGGTAAACAGTTAAATGCAAAAGGCAGTAGGCTGGAAGGCTGCTTGGGCGGTACTGATTCCAGCCAGATACAGATGGGGAACAGTCAGTTTGTAAAAAAGGCTACATTAGGGTATGAACCCATGGCTGCACAGGGCAGGTGAGCAGATTTGCTTAACCCCTTGTCGACCGCTGCACAACTATATACGTCGTCAGAATGGTACAGCTGGGCAGATCGACATATATATACACACGTATTGGGCGGAGCAACACTATCTGGCATCACCACGCCCCCCCCCAGCTGTCTGGCTTGAGCCGCGGCTGGATGACAGCAGAGTTTTTTTTAAACTGTTTTGCTACATGAAAAGTTTGTTTGGATGTCAGTACTCTGAAATATCAAAATAAAGGTGCATATACTGCACCAAGAAGCCTTTTATTTCTTCCCCTACTATACCCTTCTACAATACGTCCTGTGCCAGGAGTGATTATCGGGACTTTAGCAAGGCACTGTACTTGCGTCAGTGCTACATTTTGAATTTAAAACGTATTTGTGTGAACTGTGAAGTTAAGTCATGGATTGTGGAAACTAACTAGTGTCGGGTGATTGTATATAGTGTATACCACATTTACCACTGACTAATACAGAGTTGCAATGCAAGGATATCAGCTAAAAGTAGTCGGATCTGTATGCGCGTTATAATTAATCGAAATTAGTCGATTAATCGATTAAAAAAAATTTGATTAATCGAACACAAAATTTTAATCAGTAACAGCCCTAGCGCAAACCAATCAATAAACGCTTATTGCGATTTTTTTTACGAAAAATATGTAGGCCTAAACTGGAGGGAAAAAAAAGTTTTTTTATATATTTTTGGGGGATATTTATTATAGCAAAAAGTAAAAAATATTATTATTTTTTCAAAATTGTCGCTCTATTTTTGTTTATAGCGCAAAAAATAAAAACCGCAGAGGTGATCAAATACCACCAAAAGAAAGCTCTATTGTGGGGAAAAAAGGACGCCAATTTTGTTTGGGAGCCACGTCGCACGACCGCGCAATTGTCAGTTAAAGCGATGCAGTGTCGCAAAAAGTGCTCTGGTCTTTGACCAGCAATATGGTCCGGGGGTTAAGTGGTTAAACTAGGGCTGCAACTAACGATTATTTTCATAATCGATTAGTTGGCCGATTATTGTTTCGGTTAATCGGATAATAGCCTTAAAATGTTTTTATTTTTTGGGCCAATTTGTTACAAAACACAAATTTCCGCAAAAACACATTACATGCTTTTCTGCAGCTTCTCCATTGAAGTATATTGAACCAAAGAAAACAAAATAGCACCCTTTTTTCGTTAAAAAGTCTTTGCCCTTTCCAAATACGCAGCAGCTGAAAAAAAAATCATGGATGTGAACGTGTCCTATTAGGAAAACATGTAAATGAACTGTAGTGTGTTTCTGCAAAAAGCACCAAAAAACAGGTGTGAACCCAGGCCAGAGATGTTTAGTAACATAATGGGGTTAAAAAAACAAAAATAAGTACAAAAAAAGAGCAAATAATCGCTACTGTAAGGGGTTCATTTTTTTACTGTGGGACAGCGAGAGTGATATTTACAGTAGCGATTTGCTTTGTTGTACTATAAATGGCTCATTTTAGTTTTTTTAACCCCATTATGTTACTGGCCGATTAATCTACTATGAAAATTGTAATCGATTAATTTCATAATCGATTAGTTGATCGGTCCTGCATTAAACTCATGAGGACTTTTTCTGCCAGCAGTGACAGACTGCAGTAATCCATTATCGCTACAAGTAATTTCAAACATTTGAGTTTTTCCATTTTTTCTCATCACCAAGGTCAAGTACCCTCTTATCCATCAGAGCGGCACCACAGTTGTCCCGGGCAACCTCTGGCTCCAACACACAGAGCTCCCTGGAAGTTTCCTAAGGACACCTCTGCAGCCTTATATACTGTTGCGAAGGAGAATCGCATATCCTGCTTAGCAATCATCCTACCTCATTACTAGTGAACACATCACCATAAGTACATGTATCATCAGCAATATCTTCATCATCAGCATTCATAAACATAGCAGTTTTATAAGATCTATCAGGTTGTCTTTTGTCATAACGCATGGCACCCTGCGTGTCACTCAGCACATCACCCTTACTCTCCAAAGGAATTATTTTGTCCACTAGGGCAGCTTCACAGTTGTCCTTGGAAACCACTTGCCTCACCACTGCAGGCTCCTTGGAGGTTTCCCTGGGCAACTCTGCAGCACCCGTCACTGTCACTAGGGAACACGGCACACCAACCGCTTTGGTCACCCCTAGCACATCTCTCCCAGCACTCTGCTGGATTACCATAGGTGCACACAGAGTCCATATGTCCCTTTCAGTCCTTGACCTTGCTGCAAGCAGGGTTTTAATCTGTGTCTCCCCACTGATCTGGGTAGCACACTGCAGCAAGTCCATTTTTACACCTTCTGCAGATCTCCCCACCGGACACACTGCCACTTTACTTGGATCACAAACTGCAACAGTCTTACCATATCCTGTAGCAGATAACTCTGGCTTCATTTGAGTGCGCTGTCTCTCAGCTACATATTTACTGACCAACTCCTCCTGGTGGCCACAGGATGAAATCACAGCAGGCATCTCCCACTGTTTAGCACCCCCTGCAGACGCAACTCCTTGTTGCCAGGGGTGATTGCAAACATGTCTGTAAAGGAATCTTGGCCCACAGATAAGGAGATCTGCTCAGCAACATTACCTCCAGCTGCATCCCAGAATCTAGGGCAAGAAAATATGCCGTGCCCCAGCTCACCACATTCCAGGCATGGTACTTGGCGACTTTCTCCTGTTGCTAAGGGAGATGGCACTCTCCCAACACGCAGAATATTACTGGTATCTCTATGGGGAATTGTGGTATACCTCTTCCCTGTAGCTCCTCCTTCCCATTGGCACATTATCTCCTGTTGCTAATGGAAACGGTGCTCTCCCACACACATAGACTTCTCTCTCTATGAAGCGGTGTTGCTTTAAACTTGCCACAATCCTCTGTAGGCAATATCTTTGTCTTGCGGTCCATCGACCTGATATCATAGGCGTTGCTATGGGCAACTGCACCCATCTGCTCACTCTTTACAGTCAGGATTCCCATACCTTTGGTTAAGCCTGGGACAAAGGGCACTTGGAAATGTCATGCCCCCACTCACTGCACCGCAAATAGCACACTTGGTTCTTAACACTTTTCACATTGATAGCTGGCCAGCTTGCACCAGCGTTGCCAGGGGCAACAGCATGCACTTCCCCTTTAACTTGGTTCAGTGCGGCCAAGTGCATCTTGCACCAGTCTGGGGCTTGTTCTGTCGGTAACAACCCCTCCAGCCACAAGGTTCTGTCTCATCTCAGCAAACATTGCTTCCTTTATGCGTTTTGACCTCCCCATCGCTGCAATCAGGCCAACAATGGTTTTTAACACAGCTCCTTTTAAACACAGGAAAATTTGGCGTGGCATGCAGACTTCTTTGCGATTCCGCTTGAACCATCCATTCACTGGACCTTCCTAAGTGGATACTTTGTCTCAGGCCACGCTGAGCTCACTTCCACGGGTACACCACCTGTATGCAACACAGTCCATCAATTGAACTCCTGTGCAATTCAGTTTGCCTGGCTGCCACACACAGCCAACAGCAGTTCACCGCAGAAAACTTTAACTTTTCGTTCACATTGGCTGCTCATCACAGCATTGCTGCAAACACACAGTTTCTTTCTACTCACTGTTTTATCGGTATGCGAGGATCTGGAACTCTTCCAGAGCGGGGGGCATTGATTGTTTCAAAAAACTAGTAGCTAAGCACCTGAATGACCACAACATACAGGGATATACAAGGTAATACTGGACTATAATCACACACATAGGTTGGACTTGATGGACTTGTGTCTTTTTTCAACCTCACCTACTATGTAACTATGTGTTAGAATGGCCCAGTCAAAGTCCAGACCTAAATTCAATTGAGTATCTGTGGAAAGACAAGAAAATTGCTGTTCACAGACACTCCCCATTCAATCTGACTGAGCTTCAGTTATTTTTCACTCTCTAGATGTGCAAAGCTGGTAGAGACATCCCCAAAAAGACTTGCATATGTAATTGCAGAGACTGGTTGTTCTACAAAGTATTGACTCAGGTGGGCTGAATACAAGTGCACGCCATAATCTTCAGATTTTTGTTTGTAATTTTCTTTTTAAAAACAATGTATTTTTTTCCTTCCACTTTACAAATATGTGCCACTTTTGTGTTGGTCTTTCAAATAAAATACATTTACGGTTTTGGTTGTAACATGACAAAATGTGGAAAATTTCAAGGGGTGTGAATACTTTTTCAAGGCACTGTACATCAGCTTTTTTTCAGGCAGATTGGAGTGTCTTTGGACCCGTAGACTTCAATGGGAGTGGCTATAAATGCACAACATGAGCGTTTTACAAGTTTTCTGGCCAAACAGCAGCTCTTCACCCTTATTCTCATCCCCCTAGTGTTTTCTGTTTGCTAAAACAAAAACGCCTGAAGCTGGCAGCCTGCCAAGATTATTTTTCAATATATAAAAGTAATAAGAAAAGAGCTTAGTCCTCATTCACATAGCTAAATTGGCCATGGTACGGCAAGAATACCGTGGATATCTGAGGCCAGGAGCCTAGGTGTTTGTGGACAGCAGTGGCAAGGAAGCCTGTACAAGTCAATGACTGGGTTACATGCAGTTAGGGACAGATGATCGGTCTTGAATGCAACCTATCTGCATCCAGGAACAATCATCTGTCCTTAAAGCACTCTTCGCCTTCCAGTCCCACTTTCTCCTTCTGCCTATGGGCAGCTAGGCGACTCCTCCTCTCCACCTAGGCAGCCCCTCTAGGCAATCTTCTGGGACACGTGACGGGTCCCAGAAGATCCCCTGTCCACTCCGAGAGCACAGCAGGACTCGCGCATGCGCAGTGCGTGCCCATCCGTGAAGCCAAAAGCTGTCACGGCCGGTTGCCCAGAGTGTCAATGGAGGCGCCGGCGGAGAGGAGGGGGAGAGGAGCAATGCTCTGGGCGGCCAAATCGCTGGACCATGGAACAGGTAAGCGTTTGTTTATTAAAAGTCAGCAGCTACACTTTTTGTAGCTGCTGACTTTTAATAAACATAAAAAGCTTGGAACTCCGCTTTAAGATCATGTAATTGCTTAATTGCAGATACATGCAAATTCACGCTTACAGCAGTGGACAGCTGCAGCTCCTGTCAGCCTGTCAATGATTTGTAGGGGCCTCCTTGCTGTGAAAATCTGCAAATGCCTGTACTTCCAAGAGAGAATATCCAGAGTATACTTGAAACACCATCACCAATTTTGGTGTGTGAAGGAGGCCCTAGATTTTGCTGCCTCTGTTGTAGTCTTGAAGATGAATTTCTCCAAAATGGTGAGTAACAGTCTGCCTGATTGCAGCTCCAGTCGAGAAATCAAACAGCAGATTTATAGTGTAAGGGCCTCAGTGCCTGTGTGAACAAAGCCTAAGGAATTACTGTAAACTGTTTTAAATAAGTCAGAATACAGCCACTAAGGCTACAAGCTTCTTTTATAATTTGTTTACTCACCCAGGTGCCACTGCAGGAGGAATAACAAGGATGAAGCGAAGTTTAGCTTGCTGTAGAGCCTGCCCCATATGTGTCAGCAAATGGGCCATTTCCCTGAGAGAATAATACATAACATATATTAGAACACACATCTCCACATTTAAAATGGTAAACATGAAGTACTAAGGTCACACCGCTGACAGCACTTTTTCAGAATATACCCTTGTATAGCTAGGGAATTATTATTCATATTAGTATGAAAATTTGAAAATAAATACTAATCAGGCTGTAAGTGTGTAGGAATATTACACATAAAAGCAGGCTCAATCACAGCGGCTTTGGTTGATACTTTGTGGATTTCACGCCTTCTGTAATCACTCAATGTACAAACCTGCATAATGCACTTTACGTATCATGGGCATGTAAACAGAACTGTTTAACTACTGCTTCTGCCATCACAACATTGTCAGCATTATTTTAATGGTTTTCATGATAAAAGCAATGTAAAAATGAAATAATAAAGATTAATGCACTGGTTATTAGAATACCTGGTACATTTTAGATGGGGGAAAGTAATGGCAATAGAATAAAGGGTAATATATATTTTATTTGTTGACATGATAAATAATAAAAGGGTTGCCTACCCATATGCAAGTCATAAACTCCCTCTGTAATCCATACCTGCCTGACAGATAAAAAAAAAAAAAAAGTACTGGGACAGCTGATATTGGCCACCACTCTGTATTTAGACTGGGCAAATATCTCAATAAGAATGACAGTGGGAAGAAATCTGTCCAACCAAGAACCCACCAGCATTTGTCACACTCTTCAGCATATGAATGGATGTATACAGTTATCCACTTAATTCACCTTTCTACATTAAAACAGAAGCCTTAAGCTAGCTCAGATATAATACAATTAAAAAAAAATCTCTGCACATAACAATAACAATAACTCTTCTTTCGTCAAAAACAGAACTTATAGCACATTTAGAATTACGACATTGCACCAAATTTAATATACGATCCAAACACTACCTATAAAAGTACCCCTAGTTTGTCTGCGGGCTATGCAGACAATATTTATTTGGACTGCCAAACTGGCATGGACAAAACTATCTCTCCTCACTCTGTCCAATTGTAGTGGGGGTATAGGGTTCCCTGATATAGCATTATACTACAGAGCCCTGCACCTGTGAAGGGTGGTAACTTGGTGTTCACCACCAATGTCTAAGGGCTCTTTCACACGTCAGCTCAGTTTTTTAGATCAGTTTTTTTTTCATCAGTTGATCTGTTTTTCCATCAGTTTTTCGTCCGTTTTTCGTCCGTTTTCCGTCCGTTTTTCATCAGTTTTTCCGTCAGTTTTTCCATCCGTTTTTTCTTTTTTTGGGGGCTTTTTACATATTTTGATGAAAAACGGATGTTAGCGGATCGGATGGTAAACGGATCATCCGCTAACGTCAGTTTTTCGTCCGTTCCGTTTTTTTGACGGAAGAAAAATAGGGTTTTCTTCCGTCCAAAAAAACGGAACTTAACGCAGACGGATGCTAACGGACGTTAGCGGATGCTCATCCGCTAACGGACGTTAACCCATAGGGAAGCATTGCGGTCCGTTAACGGACGTCCTAAAAACGGACGAACGGAACGGACGTGTGAAAGAGCCCTAAACTGTGGGCACAGTTCGAACAATATTCCTACCCAGTGGATTTGGCTGCTCTCACCTGGGTACCAGTGAAATATTACAGATCATTAAAAAGGACACCCTACTATAGGGGTTATGATGGCAGTCATCCAGCAAACTTCTCAGAAGGGGTTGCCCCCTTCCCATTCCCCTAGGACACCGGTGATACAAAACCCAGAGTTCTCTTCAGAAGTTGACAATAAACAGCAGGCTTTGTGTAATCTTGTACAACATCCTTTGAGTTCTTCGGCAGCCTATCAACTGCGTAATTTCGTGCTCTCTATTTCAGATCCAGGCATTTATATCAGACCCTTAACCGTTTTGAAAGATTATGCAATGATGGCAAACATGTACCCCACATATTGTCCGCCACCTACAAGCTATTAAACTCCCTCCCATGTACCCCCATACATCAGAAGGTGGGATTCTGATCTACAAGTTTACCTCACTAAAGCATAAATTGATAGAGCCATGTAGGGCTGCCACCTTTTCTTCAAGTCAAACCCGAACACTTTACCGGCATACAGCATTTTTTTTTACCATTACCGCTCACTGATTGGGTTGCTAGAAATTACTGCACACCATTACTGCTCACTGATTGGGTTGCTAGAGGTTACTACACACCATTACCGCTCACTTATTGGGTTGCTAGAGATTGCTGCACACACTACTGCACACATTACTGCTCACTGATTGGGTTGCTGGAGATAACTGCACACATTACCGCTCACTGATTGGGTTACTAGAAGTTACTGCACACATTACCGCTGATTAGGTTGCTAGAAGTTAATGCACACATTACCACTTAGTTGCAAAATTTAGAAACCCCTTTATTTAGCAAAAAAAAATAAGAAAAAACAGTGGAGATTAAATCCCACCAAATAAAGGTCTATCTTTTCCAAATAAATCACATACAATTCATTTGTTCATTCAATCAAGTGTTGCATGACTGAGTAATTGTCATTCAAAGTGTGACAGCGCTGAAAACTGGCCTGGGCAGGAAGGGGGTTTACCATGCCGATCTTCAGGTGGTTAAAGCCAAACTCCAAACAAGTGTTTGTTTTTTTAGGTTTTGGTTAGAGTGCACAAGGGTTAGAACCTGTGACAGGATTTATTGTTGCCTGTAGCCTTATTGAGATCTTCCCTCGTTAGTTCTGACTCAGGATACGAAATAAGAACATGTCTCCATGTAGGGAAGTCGTAGGCATAAATAAATACTTGAAAGAGGTTCTAAACTAGGGCTTCTTAGCTGCTGCACCACAATCTGCATGTAGTTCGTTGGACCATCTTTTATAAACTGCAATGGCCTATGCAGAATAGCGGGGACTTGCTGGAATGCTTTTTTTGTTTTAGAACCTAAGTTATCACCTAAGAGTGATCACCCTCCTACCACCTACAGAGTGATCACCTATATGAACAGGTATGTCATCAGGGAGAGAGAAGGCAGCATGTTCAGGAAAATAACCACTGAGCTCCAAGGAAGAGTGGTTTATTATGACTACCACTGATACCAGCATTTAAGGGGGTAACCAAAGAAAGTTAATGAAGAGGGAGTTTAATATTGCTGGCACAGTGACTGACAACAAAGAAGGGGGGGGCAGTATTATTGCTACCTCTGTTAGTAAAAATAAGGGAGGGTATTGTTAATTACATTAATACCAGTGAACAAGAGGGTTATTACTGCTACCACAGACACCAATACTGAGGGTTATTATTGCTGCCACTGATACCAAAGAATAGGGGCTTATTATTGCTGCTTCTTCTTTGGGATGAATGCCATTCCTCAGAAACACTTCCAAGGCTCTGTATGCGTCATTTCCATATCTCCTGAAGGATACGGATGGAGCTTTCTGTAAGGGGGCTTATCCCTGTTACACTGTATATGCATGTCTTCTGTGGACCAATATGGGCATTTTAAATGGAGCCCTCCGTGGATACAAATTTGGCTGTCATCTCAGTTCTCATTGGTGAAATTTCCCACCACTTCTTGTACCTGAAACACCCCATCAAGACAGTGTCGGGAAGTATAGGATGTCCCCAAGTGGGCACAGACAGGAATAGGAACCTGACAATAATTATTTCTAACCTTTCCCCAATAGTTCTGTTTGGAGACTGCTTCAAGGGGAGGTCCACACAAAAATAAAACCTCCACTGTCTGGATTCCTCCCCCCCTCCGGTGTCACATTTGGCACCTTTCAGGGGGGAGGGGAGAGCAGATACCTGTCCAAGACAGGTATTTGCACCCACTTCCAGGTATAGATCCCCACATTATCTGCAGGAGTCTACACCACGCCCGGCATCCCCCGCTGTCTTCTGGGAGACACACAGATGCCAGAAGACAGCAGGGACCAGTGGTGTCACACATGCGCAGTAGGGAACCAGGAAGTGAAGCCGCAAGGCTTCACTTCCGGATTCCCTCACCGAAGATGGCGGCGGAAGCATCCGAGACATGAGGCAGAGATCGGCTTCGGGTGCCGACATCGCGGGCGTGCTGGATAGGCAAGTGTCCTTATTTTAATAGTCAGCAGCTGCAGTATTTGGAGATGCGGACTTTAAAAAAAAAATAAAAAAAATTGGTGGACCTCCGCTTTCATTTTCAAACCTGTTCAGCTGCATAGGTAGAAGGTTAACTGAATATTTAGGTTTTTCAATATTCCCAGATGCATGCTAAATTATGGGTACCTAACAGTAAGCACACTGATATTATATTATGTTTTAAGAATGTGCAAGCACACACATGTTTTATATAAACATTTCACATCTAAGAGGAAAAAGGATCAAACAGAAAACCGAAGCCTAACAGCATATGAGAAGTAAAAACCAAAGTGAATCTGACTTCACATTCTTTGTATGCTCAGGGGTCCCATGAGATTCTCTTTCAGGCAAAGAAACCTCTTTTCTTGTGAAGATTTTACTTTAATCAGAAAAAAATGTGCTATATTCCATTTCAATGGAAGCAACCAACCTCTAATATATATTTTTCTACTACACAATTATTTTGTGATTTGCCATTTAACCTGGTCTTAATGTTAAAAAGTCAAGCAAAGTATCACATTGGCATAACAGAAATTTAGCTTTCGTCTGTGATAGATAGGCTTGTTTGTTTATCTATTCTGTGGATCCTGGGTCATAGATAGATAGATAGATGGATAGAATGGCCCAGATTCACAGAGAGCAAGGCGCACATTACACCGCCGTAGAGCACACACCGTACGCCAAGCCAACGTAGAGCGGAGAGGCAAGCATTGCATTCAGCAAGCCAGTGCTCCCAACCTGCGCTGGTAACTATACGCCCAGCCAGACACACGTCCAACACACAATACGCCGGCTTATGTTCCCTGGTGCAGACCTGTGCATGTCTGTTGCCGGGTTGCACCTCATTTATGGGGAAAAACTTTACGCCGGACGTACAACTTACTCGCATCCCTTGTAGCATGCCCTGGGCACACGCACGTTCGTGAATCAGCGTATTTCCCTCATTTGCATGTTTGAATGGCTAATCAATGGGAGCAGTCCCATGCGTCCAGCCCATATGTGCGCCCACCCTACGCCGGCGTGTGCAAGCTACGTCAGCAGGGTGTAGCCTGTTTTAAGGCGCATGTTGGTTTGTGGGTCTGCCGCACACATACGCCGGCGCATATTGGCACTTACGTCGGCGCAACGTGTTATACGTCGGCGTAAG
Organism: Rana temporaria; assembly: GCF_905171775.1. Classification (NCBI taxonomy): domain Eukaryota; kingdom Metazoa; phylum Chordata; class Amphibia; order Anura; family Ranidae; genus Rana; species Rana temporaria. The sequence continues at coordinate 54,358,777 of NC_053499.1, forward strand.
TGCTTTGTGAATCTGGGCCATAGATAGATATTAAAATACAGGCAGTTATATGGTGTTGAAATCTCCCTCATGCTGACATTTTTTGCAGGTCTACTACATTTTTTTTCTAGATATTAAAAGCAGAGTGATGTGAATAACTTCTCAGAAATCTTAATAGCCACAGTATATTCAATAATATTTTTTGAAAATGGCAGTCAAAGCACAATAGTGAAATCAACACTTTTCTTTTTCCATATTACTGAATATTTTCAACTCTCAGTAGTAATGATATGTTTCTGCATGCATGCACAGTAATTATTGTAAACTTGATTATAAAGATTAATGCATTCAGTGCTAATAAACAGACTTTTGGATGAAATGTATGAATATAGAAATCTTAAAATTCCTCAATATTGTCCATATAGCATTTTATTGTTTCCCATCTTACCTCTGTTTTTAGTAAGCAAAACTCTACAGTGTTGCTAGAGTGCTAAGGATAGGATTTTTGTTAGTGTAATTCAGGCTTGGTTGGCAGCCAAGTCTGTTTGTTTTTCTGGGTCAGGATTCGAGTGACTCAGGTAAGCTGGATGACTCGGCAGTAGCTTCTCTGGTGACTCCTCCTTGCTTGGTGGACACTTGGAGAAGTGTCAGCCCAGTGGCAGTGCGGAGTTCGGGTGGAAGATGGAGATGGAGTGCTAGGCTGTCGGAGGCCTTGGAGAGTAGTTCCCATGTCTGGTGGGGATGAACTCAGGCCTGGACTCTGGTGCGGAAGGAACCCTTCTCATGACACATGGAGAGATCCTGACCAGGAGGCACGGAAGCAAGGAGAGGACAGCGGGAGAAAACTAACAGGTAAATCTCCACTGGTATGGATGCAGAGCAAGTCTGGGAGGACTGGGGAGTAGCCAGGAGGGCTAGTGAAAGGGGCAGCTGCAGCCATGCAGGTTGGCAGTGCCTGAAGAGGTGGTCCTGGGAGTAGTAGCCACAGGAATAGGACAGCTAGCACCAAATACCTCTATTTTTGCTGCACTACTAAGGGGGCCCATGGCCCCTGCCTGCAAAAGGCATTTGCTATGGTCTGATTATGCTCTTGTCAGACCATCTGGTCAATGCTAGCAGGTCCTGGGAAATGTAGTTCTACAAGCAAGTCTGTGCTGGAGGTAGAAGAGAAGTGTATATACTGGATTTATCTAGTTGGGTCCCTGAAGAGTTTTTGTTGATCAAATAGGCACCCCAAGTTAAATCCCCTAAATACAAAAACAAAGATGCAAGGACTGCTTCTTGTCTCAGAGCGAGTGAAAAATTCATGTGCCCGGTTGTGCAGGGTGGGATATACATATATTCCATAGCGGCTCCTGCGGGGGTAGCACTACAACTACAGTACTTTTTGCAATATGCTGGCTAACATCTCCACGCAAGGTGGAAGCCAAAAGGTGTTTACATTTTGAATAGAGTAAGGGAGGGTTAGACCCTATGCACATATTTGAAATTTCAGATGTCCTCCAAAGTCACAATCCAAAAATCACTCAATAAAATAAAAATAAAAAAATACTTAATTACACATTTACCAGAAAGTACAAGAATGAACCAAAAATTACAAAAAAGTAAAAGAAAACATAGCTTTATTTAAATGACTGTACCCTTATTCCCTAGCTCAACAATAAAACCCCAAGACATGGAATTATTAACTGCCATATCCCCTTGGGGGGACCAATGTAAAAGTGGTTTTCCTGTCATGATAATTATTGACCAATAAAGTCCTGTATGTTTAATTTAGGAAGGCTGTATACAAGAAAATATAAAATCCATGCATTATTAATCTATAATTAAAATATTTATTAAAATTAATGTTATATTAAAAACTTCTCAGCTCTCTTGGTCTTGTAACAATATATGTAAAGCAGAACATCACCCATTATGCTCTTTTCACACAGGCAGTTTGCCACATTGCAATCCCAGTGGCAGGAATGTACCGTCTGTGTAGATAGCAGTGGGCACAGAGCCTGTACACTGCAGTGACAGGTTGTCGGCAGCTAATGCCATCTTCATGCAACTGTCAATCCCAACAGCAGGAACCAGATTTACACCACTGGGATTTGCAGCATGGCAAAATGTCTGCGAATTGTGCCTAAATAAATTTTCAGCTTTCCTCGATCCTCATCCCTCTCTCAAAGAATTGCCCGCAGTTCCCTTTATACAGTTTTTTGTGCAGTACAGCAGCGCTTTTTTCCTTCTGGACTAGGACAGAATGACCTCAAGCCTCTAGGGATCCTTTACAATTTGCACCAAGGTGCAAACGCTGGGAGATTTCACACATGCACAGATTTGCCGTAGGTCTTTAGGATATGGCAGAGACCTGGGGCACATCTGTATAAGCATAGGGTGTTCCTGCCCATAAGCAAAAAAGCTTGCAAGGCGCCTACAAGGTTTGTTGCCAAAGAGAACAGCATGTGTGCACTTTTTAACAATCTTTCTGCTTACAGTATCACTCAATAGTAGTGTCATAGCACAGTATGAGCTATACTAGATTCTGTTTTTCATGTTATAATTTACAGAAAACAGAAACAAACCAGCAAACCTTGAAAATGTAGCATTCTGTTTGAAAACAGTAAGTAATAATGGATGAGAAGCCTCCTTCAGAATGTAATTTTATTTAAAAAGACACTTTAAAACATGTGAATGCCAAAAACCACTAGACTGTTTGCATAAAAAACACCAATTAAAGTATATTCACAGTCAAGCACTTCAAAACTATTGGTTCAGAATAGCAGTGTGATAAACTACAATAAAAGGCTCTATTCACACCTGAGCGATTTGAAGCAACGATTTGAAACTTTGCCAGAAGCACTCGACACCAGGATTTCCATTATGTTCAATGGTGCTCGTTCACACCTGAGCACATTGTGCCTTGAAGTTTATTGCTTGAAAAGTACATCTGCTTCTTTTGGGGTTGAATCGTGCAACACTTCATGCCCAGCAACTAGTTTTCCTCTGGAAAAAAACACTCAAGCCCGAAAAGCCTATACAAATACTCAAAGAAGGCACAAAGAAATGGCTAAAGATCCTCAGCTCAAGTATGAATGGAGCCTGAAAGTACATCTATCACACATTTTGGAAATTTCAGCTAAGCATGAATGCATGTGACAGGAAAACTTCAAAGGCAGGAAGTTATAATCAAACTTTAACTTTCTGCAGGCTGGTGCTAGACTATTTTGTGCCCTAGGCAAGACCAGCTACTTGCCCTTATCCACCCCCCCCCCCCCAAGAAAAAACAAATTATGTGATAAGGGGTGGTCATAGAGGGGAGGAGGGTTAGAGAGAGAGAGAGAGAGAGAGAGGGGGAGGGGGAGGGGGAGAGAGAGAGGGGGTGATAGAGGGGAGGAGGGTTAGAGTGTGAGAGTGGGAGAGAAAGTCAGAGGGGAGAGAGGGGGAAGAGAGAGAGAGAGAGGGGGTGAGACTAAGATGGATGGTGAGAGAAAGAGGGAGGGTGAGAGAAAGAGGGTGGGTGAGAGAAAGAGGGTGGGTGAGTGAGAGAGAGGGGTGAGATAGGGAGGATGAAAGAGAGAGGGGCTGAGAGGGGGGTGAAAGAGGGGAGTTGTGACAGAAAGAGGGGGGCAAGAGAGAGATAGAGAGGGGGTGAGAGAGAGGGTGTGAGAGGGGAGATGGCAGAGAAACCCCTAGCCCTGTCCCTGTCTGCAGTCCCTCCTCTGTCCACCTGTCCCAGTATCTGTCTGCGGATAGGTCTGTATGATGCCTTCCATACCATTCATACCAGCAGTAGAACATTCATTATGGCCAGCAGCAGGCTGGGCCCATTCTCCTTCTTGATCCGGGGGTGCTCTGTTCCATCCAGCGGATCCCTGGCTGTCTGCACCTTCCACTCGTCCTCGCGGCCCCCAGTCAGCCTGTCCTCTGGAGTGGACAGGCTGACTACAGTGTAGAGGTTTGAGAAGAAATCCAGGCTCTGGGAGGCACCGCTGTGCTGTGAATACTGCACCCCCTGCTGCTCACCTCTTCGGGGGTCAGGGAGAGCTCTTCTCCCTCCAGGGCTCCCAGGCCTAGCTTCCCTTGCTGCTTGGCTTCCCCGTGGACTGTGTCTCCGGGGCCACCCGCTCGCTGTGTGGAGTTAGATGCTCACACCCCGTGGACACCGATGTTTGCTGCCCGCTCCTCCTGTCACCATACCGGGACTCACCAAGACAAACAGTGGCTGCGGATGCGCTGTAGGTGGCTGCATAGTTTGTGTAGTGGAAGCTCTGTCCCTGCCCATGGATTAGTAGCCATTAGAATGGCTCAGGAGTTTGGAAGAAGCAAGACTAAACAAACAAAAAATATGCATATAATATACATTTTCAATAACTAAGTTTCCTGACTATATACACAGGGTTTTACACTGCCAGGTAACAATAAGTGAGAGAGGAGATGAGAAATCGATCTCCACAAATGTAATGGATTTTTACACTGAATGATGATGATCCCAAAAAAAGATAGTGCTGTGTGTGTGTCTGAGGAGATATGGAGCTGAATGGGTTGGAAGAGGGAGTATCTCTGTACTAATACTGTACTTTGAAAACAGCTCAGCGAAGCTGGCCCCCCTACAATCAGCACAAATAAAAACTCAAGTCTGTTTCTTTAGTGCTACATTTGTGCTGTTTTGTGCCGCAAAAATGCTGCTTTATTTTGAAGATATTAGCAATTGATTTTTCCAGACTATGACATCACCTAGCCCCCCTACAAGAGTCAAATGGCACAAAACTGGTCTCGTTGGTTAGTGCTACGTTTGTGCCGTTTTGTGCTGCTAATATTTCCGGTCTATCTTTTATCGTTTTTGCGTTATTTATGATTTATTAAAGGTCACCAAAGGTCACTCAGCCCTCCTACAACGCCCAAATGACACAAAACTGGTCTCGTTGGTTAGTGCTACGTTTGTGCTGCTAAAATTTTTGTTTGTGCCGTTATGGTTTTAAAGTTATAACAGTTTATTTTTTTCAAACCCCACTCACTTTGCCCACCTTACAATCAGCACAAATAAAAACTCAAGTGTGTTTCTTTAGTGCTATGTTTGTGATGCTAAAATTTCCATTCCATCTTTTATCGTTTTTGCGTTATTAATGATTTATTAAAGGTCACCAAAGGTCACTCAGCCCCCCTACAACACCAAAATGCCCCAAAACGGTCTCATTGGTTAGTGCTACGTTTGTGCTGGTTTGTGATGCTAACATTTTTATTTGTGCTGTTATGGTTTTTAAGTTATAACATTTTTATTGTTTTTTTCAAACCCCACTCACTTTGCCCCCCCCCCCCCCCCGTACAATCTGCACAAATAAAAACTCAAATGTTTCTTTAGTGTGATGTTTGTGCTGCTAATATTTAAATTTGTGCCGTTATGGTTTTTAAGATCTAGAAGCTTGTTTTTATTTGATAACAACCCACTCACTTTTCACCCCATGTTATTAAATCTTAAAAACAAACATACTATTTGTTAGTGCTACGTTTGTGCTTTTTTGTGTCATAAAAATACAAATTTGTGCTGCTTGTATTTTTAAGATAATAGCAATTCGTTTTTTCCCCCAGACGATGACATCACCCTGCCCTCCTGTCCCATACCTGGTTAGTGATCTTCTGGTTAGACAGCAGCAATGAGTGCCTGTGATCAGTCCAGTAGACTGCGTGGTGGCAGCAATCAGCTGGTGGATGTGGCAGCAGAACCGGCTGGTGGAATTTAAGCTGGCACTGAGCTTGGCTGGCGGCAGACTGTGGGTAAGCAGCTGGAAGCAGGAGACAGGTGAGACCTTGCTGGACTGAAGAGCTGTAGCAGGCTGGATGAGCAGGATGCAGGGTCAGATGAGCCGGGTCCATAATGGTCGGGCAGATCAGGTATAGACGGCAGACAACAGGATAGTCGGGTCACAAGCCAAATCAGCAACGGGAGTTAGATCAGGCAAGAACAGAAGGCAGAATCCAGAGATAAGCCATGGTCAGGGCAGGTAGCAGTTAAACGGAGGTCAGGAGCAAGCTGGGTTAGGGTCAGAAGTCAAACACAGCAATCAGGAACGAACACACAGAAGCTGCACACCAAACTACAGCCTGTTTAAATAGTCCGTCTGGCGCCAGCATTGATGACAGGCTCACGTTCATCTGTCCGGCCAGTTGCCAGTCTGCGCATGCGCATATGTATGCACAGGGAGACATCATTTGTGCTATGGGCAAGCCTTTTACTCTCCATTCTATCTCCTTTTGTTTTTCAGTTATTTTTGATTTAATCAAAATCACCCAGCCCCCCTACAAGAGACACAAGGCATGAAACCAGGTTGTTTGGTGCCTCCTTTGTGCTGGTTTGTGCTGTTTAAATATCAGTTCTACCGCTTTTTGTTTTTCAGTTATTTACTATTTAATAAAAGGTCAGCAAAGGTCACTGGGTTGGTTGGTTAGTGCAGCGTTTGTGCTGTTAAAATTACTATGGGTGCTACTTTGATTTTTGTTATTGCAAAAGTTATTTTTATTCAATCAAACCCCACCTCCCCCACTATAAAAGCATAAGGACGTGAAACTGGCTGATTAGTTAGTGCTGCTACTGTGCTGCTTAACCACTTGCCCACCAGGTAAATTCTGGCACTTCTCTCCTTCATGTGAAAATCACAATTTTTTTGCTAGAAAATTAATCAGAACCCCCAAACATTATATATTTTTTTTTAGCAGACATCCTAGGGAATAAAATGGCAGTCATTGCAATACTTTTTGTCACACCGTATTTGTGCAGCGGTCTTACAAGCGCACTTTTTTTGGATAAAAATCACTTTTTTGAATTAAAAAATAAGACAACAATACATTTTGCCCAATTTTTTTTATATATTGTGAAAGATAATGTTACGCCGAGTAAAATGATACCCAACATGTCACGCTTAAAAATTGCGCCCGCTCGTGGCATGGCGTCAAACTTTTACCCTTAAAAATCTCGATAGGCGACGTTTAAAAAATTCTACAGGTTGCATTTTTGGAGTTGCAGAGTAGGTCTAGGGCTAGAATTATTGCTCTCACTCTAACGATCGCGGCGATACCTCACTTGTGTGGTTTGAATACCGTTTTCATATGCGGGCGCTACTCGCGTATGCGTTTGCTTCTGCGTGCGAGCTCGACGGGGCGCTTTAAAAAAATTTTTTTTGGTTTTCTTATTTATTTTTATTTAGTTTTATAATTTTTTACACTGAAAAAAAAAAAAAAAAAAAATTGATCACTTTTATTCCTATTACAAGGAATGTAAACATCCCTTGTAATAGAAAAAAGCATGACAGGTCCTCTTAAATATGAGATCTGGGGTCAAAAAGACCTCAGATCTCATAATTAGACTTAAATGCAAAAAAAAAAAAAAAAAAAAAAAAAAAAGTCATTTTTTCAAATGACAAAAAAAAAATGTTTCTTTAAGAGGCTGGGCGGGACTGACGTTTTGACGTCACTTCCGCCCAGCAGAGCTATGAGGACGGGTGAAGGAGATTTCTCCTTCAGTCCCGTCCCCGCTCAGCTGCCGGACACATCCGATCCCCTCCGCCGCTACCGACGGCTCCGGTAAGCGGCGGAGGGCGCGGGAGAGCGGCGGGAGGGGGGGGGCCCCTCTCCCGCCACCGATAACGGCGATCTCGCGGCGAATCCGCCGCGGAGACCGCCGTTATCGTGTACACCACCGCCCCCTGAAAAGATGAATGTCTCGGTTGTGGCAGCAGCTGCTGCCGTTATCGAGATATTCAACTTTAAAAAGGAGGACGTCTTTTTGACATGGGGCGGTGGTCAAGAGGTTAAACATCCATTCTCTCAGGTTTTGATATTTTAAGTTATTTTTTTATATAGTATATACATTAGTTTTACACCATATTTTTGTACAATTTGTTATTATTATTAGTTATTCCCTATGTCACTTACATAACTCTAACTTTATGTACAGTATATTCCTATATTACATGCTATAATGGGTTATTTTTAGACCTTTTATTTGTTTTACATTGTAACCATGTTCATGTGTCTGCACATAACAAAATGTAGTTTTAGGCCCCTTTCGCATATGCTGTCCGATCAGGTCCGCCTGTCCGTTTTTCAGTCGTACCTGATGGGATCGGACACTCCATTCACCTCTATGGAGCAACGGATGTCAGCGGTGACATGTCCGCTGACATCCACCGTTATCCGATCCATTCCGCCAAATCCAGATGGATGGAGGTCCTATTTTACATCCTTCTGGAGGATCAGATCAGATGGGATCAGATAAAAATGGACAGAGTCCCATAGAAGAGAGCGGAACTCTGACAGGTTCATCTCAGCACAGTGAGCGGAGAAAGATCGGTCATCGGCCTGCTCAACGGGTATCAACTTGTTGATCCCTGTTGAGCAAGCAGAGTCCATCAAAACGGACGTGCCCCATGTGAAAGGGGCTTATGGGTTGACTGCATTGATTGGGAAATGTGTCTCCCTTTGAATACTGAGTGCTAACAGCACAATTGTTGTAATGGAGCAGGTGAGAAGATGTGCTTCTTGTTGTCTAATTTCACATTTTCATTTGCGCAGCACTGGATTAATAGCTCTTTTTCTTTCTTCAAGTTTTACATCCATGACATAAGACTTAAAGGAGAAGTGCAGTCTGAGCTTTTTAGGCTGGGCTTCTCCTAAGGGTCAAAGGAGTGCAGTTCATTTTGCACTCCTATGACCCGTTTTCAGCAGAGAACGGTCTGAAGTCCACTCTTTGCTGACGTCACTGGAATTAGTCGGGGCAGCGCATCATCACGACTTCCCAAGTCTGGATCCGCCAGCTGCCCTGATTGATGGCAATCTCAGCGAGTCACTGACACAGCCTCTCCCTGCCCTTCCACAGCCCAGTGCTCCAAGAAGCGCTGAGAAGTAGAGAAAGGCAATGCTGACTGACAGGGGAGGAGTGAGAACCGAGCCATCGGCGGTGTTCAGTGGCTCGGTTCTCAGTGTAGAGACGGCAGGGACAGGTGCAGCATCAGCCTGATGCTGCATCCACCGAGGTAAGTATGAATATAAAAAAAAAAAAAACATACCGTATTTATTGGCGTATAACACGCACTCCAATTTAAGAGGGAAGTTTCAGGATTTTTTTTTTAAATAAACCACTTTGAAGCAAAATAATGGTCAGTGTCCATCTGCAGCCTCAATGCAGCCTATGTGCTCATCTGCAGCCCTCTCTCATCAATGCAGTGTGATGTCCATTTGCAAACTCACCATCTCTCGTGCAGTGCAGCCGTCATCTCATGCAGCCGTCATCTCCTGTTCACTCGGCTCTCAGTCGAGCCAGCAATCACATACACAGTCCCGCCTCCGCTATTGCCATAAGGCTGCATTCACACCTGAGCGTCGGTCGTTTGGTCGGGCGTTTTTTCCGGTGTTTTGTCGCGCGTATTCATGCTTATTTGCGTGTTTGCATACAGCGTCGTCTGACGTTTTTGTACTTCGCCGTTTTTTATTTTAGCCAATAGGAAAAATTATCATCTTTTCATCACTTGTTGCTATGTTGGTAGATTTTTTTTAATCTTCTGCCTGGGTGAAAAGTTCTATTGATTAAAGCGACGAAACGCCCGTAGCAAACGCTTGTTGTCGCGCTAGTCGCTTGAATCGAGCGTTTCCATTACTTTCTATGGGAAATGGAAACGCTCAAAAGCGTCCAAACCGCCCGATACGCGCAACAAAAAAGGGTCCGGAACTTGTTTGAGATTCAGTCGTTCGGCGTCAGGCATATTGGCGTGGAGATATGAACCATCTCCATAGGGAATAATGTATTTCTTCCCCTCTGGCTTTTTTGAGCGTCGCGCTTCAGGCGACAAAATGCTCAGGTGTGAATGCAGCCTTAGAACCAGCTGCTGTGATTGACAGAACACTGGTCCAATGCTGGTGGCGGAGGCGGGGCTGTGTGTGACATCAGAGCCAAGTAAACAGGAGATGACGGCTCTGTGAATTCCGGCGGCGCTCGTTCCCCTCCGAGTCCGAGAAACACTATCTGTGTATAACACGCACCTGTGATTGTCCCCCTATTTTCAGGGGGGAAAAGTGTGCATTATACGCTGATAAATACGGTACTTCTCTTTTAATTTTATAAATACCATTAACAATGTTGAAGCATGCCTTCATTATACAGGTAGCAGACAGGGTAATATGAACTGGCTTCACTTGAGGTCAGCATGATTATAGCAACAGCCAAAAGAAAATACCAAATCTCAAGAATTACAATAGTAAAATGTGTCTAAAATATTTTAATTCCACAAATCATGTTCTGAATTGTGGATCATAAAGTTTGTATGAAAAATTACAACAAATTAAGAACAAACAAACCAAAATATAGCGATAACCAGATCAGGTTCTGACTTTTTCTCAGCCTTCATTAAAACGGCAGCTTCACATGTCCATGAGAAGCCAAAACCTTCGCTACCTACATTTATGAAACTGGGAACTACAAACAGCTAACTCTTGTGTACAGAACAGCATGGCGGCAAATCTTGGTGTGTGAATTCACCACTGCCATACCATTTTACAAATCATCATATTTTTTCCCCAGGTGAAATCAGACCTTTTACAGTAGTCTATGTATTGGCCTAGAGAGCTTCAGGTAGCTGGTTGGCAGAATGCAACAACACCTCTTAAAGTGAACCTGTTCCCCTTTAATTCAAGGTCCTGTTGAAATTTAAAGAGATCTGCTTCAAGAAATATCTCTTCTGAACCTTTGCTTTGTGTTTCACCAGCTTCCCAGAATCCCATGTCAGTATCAACACAAAGGTGCTGTCCTGTTATGGTGTGTTCCACAGTACCATTACAAAGAATGTTTCCAGAAACTGAAGGGTCAAAAAACGAAATTTCCCTGGGAGTGTGTTGCACATCGTGGATCCGTGATAGGCATTTTGAATGTTTTAAATAAATTTGTTCGTTGACAGTTTCTTGTAGAGCTGAAACTCCTCTTGATTTCAGTGCGTCTTGGTCCACCGATACAAATGCAATATTTCTTGAAGCTCCAGAATGGCGTGAACATGTTTATGAAGAACATTTGCTCTCAGCCACTATGCTGGCCACTGTGGTGAATACATTTGAAATTATTGTTGATATGTTGCATTCAGCTTTAACCATCTGGAGTCCTCCTTTAATTTGTTCTGCTCCAAATATGTCCCTTAGGATTTTACCTCTCAGCACGTAGATTTGTTTTTGTACACCTTTTTCTGCCATGGTTTTCACAAGGTGGAACATTTCTACATTGTTTATTTCTTGGGCCACGTAACTACTGTAGCATGTGCTGTCACAAAAGGCACTACAAAGGCACTGGCAAAATGCATCAAATGCACAGGTGTTTGTAACTCTCATTGTGTGTCCACACACCTTTACAGGTTGCAGGTCTCTGATGTTGCCATTCCTTATTAAACCTAATTTTGCCGTTTTTATTGAGACTGATGTGTCTGCATGCAACCACTCTGTACAAGGGGAAAGGTATGTACTCCTTAGTTTTTTGGGAGGAATAGCAAGTCCTCTCCAGTTTTCAACAACATTGTCATCTGCTGGGTAAATTGACTCTTTATTTGCTGGACCAGTTTCAGCTTTGACAGTATCATCACCGACTGTGGGTGTGGAAATCTGGGAAACATTGTCTCTTGCAGCTCATATTCGAATATGTCCTTCTATGAATGATAAGTGGTGGATGAGAAACTTGTCAACTCGCATTGGCAGGGTTTCATGTTTGAGAACAGAGTGCTTCAGATTCTTAAACTCAGCCTCAACACTCGCAGAACTTGCTGTGACATTAAAAGTTTTTGAAAAATTGAACCAGTATTCTGGTCCAAAGTGGCAGGTAACAACAAAGACGTGTAATATGAGGAACAATTTCAGGTAAAAAAATGTAAGTTGTCTCGGTCACCATTGTCTGCAGCTAACAACTTGCACTCATCATGCAAATTGACTACCCACTGTTTTAATTCAGTTGAGCACACGTCAAGTTGTTCTTTGGGTTCTGGAATGTCAGTTTCATCCTCAAACTCTTCAGGGGGCAATGTCACACATCCTACCGCAATTCTTTTCTTTAGGAAGATTTTACAAGACTCTGACAGTGTTTTTCCCATTTCATCACAGCCTTTAACTTCACTTAAAGCAACTATAAAAATGGCCTTGATGATATCTTTGGCATCAGCAAGGGATACAGATGCGACGAGCTGTGCTACAGCCCTTATGTAAAATTCTTTGACTCTTCTGCCTTTTTTTCTCAGACACTCCCACCTGGTGACTAGCTTGATGCAATGTGCCACATCAACTCTGACAAAGCATGGGGGCAGTTTGGAAGATTCCTTTTCCATCAATACGCCAAAGCATTGGTTAATATAAGTCACGAGGTCTGGGTAAGGTGTAAATGCCCTCACAATAGCACCAAGTAAAGCCATGGAAAAATCACATACGGTTTCTTTTGGCAGAGGAGAACCTGCACGTTTCCATTCTGTTAGCCAATATGCTATTGCATTGATGTCATGCTTTTCAGACAGCATTTGAATTACTGGTACCTTCATGGCTTCCTCTGTATTTCCAGGTATAAGTATACCTTCATACAAAAAAAAAATGTGTCCAGACACACCTTGTGGGCGTTTCAGTTTTTTTTAAAAAGGGAGCCCGTGGCATCAAAGGCAACACTGGAATGTTGTTTAGACTGGGTTTTGTATACATACATTTGTCATGTTGACCAATAGTGGACAAAGAATTTATCAGGTCCAATGTCATGCACACTGCCATAGTGGGGAAATTAATATTTCATGTGAAGGACAGATAAGGGGGTCTTTGTCAAATACGTCCCGATTTATTTTTTCTTGTTTAACTTTCCATAGAACAGACAAATTATGTAAATGGCCTGGCTCTGGGTCGCCGACATCCATAAGTCGTAGCGCTTCAGAAGCACGCCAAATGTTTGGATGTTTTTTGCCCTCACATAATTCACTGGAAATGTGAACACGTAGGTCCCCTGACAGCATTCTTTTTGATTTGCCAGAATGAAGATATTCGCTTTTTTTATATACTTCACAGTTTAATGTTAATGATTGGTCATTGTTATTTTTTTTTTGCCACAGTAAATAAAGAGTTCTGCTTTACACTCTTTACAGAATCCATTAATTTTGATGTAACTTTCCCCTGATGGAAACACTTTTGCCTTCTTAAAGACCCACGTAGATGAATATTTTTTTTGAAAACCATATGGCTTCATTGATTATATGAGTCCATGCACCACGTCTTAGGACCTCATAGTTGCGGCCTTCAATATACCTGCTGTCTTTACAACAGTAAGTTACAGGCTCAGGAAAAATTTGCTGCCACTTCTCAGGTGACAGGACTACATCAAATGTTTCTACATCTTCATGTAGCTCACTGTTTTGCTCAGAGTTAGAAGTGTTCTCATCAGTTCCATCTAATATTTCCTGGCCAGGGTCCAGTTTTGTCTGCACACATTCCAAACCAAGCTCCTGGTGCAGATTATATCTGTTTAATTTAACTAATGTTTAAAGAGCTTTGGAGGATATGTCCCAATTCAGATGTTTACTTAGATCTTCCCATACCTTGGCTGATTACATAACAATTTTGCCATCTTTCACAATTTCTAATGTTCTCTCTACAATGATTCTAACAATCTCTTCCTTTGGAAACTTTGGTACCCTGGGCATCTGTAAAACAATATGGATATAAAATTATGTGACGTCTTGGATGAGTGTAAAAAATAAAAAATCCATTGTCTTTTGTTTGTGCTTAAAAAAACAAATGTTTGTACTGGTGTTCTGTCAAGTTAGACAACTCATTGAATGTTTCAATTAACTGTAATATGTGCATGTGCAGTACAGCGGTTTGGAGATTCTGGTGGAATATGATGTCCAGGGGGGCCCCTGGCATCTTCAAAGTTAGGAATCCAAGACAATGGGATGGCAGACCCCCCTCCTTTTTGTATACTTAACATGCTAGGGGCCTCACTGCTAAATTTCTGGGGCCTCTAGCCTACTCCCAGCATGCATATATAGAAAGGGGCAAGGGGGATGGTCTGCCATCAACCCATCTTAGTTCCCTCAACTTAAGAAGTTTTAGATATACTCAAAGAGATCATATTCTCTAAACTAGGGGTAATTAATTAAATTCTAGGTCACTAAAATTCTCTTTCAGCCAAGGTCCGAAACTCAAGTTTGTGCTATGACCTAGAATGTTTGTAGTCACTGTATGTCTATCAAAAACTAAGAAATTTACACTTTCCATAGCATTTCAACAATATTTTTTGTCAAGTTTCAGTTACAACATTCTTACATTAGTTGTCCCCATCAGAGTGCCCCTTTCCATCATATGTGCTCATAGAGTGCCCCATTGCATCCTATTTCCCATCAGAGTACCCCTTTACATCAGGGGTCCCCACCCATCACAGTGCCCCTTTACATCAGTTGACCCCATTAGAGTGCCCATTTCCATAATTTGTGCCCAGCAGAGAGCCCCTTCACACCATATGTGCCCACCAGAATGCCCAATTACACCATATGTGCCCAGCAGAGTACCCCTTTGCATCATGTGTGCCCAGTAGAGTGCCCCTTTGCATCATATGTGCCCAGAGTGCCCCTTTACATCATATGTGCCCAGCAGAGTGCCCCCTTTACATCATATGTGCTCAGCAGAGTGCCCCTTTACACCATATGTACCCATCATAGTGTCCCTTTACACCATATGTGCCTATCAGAGTGCACCTATAAACCCCATTCAAGTGAACAGCATACCTGCACATGTCAAGTAGCTGGGCAGGCACAGTACAATGGAGAAGGGAGGAGCTGCAGGGGGCAGTACCTGGGTGGATCAACTTGCTACAGGGGGGTGGGGCCCACATGTAACATCACTGGTTGCTGGGACAACGGCGCTATCAGAAACTAATGACTGTTGAGCAGCTGGGGTCATGCCCTGCATACTGGTGGGCTGACAGTGTGGACATGGCATTGATCGGTCTTTCATTTACTGAAGGCTGCTCTAAACATTTCCAACCAGCGCATCCACACTACAGCTACTTTGAGATTTTGATGAGTTGGAGATCTTGACAGAACAATGGTTTCATTTTAGAGAAATTTCACATTATATTTTACATTGTGTGACCTCTAGTCCTGCCCACTTTACACCCCCACGTTATTAAATTTTAAATATAAAAAGGCAACATTTAATTGTGTTACTTTTTGTGCCTTAAAAATATTCTCCCCTCTACCTTGCACCCCATGTAACAGTAAAAGCTACAGCTATTGCAAGCTTATACTTAAAGCGGAGATCCACCTAATTTTTTTATTTAAATGTCAGCAGCTACAAATACTGCAGCTGCTGACTTTTAAAATATGGTCACTTACCTGTCCAGCGCGCCTCGGATGCTGTCGCCACCATCTTCTTTAAGGGAATCAGGAAATGTAGCCTTGCGACTTCACTTCGCGATTCCCTACTGCGCATGTGCGAGTCGCGCTGCGCAATCTAAATGGTCCCTTCTGTCTCCCAGAAGACAGCGGGGGACGACAGGATGTGACGTAGACCTCTGCAGATTCTGTGGAGGTCTACACCTGGAAGTGGGTGCAAATACCTGTATTAGACAGGTATCTGCACCCCCTCCCCCCTGAAAGGTGCCAAATATGACACCGGAGGGGGTTACATTTTTGTCTGGACCTCCGCTTTAAGTATTCTCCATGCATCAGTGTCTTCAACACAGCACAGCCTGAGTTGCTAGCATTATCTGGTTTTAAATCTCATATATGTGTGTATGTGTATATATTTTATATATCTCTCACATACATCATACATTTGTAGAAGGTGTTTGAAGTGTAGAATTTCCACAGTCTGGACTAGCATTTGCAATTCCCTTACAGTTTACCAATGTACCTTTGTGTGTAGACAGGCAATGATTTCAGTATATTGCTACAGAGATTTAAAATTCTGGCTAACCCAGAACATAGTGTATACACATGGATGCATCACTACCAAACACATCAAAAGAAAAAATAAGTGGGCAATACTTTAATTTACTTGATTTACACTCAGGTAGCAGTCAAAGCATCAAGCATGAGGTTGCTTAAGCTGTATTAGTGCCTCCTCCCAGGGTACTGTATGCAGTAAACCCCCTTCCTGCCCAGAGGACTTTTTGCGATTCGGCACTGCGTCGCTTTAACGGACAATTTCGCGGTCGTGCGACGTGGCTCCCAAACAAAATTGACGTCCTTTTTTTCCCACAAATAGAGCTTTCTTTTGGTGGTATTTTATCACCTCTGCAGTTTTTATTTTTTGCGCTATAAACAAAAATAGAGCGACAATTTTGAAAAAAAAAAATATATATTTTTTACTTGTTGCTATAATAAATAGCTCAATTTTTTTTATTTTATTTTATCCTCAGTCTAGGCCGATACGTATTCTACATATTTTTAGTAAAAAAAAAAAAAAAATGGCAATAAGCGACTGGTTTGTGCAAAAGTTATAGCGCCTACAAAATAAGGGACAGAATTATTATTTTTTATTATTTTTTTTTTACTAGTAATGGCGGCGATCTGCGATTTTTATTGCGACTGCGACATTATGGCGGACACATCGGACACTTTTGACACCATTCACATTTATACTGTGATCAGTGCTATAAATATGCACCAATTACTGTATAAATGTGACTGGCAGGGAAGGGGTTAACACTAGGGGGTGAGGAAGGGGTTACATGTGTACCCTACATATATATGTTCTAACAGTGGGGGAAGGGGGGTGACCGATCTGTGTCTCTATGTACAAGAGACACAGATCGGTCTCCTCTCTCCCTGACAGCACGCTGTCTGTGAGAGCCGGCAATGAGAAATGATCTCCTATGTAAACATAGGAGATCATCTCTCATTGGCCGCTTAGATCGCCTAGCAAACGGCCACTCCGATTGGCCGTTCACGGCGATCTGTGATTGGCTGTGTTCAAGGGACACGGCCAGCACAGAAGTTTCCCGCTGCGCGCTCAGGAGCGCGCGTGGGGAACGTGGAAAGGGGCGGCCGTAAAAACACGGCGCCCCAGAGAAGTAGAACCACCCTGCGGCCGTATATAGTCGTACGGCCGTCGGGAAGTGGTTAAACAACAAGACACCAATTATGTTCTTTGCCCTCTAAATATATTATCCAGAAAACCAATATATAAGTACAACTTGGATTTCTCCATTATATTTATTCAAGCATACATGAAAATCATACTTATTTTTTTCACATGCACTCTCATTTTGTACATGAAAGAATGGTTTTAGACTGTTGAAGAAGTTCTGTCTGTGTGAAAGAGAAATTGTTAGCACTTGATTCTAACATGCAGAGGGGGTTTCATCAACTATAATGTACAAGATCTCTAAAACCAAACCAGCACAAATGTTATTTTTTTCACAAGTTATCACAGATGCAGCACAAATGATTGGTGTAATTGTTATAGTATCTAATAACATGGGATGCCAAGTGGGTGGGGTTTGATCGAATAGAAATAACTTTTGCAATAAAAAAATCAAAGCAGCACACATAGTAATTTTAACAGCACAAACGCTGCACTAACCAACCAACCCAGTGACCTTAGCTGACCTTTAATAAATAGTAAATAGCTGAAAAACAAAAGGCGGTAGAACTGATATTTAAACAGCACAAACCAGCACAAAGGAGGCACCAACCAGCCTGGTTTCAGGTCTTGTGTCTCTTGTAGGGGGGCTGGGTGATTTTTATTAAATCAACAATAACTGAAAAACAAAAGGAGATAGAATGGAGAGTAAAAGGCTTGCCCATAGCACAAATGATGTCTCCCTGTGCATACATATGCGCATACTGGCAACTGGCCGGACAGATGAGCGCGAGCCTGTCATCAATGCTGGCGCCAGATGGACTATTTAAACAGGCTGTAGTTTGGTGTGCAGCTTCTGTGTGTTAGTTCCTGATTGCTGTGTTTGACTTCTGACCCTAACCCAGCTTGCTCCTGACCTCCGTTTGACTGCTACCTGCCCTGACCATGGCTTGTCTCTGGATTCTGCCTTCGATTCTTGCCTGATCTAACCACGTGGTAGGTACCGGAGCATGATGGGACTGTGACATCATAAGAGAGGCCTATATATATCGGATGCAAACCGCGCACCCATCATTGCAGCGAGAAGAGGCGTTGTGTCAACATCAGAAGAAGGGAGAAGAAGAGAAGAAGACATCACAGAAGAGCGGGCTGGACGCCTGCTAGTAATTGAGCTAACACGCGAAGATAGCG